>NC_042616.1:569751227-570095549 GCF_901001135.1 Rhinatrema bivittatum
AGTATCCACTAACTCGTTACTACTGTTAAATTCTGCAGAAGGGATTCTTCAGTCTACATCCGGCAGATTAAAATCTCCAATGATGGACTTGCGGCGCTGATGTCACCGATGAGGATGACCGCGACTTGAGCTCCGTGGTCCCTCGCTGGCCTCCCCCTGCTTGCTCCATGCTGCAGCAGCGATTCTCAGGGTTTTCAGCTCGGGAGGGCTTTTGAAGCTGCCGGGCCCGCAACGCAGCGATTTCGGGGTCTGGGGGCGGCGGATGGCGGCGGCCAGGAAGAGCAAGCGGTGCGGCAAAATCAAGATGGCGGCCGGCCCGAAGTGCCCCTTCTTGCCTCGGCCTTAGGAGAGCAATTCAGCTGTGCCCCGTCTCCAGAGACCTCCTGGCGGCTTAGTGCCGGCTGGAAGTACACCAGGCTGGCGGCGAAGAGCATGGGAGACAAGCGGAGCAGCACGGAGGGAACAACGCAGGCCCAAAATGGCTGTCACCCCCGTAATTCCCAGATACTAAAGTGTGGGCCTCTATCTGGGGGACTTTGACAAAGGCCTTAACGCTGTAAACATGGGGAATCTCCAACAACACCTCCCCTCCATGTCTGAAGGGGAGGGGGACTGACTGGACCTTGCGGGCATCCTGTGGCTGAGCCCTAGGAGGGTCAGGACTCTAGCTTTGGATACCGGGCCTGCTGATACAGAGGAGATTGTGTTGCCACCTGAGACCTGCAGCCCCTGACTCGGATCGCCTGCTCAGGAACCCCATTCCGAGAACAACCCCACTTGCGGGCCAGGCGCCCCGTGCTTTGGCCTCCCTGTCTTGAGGGCCCCGACCATTCCTACGCAGAACGGGCGATGCGCCAGAGAAGCGCGCGTAAAAGTGCTGTCTGCTGTCCCCGCTCCACTACCTCTTAAGATGGCGGAGGTCCCTGCGGGTGCAAAGGTCCTGGACTCTCTCTCAGCAGACTTCCTGCACCAGATCTCTCAGAGCGAAATGGCGGCCTTTGATCTGCGCCTTACCAAAATACAGGCCTCTATGGAAGACATGAAATTGGCCCTAGAAGGGCAAACTAAAAGATTGGACGAAGCGGAACATGTTTTATCGGATCACGGGGATCGGTTCGGGGAGTTGGAGTGGCACATGGAAGCACTGCAGGCCACTCAGCGGGAGCTGTTGGCAAAGATTGAGGACTTAGAGGACAGGAGCCGGCGCAATAATATCCGTATTATTGGTTTGCCTGAGTCTGTTAAGGAAGGTGAGCTGCCTGCTCTGATGGAAACTTGGCTGCCGGCGCAGATGGGATTGGACTTCTCCACGACCCCGCTGATTTGCGAAAGAGTCCACCGCGTGAGATTGCTGTGGGACGGTGCTAGCAAGAATACTGAACTGGGCTCACAAAACTAAATTAATGTGGGCGTTTTAAACAGCAAGCAGCAGTGGAATACCAAGGTCACAAGCTTCTTCTATTCAGCGATCTCTCGGCTAACACGATAGCACAGTGGAAAACTTATGTCGCCGGCATGCACAAGCAAGGCATCAAGTTTGGACTGCTGTACCCGACCAAGCTACGTGTCCTTCCACGGTAATAAAGTTCTTTCTTCACCACCAAAGAAGATGTGGAGAGTTTCATAGACACGCTGCCACGTGCGGGCGGAGAGTGAAGGGCACTCACCGGCAGGTTGTGCCTGCCCCACCTTCACTGCTGGAATGCTCTCAAATTGCCAGTTTGAGTTGCCACAGTTTTGCTGTTCTCCTTTGTCTGTTGGGCCAAGGATGTTACCTCATACCTACGAGTTGGCATGATACTCTGGCCGGGACCGCGGCCTTTATGTGAACTGGGATTATGGCCAGAGTTTTGGGCCTCTCAGGATTTGGGATGTAGCTGATTTCTTGTGCCTATGCTGTTTTGAAAGGTTGCATTATAACCATCTTGCTGCCCTTGCGGGGGGTTGGGGGCTAGGGAGAGCCCTCTCCACCTCACTCTTATGGTGGAGGGAGGAGTGGCTCTGAGCCTCTTGGGGCGAGTGAGAGTGGTGTGGGTAGTGTGTGAGTGTGTATGGATATGGCTGGGGGGCATTAATGGGGATTGTGCTTGAGGGTTCTGAGTTGCAATGGGGGGGAGGGGGGGAAAAAGCAATTGCTGAGACCAGGGATTTTGGGATATTGTGAATAAGGGACCGGTTGCTTGCATCTTAGGCTGGGAAGTTGAAAGGTTGTTTCTGTGTGGGTTCCGATCATATTGCTGAGTGCTGACAAATGGAATGGCAGAAGTTAAAATAACTACACTGAACAGACTGAATCCACTTCCCCATTAAGAGGAAAAATTGTTAGCACAATTTAACCGCACGCACTCCCAGATGGTTTTTCTCCAGGAAAACCACTTGTCTGAAACTGAACATCAGAAACTCAAACAAGGGTGGGTGGGCCAATGTCTGTATTCCTCTTAACAGCTCGCAAAAGGGGCGCGGTGTTGCTTTTTCACAAACATTTGCCATTCCACATCACCAGAACTTGTCATTACAAGAAGGGTCGCTATGTTGTTGCAGCCGAGGTCCTTTACCAGCAGAAGGTGGTGTTTTGTAATGTGTATGTCCTCAACACCTACTCACAAGAATTTTTTTCACATTTGGTGGGCCTGCTGGCAGACTTTTCAGATCATGTCTTAGTGGTGGGAGGAGATTTCAATGTTATGGCCAATAAACAGGTGGATTGCAAACCGCTTAAACCTGTCGCCATTAATGACAGGCATCAGGGGGTAAACTTTTTGTGCTCTGAGTTGCAGCTCCTGGATGTGTGGCGCGTCCTCCATACCGGGGAGCTGCACTATACTTTTTTTTCCAAACCCCACCAGACCTATTCATGCCTAGATTATCTACTGATCTCAGATAGGTGGCTCCCCAGGGTGGAAGAGTCGAGTATTGGGGTAATCTCTTTATCAGATCAGTCCCCTGTCTTGGCCCTTCTGACCTGCGCGTGAGGCCCGAGACCCCCATTTTCGTGGCGCATGCGACCGGACCTATACTTAAGCCAGGATTTCCATAAGCATTTGCAGCGCTGCTGGAAGGAATATGTGACGCTTAACACTACCCCGGACATCTCGGCAGCTATGTTGTGGGAGGCCGGGAAGGCAGTTATGAGGGGGGAAATTATTGCCTATGTCGCTAAGCTTAATAGGCAGCGAAATGCTGAATTCTTGTGCTTTACAAAGGTGCTCAAGGAGGCCCAGCAGCGACACGATCTGATGCCGGAAACTAAGGGCCAGGCTGACCAGACGCAGGAAATCCTCAATAATCTTTCCATCAAAGGGCATCTAAATCCCTTCGGTACTACCAGTATCAGTTGTATAAATACGGGAACTACGCCAGTAAACTATTGGCTAATTTAGTGCGACCTCGGGACCATGGGAGGGGACATTTCTGACCATTTTTTAAAATACTATCAACAGCTATACGCGGAGAAATCAAAGGATCGGGAGGTCACGGAGGCCCTATTTCGGCACGTTGCATGGCCGCAAGTATCTCCAGAGCAGTTCAGGCTCTTAATGCCCCTATTAGTGAACAGGAAGTCCATGCGGCTATACAGAAACTTAAGTTGGGGAAAGCCGCGGGGCAGGACGGCTTGGGCTCTGAATTTTATAGAATTCTGAAATTTTCTTTACTGTCACCCCTTCGCAACTTCTATAATGAAATGCTGGACCTCGGCTTGCTAGCTGCTGCCTTAAATCATTCGGTCATTGTGGTCCTCCCGAAGCTGGGCAAAGACCCGCTGGAATTTGGTTCTTACTGGCCAAATTCTCTTCTTAATGTCGACATTAAGCTCTTAGCGGCTATTCTGGCTGCAGGCCTGAGTGGCCTTCTCCCTCTTCTCATTCATGAGGACCAAACGGGGTGTGTACAAGGTCACCAGGGAGTACAGAACGTAAGACGCTTGATTGCGCGTCTCAGTTATCTCTCAGGGGAAGAGGCAGCGATACTCAGTTTAGATGCGGAAAAGGCGTTTGACTCCCTGTCGTGGGAGTACTTATTTTGGGTGCTGTGACAGTATGGAATGTCGGGGGCGTTTTCGTAGTGGCTTAGGTTGCTGTATAGTAATCCTAGTGCTAGTGTCCTGGTGAATGGAGCTCAGACTCCCTTGTTTGCGCTACACTGTGGGGTCCGGCAGGCTGCCCTCTTTCCCCCTTATGTTTTATCCTGGCTGTTGAACCCTATTCGTCTGCGGGGGGACCGCCAGATGTGGGTATTAGTGTCGACAGCCACCCCCTTAAGTTGGCGATGTTTGCGGACGACCTATTGCTTTTTGTGGGTTGTCCCCGGCAGAACATACCTATAACCATTGATTTGTTTGGCCAATTTCAGCGGGTGGCGGGTCTAAAAATCAACTTTGCCAAGTCAGAAGTGCTGGCTTTGGATCCTCGGCTGCAACACACGTGGGACGGCCACTTCCCTCTTAAGTGGGCCATCGACAAGTTGAAATATCTGGGGATATGGGTCCCTCGGAATCTGACATGCCTCTATGATCTCAATGTGCGCCCTGTATTAGACTGCAGGCGCAAATGGAAGGCTAGGGCTCTTTACCGTTGTCCTTATTTGGGAGGTGTGCGCTGATCAAAATGGTCATTGTTCTCAAAATAATTTTTGTTTTGCATATGATCCCTTGCTGGTTGATGGCTGGGGATCTCAGGCGGTTGTGTGCCATGATTATGGAAGGGGAGGAAAGCATGCCTCAGCTACGCCACACTGGTGTGTCCTAGGGAGCGGGTGGGGGGGGGGGGGGGGGGGGTAGGGCTTGCCAGATTTTCGGCTCTATAATGCCGCCTGCCAATTGCGCTTCCTGGGGGAGTGGCTCACTGATACGTATCGCTATAGTGAACCGGGTTTGTTATGTTGTATGACTACTCTCTGGTTTCCAATATCTTCTTCAGACGAAAGAGGGCGCAGCGAGTGCTGATTTTCCCGAGTAGTTACACCCCTGCATTTGCGCTTGGCGATGGTTGCAGGGAGGGAATAACCTCGATGTTGATGTCATTTTTGGGGAATGTGGGGTTGGCGCCCGGGAGGGACCATAGTGCCTATTCCAGTTGTAGGCCTGCAAGGGAGTGATGTATGCTTTCCACTGTTATGATCATGATATGCTAATTATCAGCTCCCTAATAAGCATTTCTTTGCCTATTTACAAGCAAGACACTATTTGACCTCGTTCCAGTGGATGCAGGAAGCCCGGATGGCGGAATCAGCATTTGCTACCAAAGTGTTTGACATGGCTCTCCTTACCAATACTATATCTGGATGGGTCCAGCTAGGCCGGGCCTTGCGAATGGAGAGCCGACTGGATCATCTGGCAGCCAAATGGTCTAAGGAGCTAGCCATGCCCCTTACGGCACAATACATGGAGCAGTGTTTTACAGTGGTACACAGGCAGATCCCAGATATCGGTCTTCGGGAAGTACAGGTTAAAATCTTGCATTGTATTTATTGTACTGATATCAGTCGTTTCCAGATGGGGTGTACGGACTCCCCTCTTTGTATAAAGTGCAAGATTGATGAGGGCATGCTTATACACCGCCTTTTTTGCTGCCAGACCCTGGCCAGTTTTTGGAGATCAGTAGTGGATTTCATCTTGCAGTGTACCGCAGCCCCGCTGCCTGACACTGGACAATTTCTACTGTCTAGCCCGCAGGCCTGCTCCACTGAGATTTGTCACTCAAAAGACAAATTCAGCAGAGTGGCCGTCCTTTTGGCATGCAGCACGATCCTCTCAGATTGGGTGGCCACGGATTCATCACTGTCTGTTCTGGCCTGGGCCCAACGACTGGCCTTGTTTCTTCAACTTGAACGCTTGGACTTTGTACTGGGCAAATGGAAGCCCGACAAAGAATACCGGGCCTGCTGGCAGGCCTGTGTCCTCTTGCTGCCGGCAGCTGTTCAGGATAGGCTCCGTGCCGGGGGATATGAGTCTGATTGGCATAATCCCGGGTCTCAGTGGGGGTATGAATGGAGTGAGGTGTGCGTGGGGATGAGTGGGTTGAAGTTGTCTATGTATGGTGAAGAAGGGTTGGTGGAGGAAAAATAACAAAATAAGATGGGATGGAAACACGAGGGAGGTTTTGGTTGTTATTGTATTGCACAATTGTGCACTATATTGGTTTCTAGGTTTATTGGTTTTACCTGCAGCAGTGCAGGAATTATTGCCTGCTCATGTTTTATTCCAATAAAAATTTTGACAAAAAAAAAATCTCCAACGATCACCACTTCTCCCTTCTTTCCCATCTTTTGGACGTCTTCAACCAGATCTCTGTCAAGTTCTTCCATTTGATTTGGAGGCCTGTAAACCACACCAATAAAAATGGATGCCCCATCATCTATTTTTTAGGACGGCTCATAGTGCTTCTTCGTTGCCCCATCTTCCTTGCAGCTCAGATGCTTGGATATTGTTTTTGACAAAGAACCACTCCTCCCCATTTTCTGTCCTCTCTGTCCTTCCTTAACAAGAAATAGTCCGGTATGGTCGTATCCCAACCATGAGATTCCATGAACCACGTCTTTGTGACAGCAACAATGTCCAAGTCCGCCTCTACCATTCTGTCAGCATCTCACAACTTTCCCAGAAAACTGTATCAAGGGCTTAATAACTACTGAGTCTCCTTTTGTGCATTCACTGGTGTCTTCTGTGCAAAACTAATGACCTGGCCAGATTCTTTATTGAAAAAAATAAATATCAGGCAGGAATTAAATGTGATTCTTCCTGCTACTTTATGAATTCCAAGCATTATGGGATATGGTCAGAAATGGGGAATACCTTTAAATCCCTAGAAGAGGAAGATTTAAGTGTATTGTTGATGAAGACTAGGCTAGCCATATGCCAACTTGACTTGGGTCCTCTGACCCTGATCAATAAATTGAAAAAAAGCACTACTGGACCCATTAAAATATATAGTGAATACTTCCTTGATAGAGTGGATTCTACCAGCATCATTAAAGGAGTCATTAATGTCCACTAATTTAAAAAGTAGGTCTTGTGCCAAAAGTTTACCCCTATTTCAGACTAGTTGTCAACATTATTTTTTTGGGTAAAATGATAGAAAGTTTAGTGGCAGCTCAGCTAAATTAATTTTTGGCTGAATACTCTATCCTTGACAATTTGCAATTGGGTTTTTGTGCCATATAGATTACTAAAACTATACTATTGGCTCTGTTTGAAGACATATGTTTCAATAAGGGTTAAATGCTAGATTCATTCTACTCAATCTATTAAATTCAGCATTTTCAATGATCAAATGTTGATTGCAATGCTGGAGGAGACTAGTGTTAGGAACACTCGTCTATGAATACTTGTGAGGTTTAAATCTTTCCCGAGAAACAGATCCTAGAGGATGGCGATGGGGGATTTCTTCTCTTTTTCATGGTCCCTGGAGCATGAGATCTGGCAGAGGTCCAGCCTAACATTTACATCCAACCTTTCAGAAAACAGATTTTAGAAGCTAATATAAACCTTATATGTGTGCAGATGATATGTAATTTTTCCTTCCACTGGGGCAAGATAGAGATTCACTGAAAATGAACTGATGTTGAATGAAATTTCTAAATGGATTAAGTTTAATAAACTCAAATTAATTTTCCAGAAACTAAGATTTTGTGGATTTGGAAATGCTTAATCTAGAAAGCCGACACACTAGGCTGGGTGGCAAGACTTTTCATACAGATGAATTCAGAATTCTGGGTGTTTCTATAGACTCATACTTGAAAATGGATAAGCACATTTCAGCTGTGGTGAAAAAAAATACCTTCTTTAGTCTAAGTCTCCTTTGGCAGATCCGGCCATTTCTGGCAACAAATATTTATGCACAGTAGACTCCTCAATTATTACATATAACTTGGATTATTGTAATGTGGGCTTTCCAGGAATAGCATGCTGTAGTCTTCAGCTGTTCCAAAATGCTGCTTTCCATTTAGTTTCTGGAAAATGGTTATATAATTGTATTTCACTACTCTTAAGCAGTGGTCCCCAATCCGGTCCTGGGGGCCCACCAGCCAGTAGGGTTTTCAGGATATCCACAATGAATATGCATGAGAGAACATTTGCATGCACTGCCTCCATAACATGCAAATTTTCTCTCATGCATATTCATTGTGGATATCCTGAAAACCTGACTGGCTCAATCATCACGATCAATAAATATTTCTGATGTGGGTATGACCCCAAAATCCTCCTCAGTAAAGACAGACACAAAGATTCATTTAGATCTTCTGCTATTTCCTTGCCCTCCCTGAGCACCTCTTTTATCCCTTAGTCACCTATCAATCCAACTGACTCCCTCACAGGTTTTTTGCCTCAAATGGCGTGGCCTCTTGCTTTAAATCCACCTGTGGTGCGGCGCTGTGACGCCGCTGGCGCGACACCTAAGCCGTGCGCGCCGAAGGGGCGCGCAGCTTGGTCCGGCTTAGTCCAGATGAGTTCGGGAGTTTGGCTAAAAATTTTTTCTTGCTGACCGTAATTTTCCTGATGGGGAAGAAGAGAAAAGCAAGGAATATGACTTCGTCACCAGTGCAGCATGTTAGCACCGGCCTGATGGATCAGCATGTCATGAGGCAAAGGACTGATCCAGATGAGGAAGTAATGGGAAGCTCTTCTTTAGCTTCCATTAGTCCAGGAGAAGGACCTATTTTACCACCTCAGCCAACTAAGAGTTCATCCTCTCAGATGGCGACTGAACTGGTAGGATTTAACCCTTTGGAGGCAAGCTTGGTGACACAAGCAGGAAACCAAAGGGTTGAGAAACCTGTAATTACTGTTTTGCCTATTGATTCTACTTCATTTCTTACTGGTAGCAAAGTTGGGGATATTTCCCCAGACAATGTTACATTATCTGATGTGTGGAAAATTATTTCTAAATTAGATCATAACATTACTATTACGAACAGATCATTGTCCGCTGTGATAAATGCTAATGCTGAAAAAATAAATGAGCAAGGGTCTAGAATGATGAAATGTGAAAAAGAATTATCCGATTTGAAGAATAAAATGCAATTAGTTCAATATTAGAAAATACATTTAATCGGGATAGTTTAAATATCCATAGAGAATTAGAAGGTACGGAAAATATGAGATTTAAAAATCTGAGAATAGTAAATTTTACTATAACTCGTTTGCTCTCTCCTTTAGTAATGTTTAAGAAGTTTCTTAGAGAGATATTACTGTATAAAGATGAAGAATTTCCTAATTTATCTAAAATATATTATCTTACTAAGAAGAAAGAGGAAATTTAAAATCAGGATCAGGAAAATCCTCCAAGTTTAGGTATTTCTACCTTTTTGGAGGATTCTCTGGATATAATTGATATTATTGCTTTTTTATCTGAGCAGGACAACGATAAGATGTTCAGAAATTTTTTCATTAATAAAGATGTCTCCTTCTGCGGACATAAGATCCAGATTTTTCCGGATGTAGCCAGAGCCACCTCCAAGCAAGGAGGAGAGCCTTCCTTGCATTGAAACACCGTGTGGTGGCTCTGGGTGGTACATTCTTCTTGAAATTTCCTTGTTTATGTTATGTAAACTACAGAGGGAAAAAGTTTGGGTTTACAGATCCAGTTCATTTGGAGACATTCTTATCGGATAAATCAATATCTGAAGCAGGAATAATAGAGGTAAATGGTCCTTAATAGAAGTAATAAATCTCCTTCTCTTTATTATAGATTAAGCTGATGTCTAGTGATATCCCCTATGGGAATAGTGGGACTACATAGATGTTAGATTTCCTTTTTTTTTTTTTATTTGGATGATGTTCTCCCCCTAATATGTTTTGTATCACATCATATGATAAATTTATAGTTTGGTTTCTATGTTTGCCTTAATTTTTTTTAATGGTTGTGATACATATATGTAATGTTTTTCATGATGGAATCATGGAAAAAATTAATAAAGAATAAATTACAAAAAAAAAAAATTGTGTAACAAGAAATCCATTCTGCAGAGTAAATCTGCAAGAGATTTTATGCAGCCTGTGCTACATAATTTCAAAAGGTTTGGAATTTGGCCTTCACTGTATAAGTTGGTGAAAACTCATCATGCCAAAATCAAAAGAAATTTCAGAGGACCTGTGAAAAATAGTTGATGTCAAAGGAGAAATTACTACTTCCCTGATAATTTCCTTTTCTTTAATAAGGACAGGTGGATCCAAAACCAGGGGGTTATGCACCTCTACTAGCAAATGGAGACGGAGAAAAAGTGACATCCCGGTATATATACTTCTGCACTGACATCAGCCCACCAGTATTCTCTGCAAAAGCCAACTGTGGACAAACTATCAAAACTTGATTATTAATAGATAACCATTCCAGCACTCAGCCAATAGGAAAACACTGAGCTCTGAAAAGGAGTGTAATAACACTAGTCTAGGGACTGGAGTAACACTTATCAGTAGCCATGCAGGACAACAGCACAACCATCCGGCAGCCAAGAGTGGGAAGGTGGATCCACCTGTCCTAATTAAAGAAAAAAATTATCAAGTAAGTAGTAATTTTTCCTTTTTCAGCATATGGACAGGTGGATCCAAAACCAGTAGGATGTATAAAAGCTACTCTCGAACAGAGCGGGAGGCTGCCCTGAGTCCGATCAACACCGCATTCGCAAAGGTTGCGTCCTCCCGGGCCTGTACATCCAGCCAGTAATGCCTGGAAAAGATATGTAAGGAGGACCACGTCATAGCTAGTCAAATCACGACATGAGACAGCAATCTAATTTCTGCCTATGGCACTGCCTGAGCCATAGTGGAATAAGCCCTAACTACCTCCTTAATCCAGCAGGCAATTGTAGCCCGCGACGCTGGCTCACCCTGCTTATTCCCACCATAGAGTATAAACAGTCTGTCTTCCTGAGAAGTTCAGAAACCTCTAAATAGCTTAAAATATGCCTCTTGACATCCAAGGACAGTAACAGGTGATATTCCTCCACATCTCTCTCCCCGTCCAAAGCTGGCAGGGAAATTGACTGATACAAGTGAAAATCCGAGACCCCTTTTGGCAAAAAGGGCAGAACATTAGGCAACTGTATCGCCCCTAGAGTCACTCGCAGGAACAGTTCCTGGTAGACAAGGCCTGCAGTTCAGAGATTCTAGGCACAGAAAAAATTGCCACAAGAAATACTGTTTTCAAGATAAGTAACCTCAAGGAAAGTTTATTCAGTGGTCGAAAAGTGGAACCTGCCAGAAAATCCCAAACCAGATTAAGACTCTACAAAGGTACCAGAAAATGTAGGGGAGGATGAAGATGTTTCACCCCTTTTAAGAAACGAGCCACATCTGGATGAGCCGATAAGTGTCCACTAGTCACTTGACCTCGGAAATACCAACAGCTGCAAATTAAGGGCCAACCCTTTTCTCAATTCATTCTGCAAAAATTCCAAAATGAGCAGGAACTGAACAAGGATGAACCCCTCGATCCTTACACCAAGCCTCAAATACTTGCCAAATCCACACATAGGCTAAGGAAGTGGAGAACTTTCTTGCTCGTAGCAAGGTGGCAATCACCGCAGTGGAATATCCACACTTCAGCAACTGAGCCCTTTCTCAAGAACCATAGTGTAAGACAAAACAGAGTCGGATCTTCGTGAATAACAGGCCCATATTGTAGCAAATCCCTGTGAACAGGTAATTGGATAGGAAATTCCACTAGAAGCTTTCACAAATCTGCATACCATGGCCTCCTGGGCCAATCTGGTGCCACCAGAAGTACCATCCCCGTGTGACTCTCGATCCTCCGAATCATTCTGCCCAACACGGGCCACGAGAGAAAGGCATACAGAAGCTTGTTCTCAAGCCCCTCTTGCACAAGGGCATCAGTGCTCAAGGACTTTTGATCTCTCCTGCAACTGAAGCAGCGTGGAACCTTTGCATTGTGAGATGTCGCCAGCAGGTCTAGAAACGGAAGGGTCCCAGTGGTCCACTATGAGCTGGAATGCTTTGTTTGACAATGCCCATTCTCTTGGGTCCAGACGATCTGCTGAGAAAATCAGCTCTTACATTGTCTTTTCCTGCAATGTGGGAGACTGAGATCTCCTGCAGATGTACTTCCACCTATTCCATGAGTTTGGCTATTTCCGCAACACTTGCTGGCTCTTGGTTTCTACCTGGTCATTGATGCAAGTCACTGTGGTCACAATGTCTGAAATTATCTGGAACACTTGACCCTGTAATAGGTCAATGAATCGTAAGCATGCCAACACGACAGCCCAGGCATCCAGCTGGCTGATGCTCCAGAGATACTTTTCTGTATTCCAGTGCCCCTGACAGTGAGCCTCTCAACCCTGGAGGCTCGCATCGGTTGTGAGTACTAGCCAGTCCAGTGATCATAGGGAAACCCTGTTCCTTAGATGGTCCGCTTGCAACAACTACTGTAGCTGTATGCTGATCAGCTGTACGTTGATATCCATATAGAATAGACTTGAGACTGTGGATTCCAACGATCCAGTGTGCTGTAGAGAGCGCATATGCGCCCTTTCCACAGAACTACCTCTAGGATGGCTGCTATCAATCCGAACACCTATAGATAAGACCACACTGTCAGGCATATTGTTTCTGTCAAATGCTGTACCTGCATCATCAGCATCTGAATGCAGCCCTCTAGCAGGAAAACACTGCCTTACTTCGTGTTGAACTGAAGACCAAGATACTTCAGCGTCTGGGATGGCTGTATATTGCTCTTGGCCAAGTTCAACATCCAACCTAGTCCCTGTAGAAAGGATATCACCTTGCGTGAGACCTGAAGGCTCTCTTCCAGACTCTTGGCCCGAATCAGCCAATTGTCGAAGTATGGGTGAACCAGAATGCCACCCTTCTTCAACACTGCCGCAGCCTCCACCATAACCTTGGAAAAGGTTCTGGGTGCAGTAGCTAACCCAAAAGGCAGTGCTCAAAATTGATAAAAGTCGACCCAAAACAGCAAATGCAGAAACTGTTGATGCTCCAGACAGATAGGAATATGAAGGTAATCCTCCGACAAATCCAGAGATGTCAAACTCCCCAAACTGTACTGCCATTATCACTGAGTGTAAGGTTTCCCCAGATGACGGCTGATTCCCTTGAGATCTAGGATGGGGCATAAGGAGCCCTCCCCTTTTTGGGCACAACGAAATAAATGGAATCTCGACCCATATTTTCTTGTGACATGGGCACTGGAAGGTTGAGGAGCCTTGGCTACGTACATTCCACTGCTTGACTCTTCTGCGGAAAGCTGCAGGGAGACACCATGAAAATGTCCCGAGGGACACTGAGAAACTCCAGAGCGTAGCCATCTCTTACCACCTCCATAACCCACTGGTCTGACGTGGTCTTGACCCACTTCCGATAAAGAGAGAGATGTGACCCCTTATCTTCTGTTCCCGAGGGTGGGTCGGCACAATTTCATTGGGAGGAGGGCACTATTACTAGAGCCTGTGCCTCTTCTGGGCTGCCTGGGTCGAAAGGACTGAGACCTACCCAAAGGCAGAGTTCTCTGGAAAGCTATGCCTCTGTAGCGTTGAAAGCATCTGAAACCCTTAGCACACTCTCTCGTACCAAAGGAGCTTCTGCTTCTTATCCTCTGGTAATTGAGGAACCTGGGCCTCACTCTACTTATTGGCCATTTTTTCCCTACAGGCTCCAATAAGAGTGATCCTTTAAAAGTCAATTTTGTAAGATTAGACTTTGAAATTGTATTGGCAGACCCATTCCTGAGCCATAGTTGACCCCTGGCTGCTATTACTAAAGCCACATTCCTCTAGCCTAAATGTGGACCAAATCGCAGCCTGCATCTGTCAAAAAGACGGATGCCAGTTCCATCACTACCCTGAATTCACAACAGACTCGACTTCCTGAGAGAGAAGTAAACAAGAGCGAGCCACCAGGGAGCAACAAGAAGTAGAGATGTGAATCGTGTGATCGATCGTCTTAACAATCGATTTTGGCTGGGGGGGGGGGGGGAGGGAATCAGATCGTCGCGGTTTTGTTTTTTTTTAAATCGTGTAAATCGTAAATCGGGGAAGGGCGGGAAAACCGGCACACTAAAACAACCCTAAAACCCACCCCGACCCTTTAAAATAAATCCCCCACCCTCCCAAACCCCCCCCACATGTCTTAAATTACCTGGGATCCAGTGGGGGGGGGGGGGGGGTGTCCCGCTGTGATCTTCCACTCTCGGGCCACGGGTGCGTTAATAGAAATGGTGCCGGCGTTACCTTTGCCCTGTCATATGACAGGGCAAAGGTAGCGCCGGCGCCATTTTGGTTCCTGTCCCCCGACGTCACGAGCGCAGGAGATTGCTCCCGGACCCCCGCTGGACCCCCAGGGACTTTTGGCCAGCTTGGGGGGGCCTCCTGACCCCCACAAGACTTGCAAAAGTCCAGCGGGGGTCCGGAAGCGACCTCCTGCACTCGAATCATATTTGCCGTATTGCAAAATGGCGCCGGCCGTATGGCCATATTGCCGTATTGCAAAATGGCGCTGGCCGTATGGCCGGCGCCATTTTGCAATACGGCAAATACGATTCGAGTGCAGGAGGTCGTTTCTGGACCCCCGCTGGACTTTTGGCAAGTCTTGTGGGGGTCAGGAGGCCCCCCCCAAGCTGGCCAAAAGTACCTGGGGGTCCGGGAGTGATCTCCTGCGCTCGTGACGTCGGGGGACAGGAACCAAAATGGCGCCGGCGCTACCCTTCTATTAACGCACCCGTGGCCCGAGAGTGGAAGATCACAGCGGGACCCCCCCACTGGACCCCAGGTAATTTAAGACATTTTGGGGGGGTTCGGGAGGGTGAGGGATTTATTTTAAAGGGTTGGGGTGGGTTTTAGGGTTGTTTTAGTGTGCCGGTTTTCCCGCCCTCCCCCTTCCCCCGATTTACGATTTTTGACGATAAATCGGGGGAATTCCTATTGTATATCGCCTCTAACGATTTTTGACGTTTTAAAATATATCGGACGATATTTTAAATCGTCAAAAAACGATTCACATCCATAACAAGAAGATATCTGCAAATTCATTGCCATCACTTCAAAAGCCTGCTTAAGGATGGCCTCAATTCTTCTATCTTGTGCATCCTTCAATGCCGCTCCCCCTTCTACGGAGATATTCATCTGCTTGCTGATGGCACACACAAGCGCATCCACTTTTGGAAAGTGCAATTGCTCTCTCGCAGCCGGATCCAGGGGTACAGCCCTTCCAAGGCTCATCCCCCTTTAAAATTAGCTTCTACGGCACTCCATTCAAGATCAATCAACTGCTGAATAGCCTCTATAATAGGGAAGAAACATGAGGCTTTATGCAAAGAAATAAAAATGGAATCTTTCTTTGGCTCGGACATGGAATGAGCCCTAGATATCCCCAGCATCTTCAATGACTGGGAAATCAGAGCCAGGGAGTAAGGATCGGCTTTATCATCTGCACCATCTGGAGACCTATCGGCATGACCTGCAGCAGGTCTAGATGTACTTAGACTTACCGGCAGCACCAGGTGCACAGAAATCAGCAGCTTACAATCCTGAACTGATAAGATTGGCGGGGGCCTTTGACTGCACCTGAAGAAAGGACTGCAGCCCTGAAAAAATTCCACCCAGTAAAGGGAGAGGGATCCTTGCCAAAACCAGGGGGCACTGGACCTGTGCCCATTGAACTATCTTTCCCCGCTAATAAACCAGTTAGTGGAGCCCCAAATTCAGGTAAAATCTCTGGCAGCTCTTTTTCCATTCGCATACAACATAGCGTCTGAGTAGGCATCCCTATGTGCCCAACTGAGTGCCCAAGTAGGTGCACAACAAGATACAGTCAGATGCGTAAGCGTGAACACACGTAGCTGAAGAGGGCAGCCCTATGCTCAGAGAAATTGCGCAAACGCCGGCATGGCCTACCATGAGCTCAGCCCGTCCCGGCGAAGTACAGAGTTGGTCTCCGGCCTTGGGGGGAGAGGGTGTAAACCTTCATCACCTCGCTCAACTTCCTGCACCCGCTTGCCTTTCATCTGGTTTTTTTTTTTTTTTTTAACAGCTTAGTCCACGACAGCAAAAACCAGCTACCAGACTAAGGCATTCATCTGAAGTAGGGATCCAAAGATATCACCTTGGGAAACTCAGCTGAGGCAGAGACCATAAGGTATCATCACAGGAGAGCGGTGCAATAAACTTCTTTTCTCCTTCTACATATATATAGAAACATAGAAACATAGAAATGACGGCAGAAGAAGACCAAATGGCCCATCCAGTCTGCCCAGCAAGCTTCACACACTTTTTTCTCTCATACTTATCTGTTTCTCTTAGCTCTTGGTTCTATTTCCCTTCCACCCCCACCATTAATGTAGAAAGCAGTGATGGAGCTGCATCCAAGTGAATATCTAGCTGATAAGTTAGGGGTAGTAGGGGTAGTAACCGCCGCAATAAGCAAGCTACACCCATGCTTATTTGTTTTACTCAGACTATGTTATACAGCCCTTATTGGTTGTTTTTCTTCTCCCCTGCCGTTGAAGCAGGGAGCTATGCTGGATATGCATCGAAAGTGAAGTATCAGGCACATTTGGTTTGGGGTAGGAACCGCCGTAACAAGCCAGCTACTCCCTGCTTTGTGAGTGTGAACCCTTTTTTCTTCTCCCCTGCCGTTGAAGCAGAGAGCTCTGCTGTATTTGCATAAAAATTGAAGTAACAGGCTTATTTGGTTTGGGGTAGTAACCACCGTAACAAGCCAGCTACTCCCCCTTTGTGAGTGCAGATCCTTTATTCCACATTTCCTCTTGCTGTTGAAGCTAGAATGATGTTGGAGTCACAGTAAGCATGTGTACGTTTATTGAATAAGGGTATTGTCTCCAGGCAGTAGCCATCATTCTGGCGAGTCACCCACTCTTCATTGGCGGCCTCTTGACATTCTGGCGAGTCACCCACTCTTCATTGGCGGCCTCTTGACTTTATGGATCCACAGTGTTTATCCCACGCCCCTTTGAAGTCCTTCACAGTTCTGGTCTTCACCACATCCTCCGGAAGGGCATTCCAGGCATCCACCACCCTCTCCGTGAAGAAATACTTCCTAACATTGGTTCTGAATCTTTCTCCCTGGAGCTTCAAATCGTGACCCCTGGTTCTGCTGATTTTTTTCCTACGGAAAAGGTTTGTCGTTGTCTTTGGATCATTAAAACCTTTCAAGTATCTGAAGGTCTGTATCATATCACCTCTGCTCCTCCTTTCCTCCAGGGTGTACATATTTAGATTCTTCAATCTCTCCTCGTACGTCATCCGATGAAAATCCTCCACCTTCCTGGTCGCCCTTCTCTGTACCGCTTCCATCTTGTCCTTGTCTTTTTGTAGATACGGTCTCCAGAACTGAACACAGTATTCCAGGTGAGGCCTCACCAAGGACCTGTACAAGGGAATAATCACTTCCCTTTTCTTACTCGATATTCCTCTCTCTATGCAGCCCAGCATTCTTCTGGCTTTTGCTATCGCCTTGTCGCATTGTTTCGCAGACTTCATATCATTAGACACTATCACCCCAAGGTCCCTCTCCTGCTCCGTGCACATCAGCCTTTCCCCCCCCATCGAATACAGTTCATTCGGGTTTCCACTCCCCATATGCATGACTTTGCACTTCTTGGCATTGAATCTCAGCTGCCATATCTTCGACCACTCTTCCAGTTTCCTTAGATCCCGTCTCATTCTCTCCACTCCTTCCGGCGTGTCCACTCTGTTGCAGATCTTAGTGTCATCCACGAAAAGACAAACCTTGCCTTCTATCCCGTCCGCAATGTCGCTCACAAAGATATTGAACAGGACCGGTCCCAACACCGATCCTTGCGGTACACCACTTAAAACCGCTCTCTCTTCAGAGAAGGATCCATTTACCATTACACATTGTCTTCTGTCCGTCAACCAATTTGCAATCCAGGTCACCATCTCGGCACTCACTCCCAAGCTTCTCGTTTTATTCACCAGTCTCCTGTGCGGAACCGTGTCAAAAGCTTTGCTGAAATCCAAGTATATGATATCGAGCGCTCTTCCTCGATCCAATTCCTTGGTTACCCAGTCAAAAAAGTCAATCAGATTTGTCTGACAGGATCTTCCCCTGGTGAATCCATGTTGCCTCTGGTCCATCAATTCTCCGGACTGTAGATAGTTCACTATTCTCTCTTTCAGCAGTGACTCCATTACTTTTCCCACCACCGAAGTGAGGCTGACTGGTCTGTAGTTGCCAGCCTCCTCCCTGTTCCCACTCTTGTGAAGCGGGACCACCACCGCTCTTCTCTTCTGTGTGTGTGTATGTATATATATATATATATATATATATATATATATATATATATATATATATACACACACACACACGCATATCTATATAGTGAGCCGCTTATCTTATTAGATCATGTGGCATATATATTTATGAATAAAAAACATAGTATTTCTCTCACTACCTGCTCGAAGACATGACAATCCATAGTTTGGATCAGTGATGGCCTATTACAATCTATGAGGGTTACCCAATGGTCGGATTTTCAGGATATCCCTAAAGAATATGCATGAGATAAATTTAAATGCACACTACAATTGTATGCAAATCTCTCCCATGCACATTCATTAGTTTCCCTGAAAATCTGAATGGTTGGTAGCACTCGAGGACTGGCATTGTCCACCCCTGGCCTGAACAATTACTGGCCTAATCAAAAAAAGATATGTTTAACCCACACTAATGCCAATGTAGAAGTATTAGTAATTTGGTCATATTGTATATTGTATTACCAACTATTTTTACTTAAAAGGAACTTAAACCAATTAGGTTATATAAAAAAAGAGTCCACAATACAGTTACTATGACTAAAAACTGAAATAATAGACTGTGAGACCTTTTAAGGGACCAACAAAAAAAAGTTGTTTTAGTGCAAGACTAAGACCCAATTTAGACGTGCTCCTCCTTCAGAAAATGTGTGAGAGATCTTGAAAACTCATGAATCACAACTTTTCTTGTTGATGCTTTAAAAAGTATCACAACCACAAAGTATTCCACTTTTTTCCAGGACCAATATGGCTATTGTACAACTGTATGACAACTAACATTATTGCAATTAACTTTTAGAATACTTGCCTCTCCACAAAGCTGGAATCTAAGCTTATGTCTCAAGTGTGGTTCTGCACTTGGATAATACTCCAGATCCCAAAACTGAGAATAATCTCCTCTTCCTCGAGGAAAAAAAGTGAAGGCGACCTAATAAAACAAACATTAAATAAAGAATTCAATATAATGTAATCAAAATGTGATTAGCAATTTAATACAGAAATATCAAATGTGCATGAGTTAAATGGAAGGAGAAAACTGTAGACTAAAAAAAAAAAGGTTATAATTTTTGCAGGCAATAGTTGTCAAACTACACCATTCAATTAAAATGATGGCCTAGTGTAGAAGGACTGAAAGGGTGGAAAGTAATGGCACACAATGAATCTAAAGTTTATTTTTCTCAGACAGCTGAATCTTTTTTATTAGAATTATGCTTGTTAAAGTTTTAGTGCCATTAGTGTGGATCATTATTGTATGAAAATCTGTAGATTAAACCAAAAAATTGCTCTCCCAGGAATTTTCTTATATTTTGGAAAAGTAATCAGGCAGTGAAAAAGCAAAAAGCTTAAAACGATATTTTCAGGATCTATCATTAAAATAGGACTAACATTGTCCAGTGAAGTAAGCTCCTGAATGAAAATTTCAGGAATTTTTACTATGGAATGATTAACAGTATATTTATCAAATATGAACTTGAAATAATGGTAATGACATGCAAGTACCCTGTTTTACAGTCCATCAAGCTGGAGTGAGAACACATTGTAGAAATATCAACTTTGTGATGCTTTCCTCACTCCAACTAACATCAAATCTTCACTGAGGTGTACTGTGCTGTTCGAACATCTCACTCTGCATGTAAAACTGGCCTCTAAACCACCAACACCTCACCTTGAGCTATTAGCTGGCCCGCCTATAGAGATATAAATAGTAGAGTAGAGTAGAATAGAATATAAATAGCCTCTTTCTCTCTCATGGTAATAGCTATCTTTCTGGGCACTTTGCAAGCTGCGAAAACTTTACTGCACCCCACGATACTATTTATATGAAGTGTTATGTTGGCGCGCACAGCGGTAATTCTAAAAACGTCCCTTTTTCTTACCGCGGGCGTATCCATGCATTATTATAGCATCCTATTGAATCTAGGGCAGGGATGGCGAGCTCCAGTCCAGGTTTTCAGGATATCCACAATGAGCACGCATGAGAAAGATTTGCATCCAATGGAGCCAGTGCATTCAGATCTCTCTCATGCATATTCATTGTGGATATCCTGAAAATCTGGCCTGTTTGCGGCCCTCGAGGACTGGCGTTCGCCATACCTGATCTAGAGGTTAATTTGTTAGCATTTCATCATTCGTCTTTCATTTTAGCTAGGCAGCTGATAGTATACCTCCACCTCTATACTCTTCCCTCCATCACACGTGGAATTTCTGTCCATAAAGATTCCATTTTGTATTAAGTCGCCTGCAGAATCTTTAACCTGCAAACTCTATGCCATCCCTAATATATAGAATCAACCATCCACTAATTTGATCCATCCTATTATTGCAATATAATTTTATCCTGGTATTGCACTGTCTCATTGGTTATCCTCCTCTTACGAGATCTCTGATGCCAATTATTTCTACCTCTTCATTTTGGCTGTTATACAATCTAACACTCCATTGTATTTTTTAGACATCTGGCATCCGTATACAACAAGTTGACAGGGATAATTTGGAATTTTAACTCAATC
Source organism: Rhinatrema bivittatum (assembly GCF_901001135.1). Lineage (NCBI taxonomy): Eukaryota > Metazoa > Chordata > Amphibia > Gymnophiona > Rhinatrematidae > Rhinatrema > Rhinatrema bivittatum. The sequence continues at coordinate 569,772,002 of NC_042616.1, forward strand.
TGCTCTTTACTTAAAGGTATCTCCGCTATTTTTGCCATCATCAAAAGACGTTTCTATTGGGATACTCCAACTCCCCTGTTTTGTTAATACACTTCAAAGATACCTCCCCCTCTAAACCATAAGCTGCTGAACAATGATTGACTTTCCTCCTTATTGCAGTTTAAAAGCTGTTCTATCTCCTTTAGTACGTTAATGCTAGCAGGCTGGTTCCATCCTGGTTAAAGTGGAGCTCATCCTTTCAAAATAGGCTCCTGCTTCCCCAAAATGTTGCCTAGTTCCCAAAAAATCTAAAGCCTTCTTTCCCTACACCATCATTTCACTCATGCATTGAGACTCCAGAACTCTGCCTCCTCTGCGGTCCTGCGTGTGGTAACTGGGAGCATTTGCTGATAATGCTACCTTGGAGGGTTCTGGATCTCAATTTACCTAAAAGCCTAAATTTGGATTCCAAAAGATCCCTTCCACTCTATCGGGCCGATTCAGTAAAGTCCGCGGGAGAGCAGAAGAATGCCCGCTCTCTCGGCGCGTGCACAGGCTACTCGCCTGTGTGCGCGATTCTGTATTTAAATTAGGTGGTGCGGTAGAAACCTGGAGCGGCGGCTGTCAGCGGGTTTGACAGCCGACGCTCAATTTTTCCATGTCGGTTCTCGAGCCTGCTGACAGCCACGGGCTCGGAAACCGGACGCCGGCAAAACTGAGCGTCTGGTTTCGGCCCGACAGCCGCCGGCCCATTTAAAATTTTTTTTTTCTTTTTTTACTCTTCGGGACCTCCGACTTAATATCGCCATGATATTAAGTCGGAGGGTGCACAGAAAAGCAGTTTTTACTGCTTTTCTGCGCACTTTCCCGTTGCCAGCAGAAACTAGTGCCTACCTTTAGGTAGACGCTAATTTCTTAAAGTAAAATGTGCGGCTTAGCTGCACATTTTACTTTCTGTATCGCGCGGGCATACCTAATAGGGCCATCAACATGCATTTGCATGTTGAGGGCGCTATTGGGTGCCGCGGGTTGGACGTGCGTTTTCCGCCCCTTACTGAATAAGGGGTAAGGGAAAACGTGCGTCCAAGGGCAGGTTAACAGTGCGCTCCATTGGAGCGCACCGTACTGTATCGGCCTGTATGTCATTAGTATCCATATGTATCATGACAGCCAGCACCTCCACAGCAATATCTAAAGTGCTATCTAGATGACATGTGAGGTCTGCCACCTTGGCACCAGGCAGGCAAGTTACCAAGCAACTCATGTCCACCAGCCACCCAGTAATCTACATTCCTAATGACTGAATCACCAGACATGATGATTGTCCTAACTCTTCCCTCCTGGACACAAGCCCTCAAGACTAATCCTTAATGTGGGAGAAAGCAGAGTTGCTTACCTGTAACAGGTGTTCTCCCAGAACAGCAGGATGTAGTCCTCACATATGAGTGATGTCATTAGGTGGAGCCCTATTATGGAACACTTTTGTCACACTGAGCATGCCATGATCCCTGTGTCCACAGGTGTCTCCCTTCAGTCTCGTTTGTAGCAAAAAAGTGCGAGCGAAAAATAAAATAATTGGTAATTTTTGTGGCATTGAATCACCTAGCTCCTTGACTAGCAATTCAAGCTCCTCACCAAATAGATGCCTTCCCTTTGAAAGGCAACTTACACAAAAGTATTTTAGACCATGAATCTGTCACCCAGTGTTGGAGCCAGAGAAGCCTTCTTGCTCCTTCTGAAAATGCTAAATACCTTGGTGATAGTCTTATCAAGTCATACAGACTGTTAAATACACTATTGCAGATTCCAACTTTGCAAGCTCTTCTCCCTCAGGAAGCTGTTGGATACAGTGAAACAAGGCTCATACCACATAGCTATTACAAATAGCCATTTGTAATGCCAATGAATGTGCTGAAAATGTATGCTTTAAACTGAACTCCAACCTTCTATCTTAAGGATCCTTTAATGCAGCACCTCCTTTCACACAGATGGTAGTCTCTCATTACAGCTGCTAAATATAGCATCAGCCCTGAAAAATGAATTTTCTCTCTTGCATTTTCACTGGCAGAAGGAAAAGCTTATAAACTCTTGGGTGTCTAACTTGACTCCAGTGCTTCCCATTCAGAAAGCAGCATTGCTTCTTCATTCAAGGTGAAATGGAAAAGAAGTAGTTGCTTTTCGCACATCCTTTAAAACTGGATCCCATTCTGGGGATTCTTCAACCCTATTTTCCATGAGTCTTAAAACTGAAGTAACTTAAGTAACTTGAGTAATTAGGGCAGACATCTCTTACGTATGAAAATGTCTTTATTGCATCTCTCTTCTTCCACTCTTGAATAATTGTCCCCTTCTTCCAGGCATTCATGACCACTTTCAGCAAACTTTAATTCATTTTCCAAATAGCAGAATGCCTTAGTTCAGGAGGGAATAAATCAGAATCATCATCATCATCAGCTAACCTCTTTTCTGAAGTTTAATCTGATCTGCAGGAGGAGGTCCCAACTGGGAACACATTTCATCATTAACTACTTGGTTTTGTAATGCTTGAGATGCTGTATACTAAAACCTATAGGGTAGATTTTCAAAAACGGCGCGTTGGCGTACTTTTGTTGGCGCTCCAGGCGCCAACAAAAGTACGCGGGATTTTAGTGGATACGCACGTAGCCGCGCGTATCCGCTAAAATCCTGGATCGGCGCGCGCAAGGCTACCGATTTCGTGTAGCCGGCGCGCGCCGAGCCGCGCAGCCTGCCTCCATTCCCTCCGAGGCCGCTCCGAAATCGGAGCGGCCTCGGAGGGAATTCGCTAACGCCCTCCCCTCACCTTCCCCTCCCTTCCTCTACCTAACCCACCCCCCCGGCCCTGTCTAAACCCCCCCCCTACCTTTGTTGGGGGATTTACGCCTCCCAGAGGGAGAAGTAAATCCCCGCGCGCCAGCGGGCTGCTGGCGCGCCTAGACGCAACCCGGGGGCGGTTCCGGAGGGCGCGGCCACGCTCCCGGGCCGCAACCACGCCCCCGGGCCCACCCCCGAAACGCCACTTCCCGCCCCGAAAACGGCGCACCGCTCGGCCCCGCCCCCCGATACGCCCCCCTCGGAAAACCCCGGGACTTACGCGAGTCCCGGGGCTCTGTGCACGCCAGTAGGCCTATTGAACATAGGCGCACCGGCGAGCAGGGCTCTTAAAATCCGCCCCTATGTGTAATATTCTACATAAACACCACCTGCCCCTTCTGTAGCCATGCCCAAACGAGTATTTTTTCCTGGCAGAAATCGTGGAGGCTCTTGAAAATAAAGTATATCTCCCTGTATAAACCTTGCTGTCGAATGCAATGATTTCAACATGGCCACATCACTTTCAACGGCATAACTCCCCAGGATAATGGTCCCTGCGGGACTTAAAAAAGGCTTCCCTTGAATTTCTGAGGAGGCACTCTGCTCACAAACCTTTTTTTTTTTTAAAATTAATAATTTTATTAACTTTTAATGTAACAGTGCTATTACAATAGCAATATGAATACAGAATACAGAATATATCCCCAATTCCCCACTCCCTCCCCCACCCCCACCCTCATCGGTGTAGTGGAGCTATAGTCGTTCTGTTACAGAATCCAATAGGATAGATGATGATTTCTTACTCACATACCAAAATAATCTCATACCCCATACATTGTATTTAAAAAGAAAAACAAGGCACTTTGAAGGCACATTAAAATACAGAAGGTAAGGATACACTCCCACCCAAGTTGTCAAAGAGCAACTAATCTCTTAATCCAACAACAGATTACATTTGAGAAATATATTCCACAAACGGTTTCCAAGATGCAAGAAAGGAGGACATTCTCCCGTATTTAGTAGCTGTTAAAGAGGCCAGACGATAATATAAATGTAATCTATCTATGACCTCCGGCAGCTGCGGTACTTGTTCTGTTTTCCACTTTGCTGCTATCAAAGTACGCTGCTATAACTCGCTACATAACAAGGAAACTTCTTGTTATGTGGATATTTGTGCGGTTGCCGGCCTCGAGGCAGCCTTTGAATTTTGACTGCCCCCCCGGGCTGGCTCCCGTGTTTTATTCTTTTATTATTTATCACAACTATTTTTTATAGATATATTTTTTATTTATATTTATTTTTGCATCTTCATTGTACTTTCACAGTCCATTGCTTAGTTCCCCCGTTATGCGGATCAACCCGTGAGATATTGCGTTTAAATTCACTTATCTTTTTTAGCAATTGCCGCTGATTTTCGGGTCTACGTCCGCCTGCCCGACATGGGCCATGCCTGCTTCAGGGGCCGCGGGACCAAGCTTGCAATGGAATTTACGTATGGACTGTATCGTGATGTTCGAACATCACCGGGGGGGCAGTCAAAATTCAAAGGCTGCATCGAGGCCGGCAACCGCACAAATATCCACATAACAAGAAGTTTACTTGTTATGTAGCGAGTTATAGCATTATTGCACAAGGCAACGAGGTTGGTTATTGTATAGTTTACACTGGCTATCAAAGTATGAGCAGCTATAAAAGTATGAGAACAGAAGCGCTGCTGGGATTTATGTAAGGCATCTGGGAACACATGCAGCAGTGCCATTATGGCAGAAGCCTGAATAGGCACATGAAACAGGTCACTCAGCCAAGTAAAAAGGAGTTCCCAAAGGGTTTGGATTTTCGGGCAGGTCCACCATATATGAAAATAAGTACCTCTACCTCCACAGTTGCGCCAACAGGAGTCCGAAGCAGTCGGATATATCCTATGGATTTTATCTGGGGTGAGATACCATCTGTATATCATTTTATAACAATTTTCACGCAGGCCAGCTGAAATTAAACACTTCCTAGCAAAATATAGTATGGCCTCCCAGGATTGAGGACTCAATTGCTCCCCCAGGTCCATTGCCCACTGTCTCGCAAATGTACTTGTTTCCTGTTTAACTGGAAAGAGGGCCTGATATATTTTAGAAATGGGTCCCTTCAGTCTGTCACTATATTGCACCAATGACTCAAACAGCGAGCGACTGGGTCGTAACGCTTTAGCGTGTTGTATAGTCTGAATGAAATGGACTACTTGAGCATACGCCAAGAAATCCTTTGAGCCATTAGACCCTGCATTGATAAGATCGACCCTTGGGACATCATATGACCAACTGTGGTAATACCCGCATTCCTCCAAACTACCAACTGGGAAATGTGTCTGTTGTGGAGAAGAGAAGTTTGGTAGAAATATTTATAGGCCCCAACTACTTGCCTACTGCTCTGCTTCAAAATATTCAAGGTGACCTGTAGGGACCAGGTTATGTCCTTGACTGTCCGCCATGTATTCCTAGGCTGCCAAAATATGGCCCAAAGGGCCATTGGACCTAAAATTGCTTGTTCAATAGTTACCCATTGTTTAATTTCCATATTACGGTGGATATCGATTAAAGCCCGCAGCTGAGCTGCCCTATAGTACCATCAAAGATTGGGAACTCCCAATCTCCCCTGCGACTTCAGGAGATATAAAACCTGACGCGCTAGGCGGGGAGGGCATCTGCGCCAAATGAAGTAAAAAATCCTTTTTTGCCAGCAGCGGATCAGAAGCGAAGAGATCTCCACTGGTAGGACGGAAAACAAATAAAGGAATTTGGGCAGAATTGTCATTTTAGTGATGGCTATTCTTCTCAGCCATGAGAAAGTGCGCCTGTTCCATCGGCTCATATCCAGAGTTAAACTATTTAGTAGTGGGGTATAATTTAAGTTATAAAGGTCAGTTAGTCTAGCTGATAAATAAACCCCCAGATACTTTATGTGGGACTTTGCCCATTTATACGGAAACCTGCTGCATATGGTTTGCATTTCTTCCGGGCTCAAGGTCACACTGAGTAACTCAGACTTAGAAAAATTCACCTTAAGGCCTGCTACTTTGCCAAATTGCTGTAGCTCATGGGTTACCCCCTCCAGTGACGGAGTTGGGTTGGTTAATGTTAAGAGGATATCATCGGCAAACAAAGATGCCTTGTACTCTTCGGGCCCCAATCGGACTCTGTATATATCCTTGGCTTTTCTGATCCGGGTTACTAGGGGTTCAAGGTACAAGGCAAATAGCAGGGGGGAAAGTGGGCACCCTTGTCTGGTGCCCCTTCCAATGGGAAAGGCAGGACCGTATCCGCTGTTCACTTTGACCCTGGTCTTGGGGGTGTCATATAGCTGTTGTAGCCATTGCAAAAAGAAAGGCCCAAAATCCATATGTCTTAAAGTGGAAAACAAAAAGGGCCAATGCACTAGGTCAAAGGCCTTTTCTGCATCAAGGGATAATAGTACCACAGGGGTTTGCGTTTTCCGAGCCCACCATATGAGATCAATGACCTTCCTGATGTTATCCGCCGCCATGCGCTGTGGGATAAACCCTACCTGATCGGTATGAACGAGCTGTGAAAGAAAACTATTGAGCCGCTGAGCTAGGACTCGAGCCAGGATTTTAAGATCCACATTGATTAGCGAGATGGATCTATAAGAACCGCATTGTGCCGGATCTCAACCAGGCTTCAGAATAATAGTAATGCCAGCTGTATTATTGTGGGGTCCTATGCCTTTTCCCTCCCTGAGGTTATTAAAATACTGGGCTAAAGGTTCTGCCACTGTGGATGCACATTTTTTATAGTACATCCCAGAAAGCCCATCTAATCCAGGAGCTTTACCAGATTTCAGGGATTTAATCACCGTCTCGATCTCAGTGGGCAGAATTGGCGCATCCAGGCTCTGTCGTTGCTCAGGTGTCAAGCTAGGCAAATCTAAATCGTGCAAATATGCATTTATGTCAGTCAACTGGATGGAGCCCTCAAACTTGTTCAGGTTCTGAAAAAATTCTGTAAAAGTGCTGTGTATTCCCACCGAGGCGGTGAGGATCTCTCCTTCTGAATTTTTAATTTTGGAAATATTATTTTGAGAGGTCCGCGCCCGAAGTTGACATGCTAATAAACGGCCTGCCTTGTTCCCACCCTCATAGTATTTCTGTCTTAGGGAGTCCAAAACATAAAGTATACGTTTATTATCAAGTTGCGCTAATTCATCTTTGAGGGCAAGCAGCTTCTGGTAGCAGTGCTTAGAATGAGTTTTCATATGTACTTGGGATAAGGCTGAGATTTTGCCCAGTAAAGCGATACGCGCCCCCTGTTCCTGGCGTTTGCATGCAGTTGCCCTAGCAATCAGAATCCCTCTTGCCACTACCTTGGAGCACTCCCAGATGGTGTTAGGGGATACCTCCCCTCCTGAATTCAAACAAAAATATTCCTGCATCTGAGCGTTCAGCATTTGAACAAAACCTGCATCTTGTAATAGGGATTCATTCAGCTTCCAAAACAGACTGCCCAAGTCTCTATCATCCAGATCTACCTCAAGTGTTATGGGAGCATGATCTGACCAAGTGATAGCGTTTAAGTCTGCCCCCCTAACCTGGTTTCCCATTAGCTTATCAATCAAAAAATAATCTATGCGTGAATAACTTTCATGAGGTGCAGAATAGAAAGTGTATGATCTAGACCTGGGACATTGGCTCCGCCATATGTCAACCAGATTCCAGTCTGAGATAAGGTTTCGCATTGCCTTTCTACTAGGCCCAGAGGGCTGAGAATGTGGTTTAGATGTATCTATGCTTCAAAATATTGGTACACCTAGTATTCTCTTTAAATTAATAAAGAACTAGCTACCATATATTTGTGGGACCTCTCCTCACAGGGTCATGGTATTTTTACCAGACTCTATCTTATGGTTCTTGGTCCATTTTGCTTTGTATTTTTTCAAGTATTTTTTTACATATTTTTTCACCACATTTTCACCACATTTTTTTGTGAATTAAATCTTTTTTTCAAAGCTGATGAAAACTTCAAACACAGTCATATATGGAAATAGTCACTTTTTCTCATTCCGTAGATCAATATATTCAGCAACAGTACTTATCTGCATACAAAGCAAAATGGACCAAGAACCATAAGATAGAGTCTGGTAAAAATACCATGACCCTGTGAGGAGAGGTCCCACAAATATATGGTAGCTAGTTCTTTATTAATTTAAAGAGAATACCAGGTGTACCAATATTTTGAAGCATTGTTTACAATTGGGGTACCCGGAATACATAAGGTGTATAAGAGCCGATATTGTGTGTTAGATGTATCTATGTCAGGCTGAATCGAGACATTAAGGTCTCCCAAGATAATTGGTCCATCCGCATGTAATGCCAGCGCCCCATGTAATTCCTTCCAAAAGGGCCCTGAATCTCTGGTAGGGGCATAGACCGATACTAGTGTGAATTTCTTCGAACCAATCTGGATATTTAAAATAAGATACCGCCCATGCGGGTCAGCAGCATGGGATAAATGCTCAAATACCAAGTGTTTTGATATCAAAATCCCTGTTCCTGAATATTTAGCTTCTGGTCCTCGGGCGGCTAGGAATAAATGTGGGAATTCTCTGAACTTCAACAGTTGCTCGTGTTTGCGCTTCAGGTGGGTTTCCTGAATGAATGCAATGTCTGATTTTTGATGTAATAGCTCTTTTCGGAGGAGGAAGCGCTTTCTGTAAGTGTTTAGGCCTTTAACATTAAGCGAGATTATCCTAACCATTATCAATTAGGAGGGAAACCATCGCTGTGAGTGCATGGAGATTGTCCTGTAATGATTCAAATGTACCTTGGGTATGTTCTGGGAAGTGAGAATGTATCATCACGTCAAATTTATAGACAAAGAATAATCTGGATCTGCCGAAAATAGGGAAATTAATCAGGTTTTCCGGCTCAGCTACCTCCCTCACCTTAACCAAAAAGGATTCGCTCACTATTTTCCGCGAATCTGACCCCTGGGGGGGTACCTGATGTACACCGCTGTCTATCCAAACTCCATCCCCTCCCCTCCCCTCCCAAATGTTCCAAAAGTTAGCACAACACTTTCCAATTATTTAACTTATCTACCAATAAAACTGTTAAAAGAACTGTAACCATCAATAATGAACATCATATTACAAGGAGACCTATGAGTTCCAAATTTGAAGTAAAATCCTTTGTTCAGCATAGTCTCCTTTGTCCTGGGTTCCGTCGATAAGAAAAATCTAACTCTTTCAGCCCTTCTCGGTAATGAGATTCCTGGAACCCACTGGTTGTCTACGAAGCCGTCCACGTCCCGGTCCCTGTCGCCTCCATCGCAGATCTGCATCTGAGGGTATCTGTGGCGTGGGTCGAGGGGCTGGAGCAAAGTCAAATCTGATACCAGCTTGAGTGAAGCATTCAGCCGCCTCCGCTAGTGTTTTAACCCTGTACGAGATACCTTGATGTTGAAAGATCAGAGCAAAGGGGAAGGCCCATCTGTAGCGAATCTCTTCAAGGCGATGTACAGTCGTCGCCTCTCGTAGTAAGAGCCTCTTTTGCAGTGTTGAAGGCGCCAAATCGTTGAAGATGGCAATGTCCTGATTATGCCACTTCCATTGAGGATGGGCCCGCGCCAGCTTCACAATCTGCTCTTTTTGTTGATAATGAAGAAATTTAATGATGATGTCCCTGGGCTGATTGTTTCGTTTGGGCCCTAGGGCTCGATGCGCTCATTCCAGATCCACCTGAAAGATGCGATCAGGCTCCTCTATTGGAGTTCCGAAACTGGTCCAGAGATCTTGGCAGATGGTTATCGCCGTCTGCATGCTATCCGCGTATTGCTCATCTTCAGGAACTCCTCTGATGCGTATGTTGGACCTACGGGATCGATTTTCAAGATCTTCTACTTTGTCTCCCAGCACTTCTAGTTCTGTGGTAAACTGTTTTGCTTGGGTTGACAAGGCCTCCAACTGCACGATATGTCCGTCCGCCCTTCCATCTAATTCATCTACGCGAGAGCCCAGAGAGGCAATATCTTCATTCATATTCTCCATGCATGCTAATATTTCTGCTTTATGGTTCCGCATTTCTGACCGCAATTCAATAAACCATCCACGCATTTCATCCCTCGTAGGAAAATTTGAAGTTGGGTCTCCCGGGGCGATCTCTGGGGCCTCTGCTCTCCTACCAACTGCGTCCTCATCAGCATTTCTAAGACCTTGGGATGTAGTCGGAGGCATCAGTACTTCTGTCGCTGGTTCGTCCGCTAACTTGCTAAAGGCGAATTGCTTTAAGTCTGCCGCTTTTCTACGGGCGGCCATCCTGACCTCAGGATGCTTGAAGCTTTCTCTAATAAGAATTGGTAGATCTGTAAAGTTTCTTGATGAAGATTTCTCGTAAGGGAAGTTTAATGGAAATTGTTCAATAAAGAGAGTTCATTGGATCCAGCGAGGGCAGCGTAAACAACGATTTGGGGAGGGGACATAATCCGTCCCTCAAGCGGTTATTGCACAGCAGCTTCCATCAGCGCCCCCCGTCTTGCAGCGAACAGCCCGTTTTTGTGGGCGATAGTGTTCAGCAGCTCTTACCCGATTCGATGCTATGTTTGTGAGCCAGTTCTTAAAATTATTTCATGCTTAATTTATGATGCCGGGAATAAGCAGGGTAAGAGCCTCAGCCTCAAGCAGCCATCTCTGTTCCACAAACCTTTTTTTTTAAAGGCTGAGCTGATTTTATAGATTCACTTTCTCTATGTCCCGCGGCAGCTGTGGAGTGCTTACTCCCGCAGACAGAGCAGTGTCCTCCATTTTCAGCCATAGGAAACCTTTCCTTGCCTTACCTCCTACTTACTTTCTCCAGATAAGAGCGCCTCCTCCTTAAAAGGGAAAGTTAATATGAATTTGAACTGCTCTACCAAAATACCTCCTCACAAGAGGCAGGGAGCTTTTTCTCAATAAACGGCTCACTTCTCTGCAGGTCTTAGTAATTGCAGGAGCCTGGCCCAAGTACACAAAAATCAATTCACAATACTACCTATGACTATACTGGTTTACTATAGAAGAAAAAGACTGGACAAATTGTGACACGATAACCACAAAAATCAAAATGAAGTCACATATACACTATGATTCTTTTCAATAAGGTATACCCTCATTTATGGGCTGGTGCACACTTCCGCCTACCGGCGTTTTTAACTTTTAGGTACAACTGCCAATTTGGCTGCCCATTCATAATACGATCATAGGGTTACCCATTTTTTAAGAAAAGCTCAACTGCAAACCGCTTTGCTAGCTTGCCCCGCTCTGCTAGCTTGCCCGACACTGCTGGTGTTTCGAAGTAAATTCTTCGTCAGGGGCTTAAATGAACATCGGAGAATCAGTCAAAGTATGCGGCTAATGCCAAAAGCCTACTCCTGCTTTTCCATTAAAAAGAGATAAGTGGATTTATATTCTCTCTAAGTAAAATGTTGGAAAAGAGACTAATGTGAATATTCATCTTTATCTTCAAAAAACAAGAAAAAAGAAAAAAATTCGAAAAAGTAAAAAATTCTATGAAACATCCGTTTTTGTAAAAATAAGCGGCGGCGTTTAAATATGGTCTTTTCTTAAAAAATGGGTAACCCTATGATCGTATTATGAATGGGCAGCCAAATTGGCAGTTGTACCTAAAAGTTAAAAACGCCGGTAGGCGGAAGTGTGCACCAGCCCATAAATGAGGGTATACCTTATTGAAAAGAATCATAGTGTATATGTGACTTCATTTTGATTTTTATACTGGTTTACTTGCAACAAAAAACAGCCTTCAAACTCTAGCTTTTCTTAAGCAAATAAGGAAATGCCTATGTCAACCATTTATCCAAAAACTGGAGATAGAGAACACAGACTATACTGGTTCTATGTATAACATATATACTAATAATTTAATTTAAAAAAAACCCCCAAAACAACTGTCTCCAACTGCTGGATCAGGGATTAAACCCATATGTTCCTTACAGGTGGAGCAGAAGAAAAAGGAACTATTATAAATGCATGATTTTTGAGTGTGGTAAGGTTTGGGAAAGAGGGGACACAAGGCTATAAAGTGCATCTAATATTCTTGTACTGACCTGAAGAGAGTCCGCCAGACACACACCACCACCATTCACCCATCTCCCACTTCTTCAGGGGACAAATGCTGGGGAAACATGGGGTGCAGGTCTTAAGGCTTCTGGGAATATGGCAGGTTTAGCACAGAGGAGAGGCGGAGTTAACAGCACACACATATAGCAAAATCACAACAAAAAAGGATGTGCGGCATGCAAATTTTTCTGAACAATAATATAGCAGCCAAAAGAATTATTTATTTTACATTCACACACTAGAAATGTGCAAGAAATTTAATTTATCATTTACAACGTTGTAAGAGCAACATCTGACACTCCTCTGGAAACTCTGACCCTTGCTTCCCCTTTCTGCATTTTAAATCACAGAAAGGGCCAAGCCCAAGGGGGGATCCTCCCCTTTTGGCCCTCTCAATATGACATGTGCCATGCCTTGTGTGTGGGAGCAGCGGTTGTCATTTCACCCCTCATCCGAGGCAACAAATTGCCTTGAGCCGCCCCTGCTACTCATAGTTAAAAGGCTTGCATAAAAACCATAATTTCTTGCTTTCTAAAACCCTGTATAGACATTGATAAGACAGGCTAAGATAGAATTTGAAAAGAAGTTGGCCATACGGGCAAAAACAGTAAAAACTTTTAAAAATATATCCGAAGCAGAAAGCCTGTGAGGGAGTCAGTTGGACCGTTAGATAATCGAGGGGTTAAAGGGGCACTTAAGAGAAGATAAGGCCATTGCAGAAAGATTAAACAATTTCTTTGCTTTGGTGTTTACTGAAGAGGATGTTGGGGAGATACCCGTTCTGGAGAAGGTTTTCATGGGTAATGATTCAGATGGACTGAATCAAATCACGGTGAACCTAGAAGACGTGGTAGGCATGATTGACAAACTGAAGAGTAGTAAATCACCTGGAAAGGATGGTATACATCCTAGGGTTCTGAAGGAACTAAAAAATGAAATTTCAGATCTATTAGTAAAAATTTGTAACCTATCATTATCATCATCCATTGTACCTGAAGACTGGAGGGTGGCTAATGTAACTACAATATTTAAAAAGGGCTCCAGGGGAAATCCGGGAAACTACAGACTGCTTAGCCTGACTTCAGTGCCAGGAAAAATAGTGGAAAGTGTTCTAAATATCAAAATCACAGAACATATAGAAAGATATGGTTTAATGGAAAAAAGTCAGCATGGCTTTACCCAAGGTAAGTCTTGCCTCACAAATCTGCTTCACTTTTTTGAAGGAGTTAATAAACATGTGGATAAAGGTGAACTGGTAGATATAGGATACTTGGATTTTCAGAAGGCGTTTGACAAAGTTCCTCATGAGAGGCTTCTAGGAAAAGTAAAAAGTCATGGGATAGGTGGCGATGTCCTTTCGTGGATTATAAACTTGACTAAAAGACAGGAAACACAGAGTAGGATTAAATGGACAATTTTCTCAGTGGAGGGGAGTGGGCAGTGGAGTGCCTCAGGTATCTGTACTGGGACCCATGCTTTTCAATATATTTATAAATGATCTGGAAAGGAATACGACAATTGAGGTAATCAAATTTGCAGATGATACAAAATTATTCAGAGTAGTGAAATCACAAGTGGATTGTGATAAGTTGCAGGCAGACTTTGTGAGACTGGAAAATTGGGCATCCAAATGGCAGATGAAATTTAATGTGGATAAGTGCAAGGTGATGCATATAGGGAAAAATAACCCATGCTATAGCTACACAATGTTAGGTTCCATATTAGGCGCTACCACCCAAGAAAGAAATCTAGGCGTCATAGTGGATAACACATTGAAATCTTTGGTTCAGTGTGCTGCGGCAGTTAAAAAAGCAAACAATGTTGGAAATTATTAGAAAGGGAATGGCGAATAAAACGAAAAATGTCAAAATGCCTCTGTGTTGCTCCATGGTGAGACTGCACCTTGAATACTGTGTACAATTCTGGTCACCGCATCTCAAAAAAGATATAGTTACGATGGAGAAGATACAGAGAAGGGCGACCAAAATGATAAAGGGGATGGAACAGCTCACCTATGAGGAAAAACTAAAGAGGTTAGGACTGTTCAGCTTGGAGAAGAGATGGCTGAGGGGGGATATAATAGAGGTGTTTAAAATCATGAGAGGTCTAGAATAGGCAATTGTGACTTGGTTATTTACTCTTACAGATAATAGAAGGACTAGGGGGCACTCTATGAAGTTAGCATGTGGCACATTTAAAACTAACTGAAGAAAGTTCTTTTTCACTCAATGCACAATTAAACTCTGGAATTTGTTGCCAGGGGATGTGGTTAGTGCAGTTAGTGTAGCTGGGTTTAAAAAAAGATTGGATAAGTTCTTGGAGGAGAAGTCCATTACCTGCTATTAAGTTGACTTAGAAAATAGCCACTGCTATTACTAGCAACGGTAACATGGAATAGACTTAGTTTTTGGGTACTTGCCAGGTTCTTATGGCCTGGATTGGCCACTGTTGGAAACAGGATGCTGGACTTGATGGACCCTTGGTCTGACCTAGTATGGCATGTTCTTATGTTCTTAGGGGCATGCAACTCTTATCTGGGTGTGACACTAATAGATTTGGTTTTTAGGATATCCACATTGAATATGTATAAGGTATATCTGCATGAATTGCTTCCACTGTATGCAAATATATCACATGCACATTCATTGTGTGTATCTTGAAAATTAGACCTGTTTATTGCACTCCAGGACTGGAGTTGCCTACCCCTAACTCTAGGGGATTTGTTCCAGAGCAAGCAACCATAAATTCCAGGCAGGAACGATTAAAAAGTCCTCTTTGGAAGGCTAGCACCTGGGAAACAAAGGCTCTATGAAAGAATTTAAATTGCATTTCACGCAAATTATCATCTTGCCAGCATTTCTACTAGAGCTAGAAGTCTCATTTTAAATGATTATTTCTTTGGGTTATTTCTTTGGGTTTAGGTTTGCCTATTTCTTTGTATGGGATATTGTGCGGGGAGGGGTAGGTGAGGAACTTCCATGTTAATTTATAGAGGTCAGACATTGGTCCTATTGATTAAAACTTTTTTTTCGTTCTGTTATGGATGTGGGTGGAGAGCAACATTGTTAAACTTGTTTCTGCACATTTTCTGTATGTATGCTGGTTACTTTCTTAATAAAGATATTTCACATATAAAGTCTTCTTCTTGGGAACATAACACCTGCCTAGCGGTGTAGTTTGACAGTTTATCCAGAAGATATAACAAAGCTTGTCATTTCATTTGAAAGCATGTAACTCCAGCTAATCTTCAAGACTCTTCTGTAGTATATATAAATATATATATATATTTTTTATTTATAACATTTTAACTTACAGTTCAAGCAATAACATCTTGGATTTCTCACAGGTGAACAATAATCAAACATTTTTACATAATCCTACATTTTTAAAGAAATTTCTACCATCAATTAGCCCACTAATGGTTCCAAGGTACTCAATTAAAAACATTTTTACATTTCTTTTTTCAATTTATACTTTATTATCATAAAAAATTAAGAAATATGTAAAACAATAATAACCATACTACACATATCCAATCCAACATAACCATTCATATTTGTTTACATTTTACATAATTGGGGGAATAAAGCAAACATATATAAATATTTATATATATTGACTAATATAAATCCATTTATCTCAATGGGATCTATTAGCCATAATGAGAGGAAGGAGGTATATTTCTTTTATTCAGCGCCGGCAAACTGCAAAAGGAAAACAAACCTAAAATAAAAATTTTTAGCACTTACCCTAAAAGCAAGGAAGAGAGGGAAGAGACACAGAGGAAAGAACACAAGAGAGCAGCCTGTCAGCAAGTCCCTCTTGCACTAACCCAGCCACCACTGTAGCTTAACCTGCCCTTCTCCTGCTCTTCAAATTTTTTTTTTTTCTTCTTGATCCCTCAGACAGAAAAGGCCTAGAAACCTAATCTCCTGTGCTGGGGACTGCCAGTCCCCTGCTCACATCTGCTGGAGTCAGAAGATACTGAGGATCGAGGCACAGGGGATGAGGTCATATAGGACCTCCCCCCGAGCTTTTTGTTCTGACTCCATCTGCTGGACGGGGGACATAACCCACCGTCTGGACTGATCCTGGTACGTACAGGGAACTCTAAATCTCAGGTTATGATTTATTCAACAAAAATGCCTCAATATTTTCCCTTGATAGGTTTTTTTGACACACGAGGGAATTTAAAGAAAAATGTCGCTCCTATTTCCACTAAATTTTTTAATGAAAGGAAATATTTTCTCCTTGCTTGAGTGGCCCGGGCGACATCGGGGAAAATTTGGATCTTGTGTCCACAGAATGATACATCTTTTATTCTAAAGAAATTCCTGAATAAATTATCTTTATCCTGTTCAGCAAGAAATGAAACAAAAAGAGTTGCTCTTTTATCAATTATGTCTATAGATTCCTCCAAGAAGTTTGTTATCCCTAAACTTGGAGGAGTTCTACTACTATATTTTGCTCTTCCAAATTTCTTCCATGCTTTGTAGAGAAATAATATATCTTGGATAGTTTTGGAAATTCTTCCTCTTTATAAAGTAGAATTTCTCTCATAAATTTTTTAAATATCTCTAATGGAGATAAGTGTGTCTGGGGGAATTTTACTATTCTCAAATTCTTTGATCGTAATAAATTCTCCATTCATTCAATTTCTTTATGCATTATTATACTATCTTGCATAAACACGTTCTCAGAGTTTTGTATTAACTGAACCTTAGAATTTAAAGAAGTTATCTCTTTTTCACAATTGGCAATTTTTGTTTCATGTTCAACAATTGTATCAGCATTTACTTTAATCACAGCAGACAAAGAATTATCAATTAAAGAAATATTTTTATCTAACTTTGAAATCATTTGCCATAGGTCTGATAAAGTTACATTATCCAGAGGTATTACCGGATTAAGGTTATTATCCAAAATTACTGGTGGGATGTCTAACACATTTTTTCACAAGTAAAATATCTTTAGACCCTTTGGTTTCTGCTTGCTTATACAAGTTTACTTCCAAAGGGGCTACTCCTATAGTTCCTGTGCCAATTTAGTCGATGGAATCCTGTTTGGCTGAGGTGGAGATATAGGTCCTTCACCAGGACTAAGGGAGGCCAGAGACATTCCTCCCACCACGTCCTCCTTTGGCGATACCATCTGTCTTACAACATGATGGTCCATTGGGCCAGTGCGTTGTTGCTGCACTGGGGACGATGTTAAGACTTTCGCTTTTCTTTTCTTCCCCATCCAAGAGAAAAGAACAAGCGTAGTTTTCCACCCAGACTTCTCCAGACTAAGCCGCTCGCCCCTTCGACGCGAGTGGCTTAGACGTCGCGCCAGCAGCGACGGTGCACCGCGCAATAGTCTGTAGCCACGCCCCTCTGACGTCGCCGAACGCGACAGTTGTTCTCTCCGGCTGGCTGATTCACAGGGGCTCCTGAAGCATTATAAACCTCGGGAGGGGGCTGGCAGCCCTCTCCTTCCTCCTTTCTCACTCTCCGATAGCGGACCATGCTACAGCCGATAAGTCTGTAGCCATGCCCCTCTGACGTCACCGAACGTGATGAAGCTGTTCTCTCCGGCTGGCTGATTCACAGGGGCTCCTGAAGCATGGTAAGCTTCGGGAAGGGGCTGGCAGCCCTCTCCTTCCTCCTTTCTCACTCCCCCACATTTCTAAACATACACTAGTTCTCAGCTAACCTACGGATGTATTTATACAATTTATTGAGAGATCACTTCTCATCTTTAGGCTGTATTTATGTGGGTTTCGGTGTAGAGTTTCATTTATTATCAATGACCTGTTTTAATTGCTCTGGTTGTGAGAAAACATAGGTATTACCCTCACTTTTTATCAGACATTTAGATGGGTATTTCAGTATAAAATACATTCCCATTTGAAGTACTTGAGATTTTAACAACAGAAATTGCTTTCTGCGTTTCTGCACTGGGGAGCTATTGGTGCTAGGTCTGGGAAAAGCTGTACCTTACATCCCATACATTCTTTTGTTCTATTTGCAAACATTTTTTAAAAAATCCAATCTTTATCAGATTCTAACAAACGATATTATTAATGTCGATGTCTCAACTAGATCTAAATTTGTTTGCTCAAGTAATTCTGACACATTCAAAACTTTTTCTTGGGGAGATTGTTTTTGTTGAAATTCATATACTTGTAAATTTCCAAAATCTCTTACTTCTAAGGATTTTTTCATTGGAGGTAGGTAAAATAAATGATATTATGGGCAAAGTTGACTCTGGAATATTTCCATTTTCCATTAAATACCTCCTCCATAAGTGTAACGGTGTTGCAGTAGGCATTTTAGGAAAATTTATACATCGTATATTTTTTATTCTGGCCGCATGTTCCAATTTTTCTACTTTAGACTAGTGTTATATTTTCTTGCACCATCGCAGATTGTACTCAACTAAAATTCCCCATTTCCTCTTTTACCTTGATCAATTTGTTCTTCACTATCTTGTCTAATAATGTTGAGATTACTTACCTGATAATCTCCTTTTCCTTAGTGTACACAGATGGACTCAGAACAAGTGGGTATAGTGTGCTCGTGCTAGCAGTTGGAGACGGATCTGATGTCAGCACGGGTACATATACCCCCACAGGAAGTGATGCCACTCAGTAATCTTCGTTGCAAAAGCTGTTATGGATATATGTGTACTGACCGATCAATTAATTAGTGAAACAGGATTCTCCTGACCGATTGATAGTAGCTGGAGACCGCCAGCGTTCCCAACCGGAAGACGTCGGCACCTGGTAGAGTGGACGCACTCATGTAAGAAGTGATAAGGCTTACCTTGATTCGGTGAAACCCCTGTATACCGGCAGCCGGGCGGGATGCTGAGTCCATCTGTCTACACTAAGGAAAAG
Source organism: Rhinatrema bivittatum (assembly GCF_901001135.1). NCBI lineage: Eukaryota > Metazoa > Chordata > Amphibia > Gymnophiona > Rhinatrematidae > Rhinatrema > Rhinatrema bivittatum. The sequence continues at coordinate 569,790,810 of NC_042616.1, forward strand.
GAGATTATCAGGTAAGTAATCTCAACATTTCCTAGCGTGTAGCCAGATGGACTCAGAACAAGTGGGATGTACAAAAGCTACTCCCGAACTGGGTGGGAGGCTGCCTGAGGACCGCGTAGGACTGCCCTCGCAAATGCTGTGTCCTCCCTGGCCTGGACATCCAGCCGGTAAAATCTGGAAAAGGTATGGAGGGAGGACCACGTCGCCGCCTTACATATCTCCGCGGGTGACAGCATCCTAGATTCTGCCCAAGAGGCCGCCTGCGCTCTGGTAGAATGAGCCTTGACCTGCAGAGGCGGTGATTTCCCGGCCTCTACATAGGCCGCTCTGATAACTTCTTTGATCCAGCGGGCCATGGTGGGCCGTAAGGCCGCTTCTCCTTGTTTCTTTCCTCTGTGAAGGACGAACAGATGGTCCGTCTTTCGTACTGTTTCTGTCATTTCCAGATATCTGGGCAGCAATCTGCCGATGTCGAGATGGCGTAGCAAACGCCCTTCTTCTGATTTCTTCAACCCCGCCGTGGTAGGCAAGGATATGGTTTGGTTGAGGTGAAATTGTGAGACTACTTTTTAGGTAGAAAGGAGGGAACCGTGCGAAGATGGATAGCCTCAGGAGTGATTCTGAGAAAGGGATCACGGCAGGACAGCGCTTGTAGCTCTGAGATACGGAGTGCTGAACACACTGCCAGCAGAAACACCATCTTCAAAGTTAGCGAACGGAGAGGCAGGCCCCGAAGGGGTCTGAAGGTGGATCCCGCGAGGAAATCCAAAACTAGGTTGAGGTTCCACAGGGGCACTGGCCACTTCAACGGCGGATGAATGTGCTTGACTCCTTTCAGGAAGCGTGAAACATCTGGGTGCATGGCAATGGACTTGCCATCCCTCCTTGGACCGTAACAGGACAGCACAGCCACCTGGAACCTTGATGGAGCTTAGGGAGAGACCCTTCTGAAGTCCATCCTGCAGGAAATCCAGAACAATAGGGGATTGTGGCCACATGTGGATTGGTGCCATGAATCTCGCATCAGGCTTCAAATACTCTCCAGATCCTTATGTAGGTGAGGGATGTGGAAAACTTGTGGGCTCGGAGGAGTGTATCGATCACCGGCTCCGAGTAACCTCTTTTCCTCAGTCTAGCCCTCTCAATGGCCAGACCGTAAGAGAGAATTGAGCCGGATCCCCGTGGAGGATGGGACCTTGACGTAGCAGGTCCCTGTGAGGAGGCAGGGGAAGGGGCTCCCCTGCCAGTAGTCTTCTCATGTCCGCGTACCAGAGTCTTCTTGGCCAGTCTGGTGCCACTAGAAGAACTAGGCCTCTGTGCCTCTGAATCTTGTGTATAAGTGCGCCCAGCAAGGGCCACGGAGGAAAAGCATATAGCAGGGTCCCTGGAGGCCATGGCTGAACCAGGGCGTCGATCCCGTGAGAGAACGGATCTCGCTTGCAGCTGAAGTATCTGGGTACTTGAGCATTGGACCTGTCTGCTAGTAGGTCCATATCCGGAGTCCCCCACTGATCCACGATCATCTGGAAGGCTGTGGGGGACAGCTGCCATTCTCCCGGATTTAGGCTTTCCCTGCTGAGGAAGTCTGCCGCGGTGTTGTCCCTTCCGGCAATGTGGACGGCGGAGATGTCCTGGAGATTCGCCTCTACCCAAGCCATCAGCGGGGCTATCTCTAGGGACACCTGTTGGCTTCTGGTTCCGCCCTGTCGGTTGATGTATGCCACCATGGTGGCGTTGTCGGACATCACTCTGACTGCTCTGTTCCGCAGTCTGTAAGCAAATCGCAGGCAGGCGAGCCGGACTGCCCGTGCCTCTAGACGGTTGATGTTCCACCCCGACTCTTCTCTGTTCCACCGCCCTTGGGCGGTGAGCTCTTCGCAGTGTGCCCCCCATCCGCTCAGACTGGCATCTGTTGTGAGCAGGGTCCATGTTGGGGAGGACATCTTCGCCCCTCGGCTCGTGTGGTTGGACTGGAACCACCACCTTAGCTGGGTCCGCACCCTGGCTGGTAGAGGGAGATGCGCGGTGTAATTCCGGAAGCGGGGGCTCCATCGAGAGAGGAGGGAGCGTTGCAGTGGTCTCATATGGGCCCGCGCCCATGGCACTACTTCCAGGGTGGACGCCATGAGACCGAGGACCTGCAGGTAATCCCAAGCCGTGGGCCAGCTGGCGCTCAACAAGGACCGGAGACTAGTCTGGAGTTTTAACCTTCTCTTGGAGGTGAGGCTGACCTTGTCTGCCTGGGTGTCGAACCGGACTCCCAGGTATTCCAGTAATTGGGAAGGCTGTAGGCAGCTCTTGTTTAGGTTGACTACCCATCCCAGGCTCTCCAGCAGGGAGATCACACTTTTGGTTGCCCGATGGCTCTTCTCTCGGGATTTCGCCATGATCAGCCAATCGTCTAGGTAGGGATGGACAAGGATTCCTTCCCGTCTGAGCGCCGCTGCTACCACTACGATCACCTTGGTGAAGGTCCGCGGCGCCGTGGCTAACCCGAAGGGCAAAGCCCGGAATTGGAAGTATCATCCCAGAACCTTGAAGCGTAGGTAGCGCTGATGATCCTGATGGATCGGGATATGCAGGTAGGCTTCAGACAAGTCTAAGGCCGTGAGGAACTCCCCTGGCTGTACTGCGGTCTTGACTGAGCGCAGAGTTTCCATGCGAAACCTCGGGACCATTAAGTATCGGTTGACTGACTTGAGGTCTAATACGGGCCAGAAAGTGCCCTCTTTCTTGGGTACCATGAAATAAATGGAATAGTGCCCAGAATCCATTTCCCATGCAGGTACTGGGATTATGGCTTTCAAGGACAGGAGCCTCGCCAGGGTAACTTCTAATGCCGCCTTCTTGTGGATTGGACACGGAGACTCCACAAACCTGTCCATAGGGGTGTGATGGAAGTCCAGATAATAGCCCTCTCGGATGATGGCGAGGACCCACTGGTCCACCGTAATCTTGACCCATCTGGGGTAGAAGAGGGTTAACCTGCCCCCTATGGCTCCGTCCCCCGGATGGATCGGCTGCATTTCATTGTGAGGCGCGGCCCGGACCTGACCGCGAGCCGGCTCCCCTCTTGCGCTGCTTGGTCCAAAAGGACTGGTTCCTGGCCTGAGGGCAAGGTGCCTGGTAGCGCCTCCTATAGGGAGTGAAGCGTTGGGAGCTTCTACCTCTGGAGGGCCTCGGAAAGATGCGCTGGTTCCTCTTGGACCTATCTTCCGGCAGTCGAGGTACTGGAGAGGCGCCCCATGTGCTGGCCAGTTTATCTAGGTCGCTGCCGAACAGGAGAGAACCCTTGAACGGCATATTCTAGTGATACGTGTCTTAGAAGGAGCATCGGCTGACCAATTCCGAATCCAGAGCTGCCTCCTGGCTGCTACTGAGGATGAGACTCCCTTGGCTGTTGTACGGACTAGGTCGGAGACGGCATCCGTAAGAAATGAGAGAGCTAACTCCATGTCCGCTGCCGGAGCATTGTTCTGGACCTGTGACAAACAGGAATGCGTCACCACTGTGCAGCAGGTTGCGATTCGTAGAGACAGAGCTGCCACCTCAAAAGTTTGTTTCAGGATGGCGTCCAGGCGTTGGTCATGAGCCTCCTTGAGGGCCGCCCCCCCCCTCCACTGGAATGGTAGTGCGCCTGACCACAGCGCTAACCAAGGCGTCCACCTTAGGGCACGCCAGCATATCCTTGATTGCCGGGTCCAGGGGGTACATGCCGGACAGGGCCCGACCCCCCTTTGAACGAGGCCTCCGGCGCATTCCACTCCAAATCTATCAGCTGTTGCGCTGCTTGCAGGAAGGGGAAATGGCGGGCTGTGGGACGAAGATCCTCCAGCAGGGGGTTCTGCGTAGATGCCTCCATGGTGCTGGGGCCTGGAATAGCCAACTCTGTCAGGCACTGAGAGACCAGGTCGGAGAGATCTTCCTTGGGAAAGAACCGCCTCATAGTTCGATATGGCTCTATCCCTGAGGGAAGTTCCCCCTCCTCAGGGGGTTCGGACTCGTCCTCCGAGACATCAGGGTCCGCATGAGCCAGACTGCCCGGAGGCTGGTGCTCACGATAAGGGCGAGAAGGTCCGGGGGCAGGGTCAGCCGGAGCAGCAGCAGGGCCTGGATGGGAAGCCGACTGCATCTGTACAAAGGCGTGGATCCCCTTAAATAAGTCCACCCAGGAAATGGAAGCGGTCTCCAGCCGTCGGGGTACCAGGTCCCCCGGGATTCCTGGCTGTTCGAGACGGCCCGCTAGGTCCGGGGTGGCCCCTGGGGAACTGTTGGTAAACCTCGGTTGAGACTGGTCCTGGCCCGAGGCTCCCATTGCCTCCTCACATTGGGCACAAAGGGAGTCTGGCTCCTGGCTCTGCGTGGCTCTAAGCTGGCACGCTGAGCACAGGCCAAGAGCTTTCAAGCCAGAATCAGGAGGTGCCGTTTCTAGAAACGCCGGGGCGTTTAAGTGTTCCATGGCGCCGGCGCTTATGCTGTCAGCAATATGCGCTCAAGAATAATATGAGCCCAAGAACAATATGCGCCCAATAGTATGCGTTCAGCAGTATGCGCTCAATACTCAACAGTATGCGCTCAATAATATGCGTACAGCAATAAACAATATGCGCTCAAGAATATGCGATCAGCAATATGCGCTCAATAATAAACAATATGCGCTCAACCATATGCGATCAGCAATATGCGCTCAATAATAAACAATATGCGCTCAATATTATGCGTTCAGCAATATATGCGAAATAAACAGTATGCGCTCAATATGCATACAGCAATATGCGCTCAATAATAAACAGTATGCGCTCAATAACATGCGTACAGCAATATGCGCTCAATAACAAACAGTATGCGCTCAATAACATGCGTACAGCAATATGCTCTCAATAACAAACAATATGTGATCAGCAATATGCGCTCAATAATAAATATGCGCTCAACAATATGCGATCAGCAATATGCGCTCAATAATAAACAATATGCGCTTAGCATACGCTTAGCAATATATATGCTGCGTTGTGCGCCTATCCATAGTCGCCTATCCGTGTGCGCTCAATACCTGAACAAGGCAGGCAAAATGGCGACCTCCACGGCGTGCCGCTGCAGGCAACGCCGCTGATCCTCGTACCACGGAGACCAAAAGTAAGAGATGTACGCCTTACCTGATCCTCGGCGCTTCCCGGCTGTAACCCGGGCGGTCTCCGGCTGCGGGGGGAGAGGGGAAATACCTTCACCGCCGCGCTCGAGGAAGTGCACCCGCTGCCTCTAAGCCGCCGAACTCGTCTCGCTCGGGGCTAAGTCCACGCCGGGACCGAGGCGCCCCTCAGCCAGGCCCGAGCCCTTCTCGCTCGGGGGCTAGATCCCTGCCGCAAATCGGCCACCGGACCGAGGCCTAAAACCTCCGAGGGACCACGGAAATCACCTCGGGAAACTCGACTGGGGGAGGGACCCGAGGGTATCACCGCAGGAGTGCGGGGCTCGTTGTCTGAGAAATTTGGAAAGTAGAAAGTAGTATTGGAAAACACGCTCAGCGAGCGTGCAGGCTCTCCAAACTGCTTTGGAGACGGAAATTACTGAGTGGCTTCACTTCCTGTGGGGGTATATGTACTCGTGCTGACGTCAGATCTGTCTCCAACTGCTAGCACGAGCACACTATACCCACTTGTTCTGAGTCCATCTGGCTACACGCTAGGAAATGCATGTTTTAGGTTTAGGTTTGCCTATTTCTATAAAAAACTTATCGTGATGGTAAAAAACGGGGGACCCCTGTGGTTTTGAAGTTTTTCAGTTGTTTTAGAAATATGGTGAAAATCACCACAGGACTCCAATTAAGCACGAGGCTAACTGCTTCGCGGAAAAAAAGAAGACTGAAGGGAGACCCCTGTGGCAGAGAATGTCATGGCATGCTGAGCATGCTCAGTGGGCACATTGTGCCAGTCAAAAGTTTCTAAAAACGTTGACAGACGTTTTTCCGTATAGGGCTCCATTACTGTTGTCACCCATATGTGAGGACTAGCATCCTGCTTGTCCTGGGATAATGCAAGCAATTGATCCCCTACATTTTTATTTACTTCATTTATAGCATCCCATATAAATTCAAGTGAAAAAGACTGTGGTTTTACTGGATTATCGAAGATCCCACTTCTCTTACCACATGACCCACATCCACAGCTCCAACAGAAGCTTGACCGACTCCCAAGGCGACTCCATTAGCTGAGAATTCTTCCAGCTGTCCCCCTTGCTTCTCGGGAGATCCTTCCCCTGTCCCTTCGGCTGAGCTCAGTTCTCCTGGGGTTTGCTGGAATTTCTCCTGGGGTTTGCTGGAATTTCTCAGCAGGGTTAGTCGGGGGGGGGGATCTCTCAGCAGGGGAGAGTGATGTTAAGAGTTAAAGAACGCTGGAGGACTCCTCTCCCCCCTCCTAGCACTCAGCGAACCTGCATCCCCTATTTGCATCCCATGCCACACATGCATATCCGTGGGTCTTACTGTAGAGACTGCTTCAATTGTGTCTGAGGCCTGTCGCTCTCTAGCCTTTCTCTTATGTGCTGAATGAGGCATTTAAGAAAAAACATGCAAGGACAGAAGCACAGACTGGTTAGCTAATTTTACCTTGGATCCAACTCAGAATTGAAGGTGCCAGCTCTGGGGAGGATTCACTTAATTTTCCCGATATAATAGTAAAGAAATCTGGAGAAAGCTGAAAAAAGCTGGGCGCGCCCCTTTGGCAGTGCGCCGGTGGCAGCTGCGCACCACAGAGGAACAGTTTTTAAAGTCCCAGGTGTCCCGCAGCGATGACGTCAGTAATTAGGGCTCAGATGTGCCTCCGTCGGGGCCGATTGCAAGCTGCACCCCTGGTAAGACCGCCGAAACCCTTCCCTCCTCGATTCTCCTCATTTACTGGCACCTCCTCTGTAGTATATTTTTAATGTATTTTCTTTATAAAGGACTGTTAACAATACCAAATATCAAATCAGCGCACCTAAGTGAGGTTAGAGAAAGGGAAATTTCGGTTGCAGGACCGAAACTCTGGAACAGTTTACCGCCAGATTTGAGAACGCAGGATGATTTAAAACAATTTAAGAAAGACTTGAAAACATGGTGCTTTCAACAAGCCTATGGATCTGAGACTTAAAATACCACTGAAAGCTGGAATCCACATGCCATTTCTTAACTATTTTAACCTTATCTTATCTTTTAGTTTATTACGATTAATTTTAATTAATTATTCGTATTGTTTTATCCATTCTATTGTATTTTCTGCTTCCTACTTGTATTTTAGTTATATTGTAAACAGTAAAGATAGAATCATGTGTTCTGACCCATGGTATAGAAGAATTGCATACATAAATAAATAAATATGTTTACAATAATCAGAGATTATGCCAATTCATATCTGTCTAGTCTTGGAAATGTACATTTTAATACAGGCTTGATTCATCAACTTGCAAACCTTACCATAGAAACAGAATATGATGGCAAATAAACCGGGTGATTCATCAAACCGCGATGTGCCAGAATTGTGATGGTACAATGCAAATTAGGGGAAGGGGAGGAGTGTGGATGGGATTATGTCCCGGCAGCGCTGTGGGCGATAATGTTTCCTATATTATCGCTGGCAGCACCGTGGGAAAAGCAGAGTTGCTTACCTGTAACAGGTGTTCTCACAGGACAGCAGGATGTTAGTCCTCACATACTGGTGACATCACAGGATGGAGCCCAATCACGGAACACTTTTGTCAAAGTTTCTAGAACTTTGACTGGCACCTACTGGGCATGCCCAGCAATGCACTTACCCTGCATACAGCAGGGATCCCCCTTCAGTCTCATCTTATAGTAAAAGTACATGCGAAAAATAAAATAAGAAAACGTTAGCAAACCCAACTCCGCGGGTTGGCGGGCGTGTTTCGTGAGGACTAACATCCTGCTGTCCTGTGAGAATACCTATTACAGGTAATCATCTCTGCTTTCTCACAGGACAAGCATAAGAACATAAGAAAATGCCATACTGGGTCAGACCAAGGGTCCATCAAGCCCAGCATCCTGCTTCCAACAGTGGCCAGTCCAGGCCATAAGAACCTGGCAAGTACCCAAAAACTAAGTCTATTCCATGTTACCATTGCTAATGGCAGTGGCTATTCTCTAGGTGAACTTAATAGCAGGTAATGAAATTCTCCTCCAAGAACTTATCCAATCCTTTTTTAAACACAGCTATACTAACTGCATTAACCACATCCTCTGGCAACAAATTCCAGAGCTTAATTGTGCTTGAGTAAAAAAGAACTTTCTCCGATTAGTTTTAAATGTGCCCCATGCTAACTTCATGGAGTGCCCCCTAGTCTTTCTACTATCCGAAAGAGTAAATAACCGATTCACATCTACCCGTTCTAGACCTCTCATGATTTTAAACACCTCTATCATATCCCCCCTCAGTCGTCTCTTCTCCAAGCTGAAAAGTCCTAACCTCTTTAGTCTTTCCTCATAGGGGAGTTGTTCCATTCCCTTTATCATTTTGGTAGCCCTTCTCTGTACCTTCTCCATCGCAATTATATCTTTTTTGAGATGCGGCGACCAGAATTGTACACAGTATTCAAGGTGCGGTCTCACCATGGAGCGATAAAGAGGCATTATGACATTTTCCGTTTTATTCATCATTCCTTTTCTAATAATTCCCAACATTCTGTTTGCTTTTTTGACTGCCGCAGCACACTGCACCGACGATTTCAATGTGTTGTCCACTATGACACCTAGATCTCTTTCTTGGGTTGTAGCACCTAATATGGAACCCAACATTGTGTAATTATAGCATGGGTTATTTTTCCCTATATGCATCACCTTGCACTTATCCACATTAAATTTCATCTGCCATTTGGATGCCCAATTTTCCAGTCTCACAAGGTCTTCCTGCAATTTATCACAATCTGCTTGTGATTTAACTACTCTGAACAATTTTGTGTCATCTGCAAATTTGATTATCTCACTCGTCGTATTTCTTTCCAGATCATTTATAAATATATTGAAAAGTAAGGGTCCCAATACAGATCCCTGAGGCACTCCACTTTCCACTCCCTTCCACTGAGAATATTGTCCATTTAATCCTACTCTGTTTCCTGTCTTTTAGCCAGTTTGCAATCCATGAAAGGACATCGCCACCTATCCCATGACTTTTTACTTTTCCTAGAAGCCTCTCATGAGGAACTTTGTCAAACGCCTTCTGAAAATCCAAGTATACTATATCTACCGGTTCACCTTTATCCACATGTTTATTAACTCCTTCAAAAAAGTGAAGCAGATTTGTGAGGCAAGACTTGCCCTGGGTAAAGTCATGCTGACTTTGTTCCATTAAACTATGTCTTTCTATATGTTCTGTGATTTTGATGTTTAGAACACTTTCCACTATTTTTCCTGGCACTGAGGTCAGGCTAACCGGTCTGTAGTTTCCCGGATCGCCCCTGGAGCCCAACATTCTGCAGGATCACATATGGGTGAGAACCGAGCTAAGGATGCCCGAGCAAAACACCAAATGCACCCAAAGACTTGCAACAGGCACAACAAGAGGGGTGGAAATTTGGTTAGGAGGGCATCCTGAACCCTGACCGGGTCGGTGGAAGGATGTTGGGAAGTTATACTGAAAACAAGTTGCGTAGAACAGACTGGCCAAAGATAGAATCTTGCCTGCCAGCGTTATCTAAGCAATAATGTGCTGCGAATGTACGGAGAGAACTCCAGGTATCAGCCTTACAAATATCAGCAAGTGGCACTGAACTTAGGTGCGCTACTGATGTCGCCATGGCCCTGACAGAGTGTGCTTTTACACGGTCTTGTAGCAGAATGCCTGCTTGCTGGTAGCAAAAAGAAATGCAGTCCGCTAACCAAGAGGAGAGGGTCTGCTTTCCTACAGGATTTCCCAATTTGATGGAATCGAAAGACACAAACAATTGAGTGGATTTCCTGTGGGTCGATGTGCGGTCTAGATAGAAGGCTAGAGCACGTTTGCAGTCTAAAGAATGCAAAACCTGTTCTCCTGGGTTTGCATGGGGCCTGGGAAAAAAGGTAGGTAGGATAATAGATTGGTTAATATGAAATTCCGACACTACATTCAGCAAAAATTTAGGGAGAGTGCGGAGCACTACCCTGTCATGCAGAATTTTAGTGTAAACTAATTTTGGGTAACTAATGCCTGCAATTCACTCACTCTGTGAGCTGACGTGATAGCGAGAAGGAAAACTACTTTCCACGTGAGATAATGGAGATCACAGGAGTGGAGAGGCTCAAACAGAGGTTTCATGAGCCATTCCAAAACTATGTTAAGGTCCCAAGCAGGGGCTGGAGGGCAAAGTGGTGGTTTTAAGTGGAGCAAGCCTCTCATAAAGCGCGTTACTAAGGGTTGGGTGGAAATAGGAACATCCCCTACACCTTTATGAAAAGCAACTGCTGCGCTGATATGCACTCTGATGGAGGAAGTTTTTAGGCCTGCCTCCGAAAGATGCCATAGATAGTCCAGAAACTTCCCTATGGAACAAGTGAAGAGGTCTAAGGACATAGAGGTGCACCATACTGTAAACCTCTTCCATTTGGAGCGGTAAGACCTTCTCGTGGAAGGCTTTCGTGAAGCTACCAGGACTCGAGACACCGACTCTGAAAGGTTAAGAGGTTGAAGTATTAACCTTTCAACATCCAGGCAGTCAGAGATAGGGCCTGGAGGTTGGGGTGGCGGAGGCATCGTTGTTCTGAGTTATCAGAAGCGGATCCTTCCCCAGAGGAACGTGGTGGTGTACTGATAAGTCCTGGAGGATTGGAAACCACACCTGGCGTGGCCAGTGAGGGGCTATCAGAAACATGACGCCCTTGTCCTTCCGTAACTTCACGAGTCTTTGATATTAGTGGAAGTGGAGGGTATGCATAGAGGAGACCGCTGGTCCACGAGAGGGCGAAAGTGTCTCTCGGTTGCGAGTGGTGGCTGTGAGTTATAGAGCAGACGTTTCTACTTTGCGATTGTAGACTGATGCAGAGAGGTCTATGTGAGGGTAGTCCCAACGTTGGAATATTGCATCCGCTACTGTGGGGTTGAGAGACCACTCGTGCAGAAGAAACGTGCGACTCAACTTGCCCGCCAATACATTGTCCATGCCCGGCAAGTAGATAGCTATGAGGCACATCGAGTGGGAAAGGGCCCACGCCCATATCTGTGCAGTTTCCTGACATAGGAGGTAGGAGCCCGTTCCCCCTTGCTTGTTGATGTACCACATTGCCACCTGATTGTCGGTTTGTATCAGGATGGCCTTGTTTGAAGGCAATCCTGAAAGGCTCTGAGGGAATATCTGATTGCCCAAAGCTCCAGGAAATTTATCTGGTGTTTGGCTTCCTCTGGAGTCCAGATTCCCTGAGTCTGCAGGTCGCTGACATGAGCACCCCAGCCTATGTTGGAGGCATCTGTCGTCAAGGTAATTTGAGGTTCCATAGCCTGAAATGGAAGGCCTTGAAGGCGAAAGCCTTCCTCCCTTCCACCAGGCCAGCGATAGTCGGAGCTGTGTGGTAACGTGAACAATGCTGGACATTGGCTGACAAGCCTGAACCCACTGGGATTTTAAGGTCCATTGCATAACTCTCATGGCTAGGCGGGCCTTCAGAGTGACATGCATCGCAGACGCCATGTGACCCAGCAGTTTGAGGAAGTGACGAGCAGTTGAGGATACTCGAGTCTGTAAATGATGCGCCAGAGAGACTATGGTGAAAGCCTGATCCTGAGGGAGAAAGGCTTTCGCCTGTATTGTGTTTAGGTTGGCCCCTATAAAGGATAGGGTTTAAGATGGAACTATCTTGGATTTGGGATAGTTGATTAGAAACCCTAGGGAGATCAGGGTGTGAAGAGTGAGACGCAAGGACGCCAATGCGGCTGGTTGAGTTGGAGCCCTTATCAACCAATCATCGAGATAAGGGTAGACATGGACACTCTGACTCCTGAGAAAGGCAGCGACTACTTTGAGGCACTTGGTGAATACTTGTGGAGCAGATGCTAGGCCGAATGGTAGGACATGATACTGAAAGTGATGAGGGCCGACCAAGAATCGCAGGAATTTGCGATAAGATGGAATAATTGAAATATGTGTGTATGCGTCCTGGAGATCTAGAGCGCATAGCCAATCTCCTTTTTGTAGAAGAAGAAGCAGCAGCGAACCCAAGGTTACCATCTTGAACTTCTCTCTTTGAAGATACTTGTTTAAGGTGCGAAGGTCCAGAATTAGATGAAAGCCACCTGACTTTTTTGGGATTAGAAAGTACCGGGAATAGAACCCCTGCATTGCTTAGCAGAGCACATCTGAAGTAAAAGTAAACTGCATCAGCAAGCCTGACGGCATCTCTTTGAAATGTATAAAGAACGCCCGGTCTTCTCAATCATTTGCAGTTACTTCCGGATGTTGCACAGCTTTGACATTATTTTCAAAAAAAACCTCATACAAAGTTATGTGAACCTCAAACCCAAATGAATTTTTTGCATGGGTTATCGAAACTTTGATAGAGAAGCCAAAACGGATTTCCTAGAGATTTTAAAAGTTCAACATGCACCGCCAAATTGTCCAACCTTCTGTAAGGGGTGCAGAAATCTCATATATTCAAAGTCTGGGTGTTTTGAAACCGGCTTGCTGTAATTCTAGAAATGCAGCAACTTCATTACAAACAGACGGAGTGGCATACTTAAACCACGGCTCTACTGGAGCCGGAGTTTCGCTGTGACCAGCTTCATCAGGAGCCTGATATAGCACAATGTTTATATCAAAGAAACTTCACACGGTTCAGTCTTGTTAGAACAATGCAACTGTAGTTGTTAAACTTTTCTATATTTACAGCTAATGCTGTTAAAATCTTCTATATTGCGTCTTCACTTTGCATCACTAATATAGAGAAAAGTAAAAACACATAATGAATTTTGGAAAATATTTCCTGCACTTATCTTTCAACGGAGCAAAGGTTAGATATCCTTACTCGGGACCCACTGTTCTCCCACGTAGATTCAAGAAGACAGACAGCACTCAATGAATTCGGTGCCAGACCGGGCGTTCTTTATACATTTCAAAGAGACGCCGTCAGGCTTGCTGATGCAGTTTACTTTTACTTCAGATGTGCTCTGCTAAGCAATGCTTGACTCTTATGTCGTCTTCAATTAATATTTAATTAAAAACATTAATTAAAACCAAAAACCAAAAATAAAAAAAAATTAAAAATATTAAAAAAAATATAAATTTAAAAATTAAAAATTAGGTCTTTCAAGTGAGCAATATACCTTTATAACAATATAGCTCCCCCTTTTTCTTCGATTATTCCCGAAGGGCCAGGCCTGGGCATCGACGGCATCGGGAGAGGCACCGAAGGCATCGATGGAGGTGCCGACGGAACCGGTGACATCGATGGATGAGACTGTGGCAGGATTCCAGATGGTGGTATGGGTATCAGTGTTTCCTCGCCATCTGACAAGGGTATTGGAGAAGGAAGAGGGCATACCAGTGCCCTTGGTTCCAGCGGTGGAAGGGCACTGATCAACACATCCAGTTTACCCAGTAGCAGTGCGAGCGCCCCTGGAATCGGTTCGGTGACCGGTTCGGGCACCGGTGTCGATGGAGGCTGGAATCCCTGCAGTGCTTTTCCGATGGCCTCTTGGATCATCCAATCCAATTCATCACGGAGACCTGGGGCGAGTAACCCTGGCTCCGGAGTAGGAGGCAATAGAGGCATAGCCGTAGGGTCCACCGGTAAAAGTGGAGTTGCGGTTCCCTGCACTGATGAAGATAGGGAACACCTCGGTGACCCAGTAACAGAGGAGGATGGGGGGGCCTTCTCTGGATGGGATTTCTTTGTCGGTGGCTCTGTCGATGCTGATGCCGAGGGCTTGCCTGGATCAGTGGACTGAGCCTTCCGATGCCGGTGTCGACGCTTTTCATGATGTTCTCCTCGGTCCTTCTCCTGAGGTGATGAGGAGGATATCGACACCTTCGGAGTAGGCGATGCCGGTCAGGCAGCACCGATGTCTCGCTGTTGGCGAGAGGTCGATGGCACCGGCTCAGACGAAGTCGAAGCAGTTGATGGAGTCGGGGGTTTTGAATGAAAAAGAAACTACATTTTTTCTAAACAGGATTTTTGGCCCTTCGGCGTCATTTGGGCACATTTGATGCGAGTTAGGGTATCATGGCCAGACCCCAAGCACAATACACAAACTCTGTGTGGGTCTGTGATGGACATTGTCCGAGGATAATCGGACAACTGACGAAAACCCGACGCCATGGCTTTGACAAAAATTTAGCAGCGGTGCGATCGATGGCCAGTAGGCCCTGACGGGAAAACTTGACTGGAATCGACCGCAAGAGGGGTAAAACCTTACCTTTCGACCGCGGAGTATCGATATCGATAGGGGAACCCCTATGGTAAAGAAAGTTTTGAAAATTTTTAAAGAAGTTCCGTGAGGAAAATTCCTGTCAGGAATCTCTAGAGAGCTCCTTAACCCGTGTGGCTACTGCTGCGTGGAAAAAAAGAGACTGAAGGGGGACCCCTGCTGGATGCAGGGTCAGTGCATTGCTGGGCATGCCCAATAGGTACCAGTCAAAGTTCTAGAAACTTTGACAAAAGTGTTCCGTGATTGGGCTCCATCCTGTGATGTCACCCATATGCGAGGACTACCATCCTGCTTGTCCTGTGAGAATAACTACACCATTTCCCATGGCGCTATGAGTGCAAAACTGTGCTGCACTGCCATGTGCACCCCACTGCACTCCGTAAGAGACCTAGGCGTCTCACTAGATCAATGCCTAAACTTCAAACCCCACATTAAGTCTCTAATAAAGGGGGGCTTCTACAAACTCTACATCCTTAAAAAACTTAAGCCCCTCCTCCACACCCAGGACTTCCGCCTAGTTCTGCAAACGACCATTCTATCTGAACTGGACTACTGCAATTTTCTTCTTTTAGGTCTCCTGTCATCAACTATTAAACCCTTGCAAATACTGCAGAACTCAATGGCGAGAATCATAACCAATACCCACAAAAGGGACCAAATCACCCCCATTCTAAAGGATCTGCACTGGCTTCCCATCCTTTTCTGCTTTCAATACAAAATTCTCACCATCCTACACAACATGCTTTACAAAGACAACCCTCCCTGGCTCGAAGAACTTCCACGTTTCCGATCCTCTAACCACCCCACCAGAACCTCCCTTGCAGGCACCCTTCACATCCCATCCCTCAAAACTGCACACCTTACCCTCACTAGAGAAAGAGTCTTCTCCATTGCTGGCCCCTCCCTCTGGAACTCCCTTCCCACTGATCTCCGTCTAGTACTATCCTTACGCAATTTTAAAAAAGGCATCAAGACATGGCTTTTCAAACAGGTCTACCCAGATACTAACCAAACCTAGACAAGGCCCACCCTGCCTCGCAGAAATCGTCTTACAATATATTTATGTATATAGCTAGCCCAGTTACTTTATGCACTCTCCCAATGATGTAAAGATAGTAAGTTTCTATAGCTATTTTGGTTCCTCTCCACTCTCTCCTCTTTACTTAGTTTCAGTTCTCTACTCTTAGTCCCTCTCGTTCCCAGCCCTTCTCTTCTCCCCTGCTCTCCTCGCCCCACCCCCCGTTAAATGTAATTTTCCTTTCTTTGAGTTAATTGTAAACCGGCATGATGTGTTCTACGAATGTCGGTATATTAAAAGTTCATAAATAAATAAATAAATAGATAAATAAATAAATGTGGCCAGCTGCACAATTTCAACCCCACCCCTTTTTTTCACGTGGCTCATCATTCTACTATAAATATAGGCCAATCTAGGCCAAAGATTGCAAGGCCCATCTAAGTCTGCACAACTTACTTCCTCCTAGAATGCCATATCAGAGTTTATATCAGGGGTGGGCAATTCCGGTCCTAAAGGGCCACAAACCAATCAGGTTTACAGGATATCCCTAATGAATATACATGAAATAAATTTGCAGAGTGCGTGCAAATCTCTTATACATATTCATAAGGGATATACTGAAAACCAGACTGGTTTGCGGCCTTGAGGACTGGAATTGCCCATCCCTGGTTTATATAGTGCATTAGAAGTGTAAAACCATTACTTCCACATAGTTTTACAGAAACCATTTTTAGAGGACACCAAGAAAATCAAAGAACCCTACTATTCCTATTATCTATGGAAATGTTTCAGGGAATCCTGTTCTTTAAGATCCTTGAACAGAATAGAAAGATTGCCCATTGTCAAAAACTAATAAAAACCAGATTTCTATAACAGTCTTACTGGAATCAATTTCAAATAAATTCTCCCTTGCATACATGGTTAGAAAATGAGTATGCTACAATTATCTCAAAAGCTTACCTGTTGCTTTCCATGAGCTTCAAGCACACCAGAAACCCGAGAACATCTGAAGGCTGTATAGGTAGCCCTGTAAACCTCTCCACTTTCATCAACTCCCTAAAAAAAATAATGCATGGAATTATTCTATAATTCTGTTGCAGCATAAATAGGAGCCCCAAACACTACACAGTTCAAGGACAGGATAAATTGAAAACTTTCTAAAGTTGTGTCTAGCCAGGCTAATTCACCTAATTCTAAATTAAGGCCTGGATTCACTATACCACAATGTTTTATTGAGGGAGGGGCCCAATACTGGGGGGGGGGGGTGGCAGGTTTCCTGAGAGATAGTGGAGAATAGGTTTTATAAATACATAAATAAATAAATAAATGTTAAATGTAGACCATTTAATCCTACTCTGTTTCCTGTCTTTTAACCAGCTTGCAATCCACAAAAGGACATCGCCTCCCATCATTGACTTTTTAGTTTTCTTAGAAGCCTCTCATGCAGACTTTGTCGAACACCTTCTGAAAATCTAAATACACCACATCTACCGGTTTCTGGTGCAGTGGTTAGTACCCTTAAACTATAAGCTTTCATACTGTTGATGCAACTCCATCATTGCTCTCTGCTTCAATGGCATGGGAGAAAGAGGAAAAGGGGAATTGGATTCAGACAGCAACAAGGACCCTGACTTTTACGGTCTGGGAAAAATGATAAGTATGGGGATAACCTGCATGATACATCAGATACTACCATAAGCTTGCTGAGCAGACTGGATGGACCATTTGGCCTTTTCCTGCTGTTATTTCTATGTTTCTATGGTGTATTTGGCTTGTTTGTATGCCCATTGTATTACCATATGCAGGAATCCTCTTGAATGAAAGCCTGACATTCAAATCCATCCATATTTGAGCAAATACAACTAATTTGAAAAAATTAGCTCACAGGTAGTCCCAATTGGAATTACCACAGATGATAACTGAGAAACCGTAATAAATTGTTTTTGGTAGCGGGCTTGCAATATACTGTGGTGAAAAACTCTCCCTCAGAAAAGCTATTCCTGTAGAAGCACTCAAAGACCTTCAGGATAGAAAGATTGAGCTCATATTAAAACATGTCTTCTATTCTGTACAATTGTCAATCTGCACAAGTTATGCAGGGAGAACCTTACTGCACTGTATATGACAGCTTGCTGACTGAGAGTCGATGCCAAGGCTAAAGTGTGCAATTGCTTATCTATCAGATGGGCTATATAATCTCATACGAATTTCTTCAAGATCTCTAACTTTATCAGTTGGAGCTAGAAGACAGCAGAGTTGCTTACCTTTAACAGGTGTTATCCCAGGACAGCAGGATGTAGTCCTCACAGATGGGTGACATCATCTATTGAGGCCCCTCAGGGAAAAACTTCTGTCAAAGTTTCTAGAAACTTCTGGCTGGCACACGGAGCCCAAAGAGCATGCCCAGCATGCCATGATCCCTGCATCCACAGGGGTCTCCCCTCAGTCTCGTTTGTAGCAATAAAAAGTACGAGCGAAAAAATAAAATAATAAAACATTTCGGACCCAACTCTGTGGCGAAGCGGGTGGGTTTCATGAGGACTACATCCTGGGATAACACCTGTTACAGGTAAGCAAATCTGCTTTATCCCAGGACAAGCAGGATGGTAGTCCTCACATATGGGTGATTACCAAGCTACAGGTTGACTCATCCTGAATAGGTCAATGGTACGTAACCCCGTGCAACAGGCACAACAACTGAGGTGCCATTGACTAAGGTGAGGCAGCTTGAATCACAGCAGGCGGTTGTGGAAGGAGTTGGGTATTACACTGGAAATAGGTTTTTCAAGATGGATTATCCAAAGGCAGAGAACATAAGAACATAAGAAAATGCCATACTGGGTCAGACCAAGGGTCCATCAAGCCCAGCATCCTGTTTCCAACAGTGGCCAATCCAGGCCACAAGAACCTGGCAAGTACCCAAAAACTAAGTCTATTCCATGTAACCATTGCTAATGGCAGTGGCTATTCTCTAAGTGAACTTAATAGCAGGTAATGGACTTCTCCTCCAAGAACTTATCCAATCTTTTTTTAAACACAGCTATACTAACTGCACGAACCACATTCTCTGGCAACAAATTCCAGAGTTTAATTGTGCGTTGAGTAAAAAAGAACTTTCTCCGATTAGTTTTAAATGTGCCCCATGCTAACTTCATGGAGTGCCCCCTAGTCTTTCTACTATCCGAAAGAGTAAATAACCGATTCACATCTACCCATTCTGGACCTCTCATGATTTTAAACACCTCTATCATATCCCCCCTCAGTCGTCTCTTCTCCAAGCTGAAAAGTCCTAACCTCTTTAGTCTTTCCTCATAGGGGAGTTGTTCCATTCCCTTTATCATTTTGGTAGCCCTTCTCTGTACCTTCTCCATCGCAATTATATCTTTTTTGAGATGCGGCGACCAGAATTGTACACATTATTCAAGGTGCGGTCTCACCATGGAGCGAAACAGAGGCATTATGACATTTTCCGTTTTATTCATCATTCCTTTTCTAATAATTCCCAACATTCTGTTTGCTTTTTTGACTGCCGCAGCACACTGCACCGACGATTTCAATGTGTTATCCACTATGACACCTAGATCTCTTTCTTGGGTTGTAGCACCTAATATGGAACCCAACATTGTGTAATTATAGCATGGGTTATTTTTCCCTATATGCATCACCTTGCACTTATCCACATTAAATTTCATCTGCCATTTGGATGCCCAATTTTCCAGTCTCACAAGGTCTTCCTGCAATTTATCACAATCTGCTTGTGATTTAACTACTCTGAACAATTTTGTGTCATCTGCAAATTTGATTATCTCACTCGTCGTATTTCTTTCCAGATCATTTATAAATATATTGAACAGTAAGGGTCCCAATACAGATCCCTGAGGCACTCCACTGTCCACTCCCTTCCACTGAGAAAATTGCCCATTTAATCCTACTCTCTGTTTCCTGTCTTTTAGCCAGTTTGCAATCCATGAAAGGACATCGCCACCTATCCCATGACTTTTTACTTTTCCTAGAAGCCTCTCATGAGGAACTTTGTCAAACGCCTTCTGAAAATCCAAGTATACTATGTCTATCGGTTCACCTTTATCCACATGTTTATTAACTCCTTCAAAAAAGTGAAGCAGATTTGTGAGGCAAGACTTGCCCTGGGTAAAGCCATGCTGACTTTGTTCCATTAAACAATGTCTTTCTATATGTTCTGTGATTTTGATGTTTAGAACACTTTCCACTATTTTTCCTGGCACTGAAGTCAGGCTAACCGGTCTGTAGTTTCCCGGATCACCCCTGGAGCCCTTTTTAAATATTGGGGTTACATTTACTATCCTCCAGTCTTCAGGCATAATGGATGATTTTAATGATAAGTTACAAATTTTTACTAATAGGTCTGAAATTTCATTTTTTAGTTCCTTCAGAACTCTGGAGTGTATACCATCCGGTCCAGGTGATTTACTACTCTTCAGTTTGTCAATCAGACCTACCACATCTTCTAGGTTCACCGTGATTTGATTCAGTCCATCTGAATCATTACCCATGAAAACCTTCTCCAGAACGGGTATCTACCCAACATCCTCTTCAGTAAACACCGAAGCAAAGAAATCATTTAATCTTTCCGCGATGGCCTTATCTTCTCTAAGTGCCCCTTTAACCCCTCGATCATCTAACGGTCCAACTGACTCCCTCACAGGCTTTCTGCTTCGGATATATTTAAAAACGTTTTTACTGTGAGTTTTTGCCTCCACAGCCAACTTCTTTTCAAATTCTCTCTTAGCCTGTCTTGTCAATGTCTTACATTTAACTTGCCAATGTTTATGCTTTATCCTATTTTCTTCTGTTGGATCCTTCTTCCAATTTTTGAATGAAGATCTTTTGGCTAAAATAGCTTCTTTCACCTCCCCTTTTAACCATGCCGGTAATAGTTTTGCCTTCTTTCCACCTTTCTTAATGTGTGGAATACATCTGGACTGTGCTTCTAGAATGGTATTTTTTTTAACAATGACCACGCCTCTTGGACATTTTTTACTTTTGTAGCTGCTCCTTTCAGTTTTTTTCTAACAATTTTTCTCATTTTATCAAAGTTTACCTTTTGAAAGTTTAGCACAAGAGCCTTGGATTTGCACACTGTTCCTTTTCCAGTCATTAAATCAAATTTGATCATATTATGATCACTATTGCCAAGCGGCCCCACCACCGTTACCTCTCTCACCAAGTCCTGTGCTCCACTGAGAATTAGATCTAAAATTGCTCCCTCTCTCGTCGGTTCCTGAACCAATTGTTCCATAAAGCTATCATTTATTCCATCCAGGAACGTTATCTCTCTAGCGCGACCCGATGATACATTTACCCAGTCTATATTGGGGTAATTGAAGTCTCCCATTATTACTGCACTACCAATTTGGTTAGCTTCCCTAATTTCTCTTAGCATTTCACTGTCCATCTCACCATCTTGACCAGGTGGACGGTAGTATACCCCTATCACTGTAGTCTTCCCTGACACACAAGGGATTTCTACCCATAAAGATTCAATTTTGTATTTAGTCTCATGCAGGATGTTTATCCTGTTGGACTCTATGCCATCCCGGACATAAAGCGCCACACCTCCTCCTGACTGCTCCTCTCTGTCATTGCGATATAATTTGTACCCCGGTATAGCACTGTCCCATTGGTTATCCTCTTTCCACCATGTCTCTGAGATGCCAATTAAGTCTAGGTCATCATTTACTGCTATACATTCTAATTCTCCCATCTTACTTCTTAGACTTCTGGCATTAGCATACAAACATTTCAAAGTTTGTTTTTTGTTTGTATTTTTCTTCTGCTTTTTAATTGAAAGGGATAAGTTAGAAATTTTTAGGTCAGGTGAGTTTTTAGTTACAGGCACTTGGACTACTTTTCTAATTATTGGAACCTCACTGTTGGGATGCCCTAATTCTAATGCATCATTAGTATCCTTTAAAGATACCTCTCTCCGAACCATGCGCTGCTGAGCGACTGTCGGCTTTCCCCTTTGTTCTAGTTTAAAAGCTGCTCTATCTCCTTTTTAAAGGTTAGCGCCAGCAGTCTGGTTCCACCCTGGTTAAGGTGGAGCCCATCCCTTCGGAAGAGACTCCCCCTTCCCCAAAAGGTTCCCCAGTCTTGTCTTCTTTCCTTATCTAAGCAGTAATGAGCTGCAAAAGTATGTAGAGAACTCCAAGTTGCAGCTTTGCAAATGTCTGCAATATGTACTGAACGGTAGTGTGCTATGGATGTTGACATAGCCCTGAGTGCACCTTTACTCGCCCCTGGAGAGGGAGGCCTGCTTTTTCATAGCAGAATTTGATACAGTCTGCTAACCAGTTGGAGAGAGTTTGTTTTCCTGCTGCAACTCCTGGCTTGTTTTTGTCAAAAGAAACAAAGAGTTGGGTGGATTTCCTATGGACTGCAGTGTGGTCAAGGTAAAAAGCAAGTGCACGTTTAACAGTCCAAGGTGTGCAAAACTCTCTCGCCCTGGTGAGCGTGAGGCCTTGGAAAGAAAGTGGACAAAACTATGGATTGGTTAAGGTGAAAATCAGTTACCACCTTAGACAGAAATTTAGGGTGAGTGCGCAGGACCAATCGGTCGTGAGTATGTGACCAGTGCTTGTAACTCACTAACCCTCCTAGCAGATGTAATGGCTACTAGGAAAAATACATTCCCCCTTTCTCCATTTAATTTGGTTTCCACTCCGCTGTCACACTAAGTTATTTGAACTGTTTTATTAAATCCCCTAAGATTTAATTTCAACTCAGTATGCACGCTAAGTTAACTATGTGATTTAATTCATTGTTAGTACCATTTGATTGTTAAAGCTAAATTTTATTCCTCGTTTATACTAAATTCCTTTGTTTCCATTCCTATGCTAATCTAAATTTACCTTCTAAGTTGTCCCGAATTCATCTCCCTTGTTTTATGTAACTTATTTATTCTCTTTCTCTCTGGTTTTCCCCCTGGTTTGATGTAAACCGTTACGATAAGACCTGTGTCTTCAGTATCGGTATAGTAAAAAGAAGTAAATAAATAAAATAAATAAAATAAAATGTAAGAAATTTCACATCACAGGAATGCAAAGGCTCAAACGGAGATCGCATAAGTCGTGCAAGTACTACATTAAGGTCCCATTCCGTAACCGGTGATCGAATGGGAGGCTTCAGCTGAAGTAAGCCTCTCATAAACCAACTTACTAGGGGTTGCACTGATATTGGGGCATCCCCTGTTTGTGGTATGCTGCAATGGCACTCAGGTGTACACATACAGAAGAAGTCTGAAGACCAGAATCTGATAGGTGCCATAGATAATCTAGTAAAGATGAAGTGGAACAGGAGAAAGGATCTATACCTTTTTGAGTGCACCACTCGGTAAATCTAGTCCACTTGGAACTGTAAGATTTACGTGTGGAAGGCTTTCGTGAAGCTAGGAGAACCTGAGAGACTTGTTTTGAAAGACTGAGTGGTTGTAGGATCAAGCTTTCAACATCCATGCTGTCAAGGCAAGAGTTTGTAGGTTCAGATGGCGTAACCTGCCTTGATTTTAAGTTCTGAGAGTGGGTGCTGTGCCCAGGCAAATTGGTTCTCTGATCGAGAAGTATGGGAAACCATACTTGCCGATGCCAGTACGGGCTATGAGGATCATTGACACTTTGTCCTGCTGTAGCTTCACGAGAGTCTTGGCTATGAGCGGATTCAGAGGATATGCATATAGCAGCTCTGTGTTCCAGGGGCGAGCAAAGGCGTCCTTGGGAAACATTTGACAATGGCTGTGGAGGGAGCAGAACTTTTCCACTTTGTGGTTCATCTTGGACACAAAGAGGTCAATGGATGGGCGATCCCAGCATTGAAAAATTTTGCTCACTACAGAGGGATCCAAAGACCATTTATGGGGATGGAAACGTAGACTGAGATTGCCCGCTAGGTAAGTGGCCCTGAGACTCATGGAGTGTGCTAGGGCCCAGGCCCAAATCTGCACTGCTTCCTGACGCAGGAGCTAGGAGCCGGTGCCTCCTTGTTTGATTATGTACCACACTGCTACTGTGTTGTCCGTCTGTATCAACACAGTCTTGTGCGAGAGGCAGTCCTTGAAGGCATAAAGGGCATACCGTATCGCTCGAAGTTCTAAAAAGTTTATTTGAAATTTTCTTTCGAGCGAGGTCCACATACCTTGTGTCTGAAGGTTGTTGACGTGAGCTCCCCATCCCAAGTTGGATGCATCTGTGGTTAAAGTTACTTGAGTCGGCTTTGGAACGACGGTAAAACGGTAAAGCCAATTGGTCTGTCCACCATTGAAGTGAGAGACGTAACTGGTTGGTGACTCGAATCAGGGTCGACAGAGGCTGAATAGCTTGAAGCCATTGAGACTTTAGAGTCCATTGAGTCCTTCTCATGGCTAACTTTGCCATAGGCATTTACGTGGACTGTAGACGCCATGTGGCCTAATAATGTCAGGAATTGATGAGCAGAGGCGAAGTTGCAGTTGCTCAAGGAGTGCGCAAGATTCGCTAGATTGTTTGCACGGTCACTTGGAAGAAAAGCTTTTGCGACTGTGGTGTCTAGGTGAGGAGTTGCGACGGGTTAAAAAGTGATTTCTGATAGTTGATTAAAAATCCCAGGGAATGCAAGAGGGATATGGTGCTCTTCAAGGCAGGGAGAGCTCCTTGCTTGTATGGATTCCTGATGAGCCAGTCTTCTAAGGTAGGGAAAAACATGAATGCTGTTTTTTCTTAAATGTGCAGCCGCCACTGCCAGGCATTTTGTGAACATTCAAGGTGCTGAGGCTAGACCAAATGGAAGGACCCGGTATTGGAAATGTCTTATTCCCACTATGAATCGTAGATACTTTCGATGTTGTGGGGAAATGGGAATGTGAGCATAGGCTTCTTGAAGATCCAGAGAACAGAGCCAATTCCTCGTTGTAATAAGGGAAGAATGGTTTCCAGGGAAACCATGTGGAATTTTTCTTTTTGAAGAAATTTGTTGAGATTGAGGAGGTCCAGGATGGGGCACAGACCGTCTGTTTTCTTTGGAATTAGGAAATAGCGGGAGTAGAACCCTCTGCCGTGTTGAGACCGGGGGACGGTTTTCATAGCCCTTATTGTCAGCAGGGTGGAGAATTCTGACTGTAGTTGAGATGTTATGATGCTGTGGGACCACAGAGGAATGGGTGGAGAATCTAGGGGTAACTTGAAATTTTAGATGGTACCCCCGGTTCAGGATGGCTAACACCCACTGATCCGTGGTGATGAGGCTCCATTGGTGTTTGAAGTAGTGGAGCCGACCTCCGACAGGCAGGTTAGGTTGGGGGTTGTTTAAGAGGCTGCTGTTCTCTGGTATTGATTTCAAAAACCAGATGCTGGTCCTGTTTGTGGGGGCGGCTGAGTTTTAACCTGTTTTGGTTGACGTGGACATCCTCATGTTTTCCTGACTCTAGCCCTTTGTCAATAAGAGCGTTAAGTGACCCTTGCTGTTGTTGAGGTAGAGTATCTGCTATGTCCTGAACCTGTTTCCAAACGTTCCTTTTATATTGCATCATATATAACTGATATGCCGCGATACTGGATACAAGCATGGATCCTTGGAATACTTTCCTCCCTAAACTATCCAGAAATTTGTGTTCTTTTCCTGGAAGAGCAGATGAATGTGGTTTCTGCTTTCTTGCTTTTTTCTTAGCTGATTCAACAACAAATGAATGATGTGGCAACTGTGGTTTTTGAAAACCTGGTGTATGTTGGACCAGGTATGTTGCGTCTGTTCTCCTATTGACGGCAGGCAAAGAACAGGGATACTCCCATAGGTGATGCTGAAGTTCTAGGAGGACTTCATGGATGGGTATCGCCATGACCTCTTTAGGTGCATCTACAAACTGCAGGACTTCAAGGGTCTTATGTCTGGTATCCTCCTCAGCAAGTAATTCAAAAGGAATGGTATTTACCATTTCCTTGATGAAGTGTTGAAAAGACAGGACCTCTGGTGTGGACTTCCTACTTTCCTATGGTGGTGAAGGTTCAGATGCAAGGTCATCAGTAACAGTATAAACATCCTCCCAAGGAGTGGGCTGAGGTTGGAAATGGGATCCAGAAGGATTTAAGGGGTCCTGTGGAAGAGGACACTTTTTCATCTATGCAGATTTCGATGGTTGTGTTGGAATCTGCTTTGGCATCAATGTAGGTAGAAAAGGCATTGACGGGGAACTGAAAGGTATCAATGGCACCGATGGGAACCGATGACCTGTATCACCCGATGGACCAGGCTGTGAGGGCACTGATGAACCAGGGAATGGCATAGAGGGCATCGATGGAATACGGGACTTTTGTAAGCCCGATGGTCCTGGAGAGTGATCAGAGTCTCCGTCAATGTCTTCAGATGAGCCTGGTATGGGTATTGCTGGAGTCATCGGTAGTTTCGGCATAGATGGTGCCGATGGAGGCATCGGGAAGACCCGATGGTATCGGTGCCAGTGCTGGAAGAACACAGAGTAAAGCATCGAATCTTGTAAGGAGAGGAGCAAACATGGTTGGCTCCGGTGTCAGTGCCGATGGTTGCATCAGTGTCGGTGGAGGCTGGAAATTTTGCCAAGCTTCAGTGACTGCCTGTTGAATCATTGAAGTCACTTCTTCTCTGGAAACTGGGACTGGGTCCACTGTCACAGGAGCAGGTAAGACTGGCGCTGCTGGCACTTCCACAGCAGAGTGTGGTGGCACAGCCTCTGACACCGACGCCGGTGGAGAGTGCCTCGGTGCCTCAGGTACAGAGGGGCATGGTAGCTCTTGTACCCAGACCCGTTTTTTCATCGGTTTTGACATCCTTCGAAGCCAATGCGGACACCGATGGTTCCGAAGGAACGGAACCGGAACGGTGCTGATGGCGTCTTTTCTCTCAATGGTCTTTGCTGGATACCGAAGAGGACGCTATGGAAGATCCGGATGGGGTCGGTGACGGACAGTCATCGGCCTTTTTCTTACCTCTATGTTTTTCAAGAGAGGAAGGAATTATCTTCGGTGACGATGCCGAAGATGATGATGGAGTGATCTTTTTGAAAAGTTCCTCCATTTTATCCAGTTGGGTACGCCTGCCCTTTGGTGTCATCTGCGCGGACATCATGGCCTGATCCCAGGCAGAGAACGCAGATGTCATGCGGGTCTGTAATCGACATTGTCCAGGGACAATTCGGACATCTTTTGAATCCCATGGCCATTATACAAACTTTTTGGCCAGGTAACGGTCGGTGGCTTGTGGATACTGATAGTAAAGGTATCCGGAATAGACAGAAAAAAAAGACTACAAAGAGTACTCAACGAATGGAATGTCGAAGGGAGACCAGAGAGGGAAATTTTCTGACAGAAATATTATTATTAGTAGTAATATTCTGTGAGAAAAAGCAAAATTGCTTACCTTGTAATAGGTGTTATCCCAGGACAGCAGGATGTAGTCCTCACATATGGGTGACATCAGTAATGGAGCCCTATGTACGGAAAACTTCTGTAAAAGTTTCTATGAAACTTTTGACTGGCACCAGAGTGCCTACTGAGCATGCCCAGCATGCTATGATATTCCTGCCACAGGGGTCTCCCTTTAGTCTTGGTTTGTAGCAATAGCATTAGCCAAAAATAAAATAATAAAACGTATCGGACCCAACTCCGCAGGGTGGCGGGTGGGTTTCGTGAGGACTACATCCTGCTGTCCTGGGATAACACCTATTACAAGGTAAGCAATTTTGCTTTATCCCAGGACAAGCAGGATGCTAGTCCTCACATATGGGTGATTAGCAAGCTAGAGGCTGAGTCATTTTGAGGTGAGTAACAGTGAAGTATTGTTGTCGAAATGAATCAGCCGAAATCACAGCAGGTTGGATGTAGAAGGAGTTGGGATTACACTGGAAACAAGTTCTTTAAGACGGATTGTCCATAGGCTGAATCTTGTCTTCCTTCTTTATCTAAACAGTAGTGAGCTGCAAAGGTATGAAGAGAACTCCATGTTGCTGCTTTGCAAATGTCCAGAATAGGTACAGAGCGAAGGTGTGCTACTGAGGTTGACATTGCTCTGACTGAGTGTGCTTTTACTCGCCCTTGAAGAGTGAGGCCTGCTTTTTCATAACAAAATTGTATGCAATCTGCTAACCAGTTTGACAGAGTATGCTTGCCCACTGCTTTATCTGGTTTGTTTGGATCATAGGATACAAACAGCTGACTGGATTTCCTTTGGGCTGTTGTGCGGTTTAAATAGAAGGATAACGCACGCTTACAGTCCAAAGTGTGTAAGGCTCTTTCACCCTGATGGGAATGAGGCCTTGGAAAGAATGTTGGTAAAACTATTGATTGGTTCAAGTGAAATTCCGTGACAACCTTAGGAAGGAATTTTGGATGTGTCTGGAGGACTACCCTGTCATGTAGGAACTTTGTAAAAGGTTCGTATGTGACTAGTGCTTGCAATTCACTGACCCTTCTAGCTGATGTAATGGCTATGAGAAATACCGTTTTCCAAGTAAGGTATTTAAGGTCACAGGTATTTATGGGTTCAAATGGAGAACGCATAAGCCTAGTTAATACTACGTTCAGATCCCATTGAATGCTGGGGGAATGAACTGGAGGTTTAACGTGAGTTAGGCCTCTCATGAATCTACTCACGAGAGGCTGTGTAGAAATAGGTGCATCTCCCAGATTGTTATGGTAAGCTGAGATTGCACTTAAGTGTACCCTTACGGATGATGTCTTAAGACCAGAGTCTGAGAGATGGTAAAGGTAATCTAGTAGTGAGGTAGTGGGGCAAGTGAAAGGATCTAAATCCATCTGAGTGCACCACAATGTAAACCTTCGCCATTTGTAGGAATAATTCTTTCTAGTGGAAGGTTTACGTGAAGCTATAAGTACTTGAGATA
The DNA here is from genome assembly GCF_901001135.1 of Rhinatrema bivittatum. NCBI lineage: Eukaryota > Metazoa > Chordata > Amphibia > Gymnophiona > Rhinatrematidae > Rhinatrema > Rhinatrema bivittatum. The sequence goes on from NC_042616.1 coordinate 569,819,086, forward strand.
TAGTGGCTGGAAGGTTGAGTGGTTGTAAGATCAAGCTTTCAACATCCATGCTGTCAGGGACAGGGATTGAAGGTTGGGATGGCGCAACTGGCCCTGTTCCTGAGTTATCAGATTGGGAGCTACTCCTAGGCGAATTGGATCCCTGACTGAGAGATCTAGCAGTGTGGGGAACCATACTTGTCGAGGCCAATATGGGGCTATGAGTATCATTGTCCCCTTGTCCTGTTGTAACTTCACTAGTGTTTTGGTTATGAGTGGTATCGGAGGATACGCGTATAACAGGCCTGAATTCCAATGGCGAGCAAAGGCGTCCCTTGGTAGGCTGTTGGACTGCCAGAGGAGAGAGCAGTAATTGTTCACTTTGTAGTTCAGGTGGGATGCAAAGAGATCTATTGTTGGTTGACCCCAACGCTGAAATATCTTGGTTGCTAGCGATGGGTTCAGAGACCACTCGTGTGGTTGGAAATGACGACTGAGGCGATCCGCTACTGTGTTGTGGATGCCTGCTAGGTAGGTGGCCCGTAGCAGAATTGAGTGTGCTAGGGCCCAGTCCCAAATTTGAGCTGCTTCCTGACAAAGGAGGTACGAGCCTGTGCCTCCCTGTTTGTTGATGTACCACATGGCTACTGTGTTGTCCGTTTGGATCAGAACAGTCTTGTGTGAAAGGCAGTCCTAGAACGCATGTAGAGCATAGCGTATAGCTCGAAGTTCCAGAAAGTTCATCTGAAAGGAGGCTTCTTGCTTTGTCCATGTGCCTTGTGTCTTTAGGTGAGCAATGTGCGCTCCCCACCCTAAGGTGGACGCATCTGTAGTTAAAGTCACTTGTGGAACTGGTTGCTGGAAAGGTAGGCCTTTGAGCAAGTTGATTGTGGATGTCCACCAGAGAAGAGAAGATCTTAGATCTTGTGTGATATGAATGGGAGTGGACAATGGTTGAATGGCTTGAATCCATTGAGATTTGACTGTCCATTGCGTTAGTCGCATGGTGAGCCTGGCCATGGGAGTGACATGAACCGTTGAGGCCATGTGTACGAGCAGGGTGAGGCACTGATGAGCTGTAACTCGAGACTGATTGCGAACAGAGTGCGCTAGGAGAACAAGCGCTTGAGCACGGTCTTTTGGAAGAAATGCTTTCGCTGTGATGGTGTTGAGATCTGCACCTATGAACTGCAACTGGTGAGATGGTGTGAGATGGGATTTCTCGTAGTTGATGAGAAACCCCAAGGAGTGAAGCAACTTTATTGTGAGATGGAGAGAAGTGAGAGCTCCGCTTTATGTTTGACTTCTGATGAGCCAATCGTCCAAGTAAGGAAACACATGTACTCTTTGCTTGTGAAGATGTGCCACCGCTACTGCAAGACATTTTGTGAACACTCGAGGTGCTGAGGCTAGGCCGAAAGGCAGTACTCGGTATTGGAAGTGTTGACCTTCCACCAGAAATCGCAGGTACTGTCGATGAGGAGGAAAGATGGGAATGTGAGCGTAAGCATCTTGAAGATCCAGAGAGCAGAGCCAATCTCCTTTTTGAAGAAGAGGTAGCATGGTGCCTAATGACACCATCCTGAATTTTTCTTTCTTTTTTTTTTTTGAAACTGTCTTTATTGAGTTTTTAACTTACAACAGATAGGTTAACCAGATAAAAACCAAACAAACAAAACATTTTTGGTTCCCCCCCCCACCCCTATACCTTCTGCGGAGGTCAGGGAGTCCAGAAAGAAAAAAGATCCAAGTGTAACAAGTTGATAGTCGGTGCTGATACGCCGTTGTTCCCTTGCGTTCGAGTCGCTGTGTTCTTTCTGAGTTCGATGTGGGCGCTCGTTGTTATTCTACATGTGCCCAATAACATCTCTTCTATCATATCTTGAAAACCAAACATTATCTCACCCTGGGAGCTAAGTACTCCTTAAAAGCTGTCCATATAGAATTTATTTGTACAGATCTCTTTGGCGTATGTTGGGTGAGAATGGCATGCTCCAAGGAACATAAAAGTACCATCCTCCGGAACCAGTGTTCATGACTAGGAGTATCTGCAGTTATCCAATTTTTTAGGATGACCTGCTTACCCACCAACCCTGCGCTCATAACAAATAATATGTCCGAGGTAGATAACCGTGGATAAGTCGTGTCCGCCATCCCAAACAACCATAGATTAGGGTTTGGTGGTAAAGTCTTTTTTAGGATGGTGGAACATATATGACGTAAATGCCTCCAGAAGATAGTAATTCTGCTACATTCCCAGAAACAATGAAAATAGTTACTAGTACTGTGTGCACATTTTGGGCAATGTGTTGTGTGTGCCAATTTCATTTGATGTGCTCGAATAGGGGTGATATAACTCATCCAAAGAAATCTGTACTGCGTTTCTTGTAAACATACATTCTCAGAGAGCATTTTCAAATCTGTAAAACATTTTACAAATTCAACATACGTTAATGAGAACAATGACCACGTCTGCCAGCGGGGATAGAGAGTTTTTAAGGGATGGGGCTCTGCATACTCCCCTATCTCCTTGTAGAAGTAAGAAATAGAAGGGTTCATTTTCCCCCCCCGCCTGAACTAGGTCCCTTAAGGTGTTGCATGGTTGCGGGTCTGCCTGTTGTTGCCTTCTAGTTCCTATATAGTGGGAGGTTTGAAGGTAAGCATAGTAATCCGACAGTGGTAAGGAGTATCTTTGCTGGAGTGTCGGGAACGAGGGTAGGGCTCCTGTTAACTGATCGGTTAAGTCTGTAAAGTATGTAAGCCCCTGTTGATGCCAACGTTTAAAATTGCCCCCGGATTTCCCCGGCTGAAATAAATCATGTCCCCTGATGGTAAGAAATTGGTCAAAAGGGTTTTTTAATTTACCTATTCTGCAGAGCGCCTGCCAAGCCTTCCTACAGGTCCATAGCAGAATCTGCGGTCTTATAGAAGGCGGGATCATTTGAGTTGAAATTAATATTAATGGGTTTAAGGTTTGGACTCCGTACCACTCTAGTAGGCACGCGTATGGGGATACCGTGGAAGTTGCAAAAAGCCAATCTTTGACATGTCGTATAGAGCATGCTAGATTATAATACATCAGATTTGGGCAACCGAGTCCCCCCTTATCCGTGGGGCTCATCAATATAGTGGTAGTAATGCGTGCCCGCTTTCCCCGCCAAAGAAAAGAGCGTAGTGCCTGTAAAAATTTTCGTTGGTCAGTTTTGGAAATCCACAGTGGGGCTAATTGAAGTATATAGAGCCATTTTGGTACGAGGACCATTTTGTAGAGTTGGATACGCCCCACCAACGATAACGGCAGGCCCCCCCCACCTCCTGAAAGCGGACAGCGTTTTCTCCATCAATGAAGGTATGTTTGCGGCATATAGGTTAGATATGTTCAATGGAATGCGCAGACCTAGATATTTCAGTTCCTTGTCCGCCCATCGAAGGGGGAAGTCTGTGCCCCATTTTTTATGTAAAAGACCAGTGATATCAAGAGCCTCCGATTTTGCATAGTTGACTTTTAGTCCCGCAAAGGAGCCATAATCGTCTAAGTAATCAAGAACCGCTGGTAAAGATGTCAAAGGTTTCGTAAGGTATACTAAGAGGTCGTCTGCGAACCCCGCTATTTTAAATATATGGTTAGGTCCTCCGAATCCCATCACTTGTCTGCTACCATCATTTTTTCGTAAAAGGGGGTCGAGAGCCAATATGTATAGCAAAGGGGACAAGGGACAGCCCTGGCGTACCCCCCGCTGAATGGCGATGCCGTCCGATAAGTGACCATTGACAAGCATATGGGAAATGGGGTTCGTATATAATAAGGATATATATTGCATAAACTCGCCTCGCAATCCGAATCTAAAAAGAACGGAAAATAGGTAAGGCCACGCCACGCGGTCGAAGGCTTTCTCTGAGTCAAAGCCAATAGCCATCGCTGGAATATTTTGGGTTTGGCAAATGGTCATGGCTGTTAGCAGTTTTACAATAGTTGAGGCGGGTTTACGGCCCCTCACAAAACCCGTCTGGTGATGTGAGATCAGACAGGGGAGGAGAACCTTCAGTCTCTCCGCTAGGACCTTAGCTAATATTTTTAAATCGCAATTCAATAGTGATATAGGTCTATATGAGGCCGTGTTTTTTGGATCTTTTCCTGGTTTCGGGAGTACTATGATATGCGCCGTGTTAAAAAGCGTGGGGAAGCTGCCCTTTACCAAACTCTCTGTAAAGTAGCTTGTCAAGTGTTCACCTATGAAGGAGGACAAGATTTTATAAAAATCATAAGAGAAGCCATCAGGTCCAGGAGAATTTCCTGATTGTGTGGCCGAAATTACCTGCGTAACTTCGAGTGTTTGAAGTGGGCGATTCAGAAAATGACGCTGTGAAGCGGAGAGCAGGGGCATCTTAATATCCTTAAAAAATTCATTTTCCGCGGTCTCGTCCGCTTGAGTTTCAGAAGTGTACAATTTACTATAGTACTGCCTAAATAGCTCACTAATCTCGGCCTCGCTGTACACATCTTTCCCCGATTCAGATGTCAGGCTAGTAACAAAAGATCGTTTCCTCTGCGGTTTTATTAAATGAGCCAGCAGTCGGCTAGGTTTATTTCCGAATTTATTTATTTATTTATTTATTTAGCACTTTTATATACCGACTTTCCAATAACAGAGTTACTGATCAATTCGGTTTACATTCTAAACAGAAACATTGACAAGTTAATGTCTTACAATGAACAGGTAGCAGGAACTTGGATACAGATATATGGGGTTAATAACATAACGTAAATGCTACGGAGCCAAATGTTGGCTAAGGAAATAGGTGATGTGGCTCAGCAGCTCTGTCCGATGGCTCCGTTACAGGGATTCGCTCGAATACAGGAGGGCGCGGGTTCGAGTCTAGCTTAGCCAGAAGCTAGGTGGCGGCCAGAGTAGGGAAGTGGTGCGGGTGGATGGGGAGGAGGTGGGGGCCAGTGTAGGGAAGTGGTGCGGGTGGAACGGGAGGAGTGGGGTCAGTTCCAAGCATGTTCCGGTGAATACCTCTAATGAGAATTTAAAAAGAGATTGTTGGCTTTTCCACAAGTAAGCTTGTGCTCGCGTATCTAATAGAGTATTCAGCTGCCCCAGTATACTATAAAATGCCTTCCTGTGTTCTTCGGTATTTTGGTGGATTACTGCCTTTTTTGCCTTGCCCAGTAATGTTTCGAGATATAAAATTGACTGATTTATTCTTTTATTACGTGCGTGGACATACGAGATAATCTCGCCCCGGATTACGGCCTTTGCTGTGTCCCAAAAAAGATGAATGTTAGTAACGTGTTGTTGATTATTTTTGACATAATCTAACCATCGCTCTTTAAGAAAGGCCTGAAATCGAGAATCATCCTTCAAAAAATGTGGGAAGCGCCATACGCGTTGACCAGTACTAGGTCCGGGGGTTTTTATCTGAATGGAAATGGGTGTGTGGTCTGAGATGGCTAAAGTTTCTATCTGGGCCTTTGAAATTGTAAAGAACGCCCTTCTGGAAACCAAGATGTAATCAATGCGGGACAGTGTGTGGTGGGATCTCGAGATATGGGTATAATCCCTTTCAGTGGGATGTAAGGTTCGCCAGACATCAAGGAGATCGAGATAGCGGCACAGGTAGGCAACTCCCTTTATTCCCTCCCCTGTAGGTGACAACGGGGGTTAACTCTTATCCAAAGAAACATCGTGTACACCATTAAAGTCTCCCACCACATACTGTGTACCTTGAGCATGTATCTGTAACAAGTTACATATGTTCTCAAAGAACAGGTGATTATAAACGTTGGGGGCGTATATATTGCATATAGTCACTGGTTTGTTGTTCCAGTTCCCCAACACAATAAGGTATCGCCCGTCTGGGTCTGCAAGGGTCTTAATTTGAAAATTTGCGTTTTTATTCACCAATATCGCCACCCCTGCTTTGCGATGCTGAGCCTCTGCATAAATACAGGTACCCACCCAGTCTCTTTGAAGTTTTTGGCTTTCGATTTTGGTGAGGTGAGTTTCTTGGATGCAAGCTACATCTGTATTCAGCCTTTTTAAATGTGCTAGCACCTTTTTCCGTTTTACCGGGGTGCCCAGTCCATTGACATTCCACGATACCAGATTGGGCATTATATCAACTTAATTAGAGTAGGTCGTTGTCGAGAATGATAATAGAAAACAATATCAAGGGTCGGCCCCCAGCCTGGCCTTCCCTTCCTCCATTCCCCATCTATGTAATGGGACAATTTGATACTCCCTCCCTTTATGTTATCCTTTCTGTCCCATAGATCAAGTAGAACACAGATTTCAACCCGCTGTAATTTTGTCACACATGTCAACAAGCCCTTACTTTCCCTGTCTCCCTGTCCTCCCCCCTTACCCGCCCCCTCCCATTTCCATCTTTCCCCTCCCTCCCCCTTCCCCATTCCCACTCTTAACCTTAACAATACTGCTCCAATTCTAACTGGAGACATGGAGACCCGATTGATGTGTCCGGGGCACCTCTTCACCCAATGTTAACAATAACTAAACACAAACTGTTAAAGAACATGACCATGTTTTGTTTTTGGTAAGTATGTCAAAACACCTGGGTTAAGAATTTCCCCATATTCAACAGAAAACTCTGATATGCGATTTTATTAGCGCTCGTACTTCCAGGCTCTGTTTTTTTTTTTTTGAACGCAGCCCGCATGGTCAGCCTCCCCTCTGTTCGCTCCCCGTCGGGCTTTTGTAGTCTATCCCCTTACCCGGGGGCAATCCACAGTCTCTGGGTAGGTTTTTGTGAAGTTTTCCTTTGCCTTCCCTCGGTGAAGAGGGGTGTCCACGAAGCAAACGATGCAAACACCTCACCTCCAGGGAGCACTCCATTCACTCACAAGGCCCAAAAAACACCAGCTCGTTGCTCTAAACAAGCACTGTTCGTCCGATCCGGTGTCTCCCACGAAGCAAGTCCCTGGGATTTCTCCCCCTCGCCTGAAGGGCCGCCGCGTAGCCAAACTTTCTTCGCGGTAGGCCTTTCCCGCCCGTGGGGATCGCGTCTTTCACCCCCGCACAATTTTAAGGTTTTTTTTTTTTTCTTGCATTGTCTCTCTTCTGGTTGTCAAGGGGGGGGGGGGGGAGGGTCCCGTCAAAAGCGGGATGCGACCCTTTATTCATCGCTGCCATTTCCAAACCAAGGCTTCTCTCTCCCTCCCCCACCCCTTTTCCTACTCGGTCCAGATTTAGGCTCTGATTGGTAACAACTCGGTGCGGCACGAAAAATAAAGATATCCAAGGCATGCAATTTCGTACCTGTTCAGGGAATAGAATAATAATAATAATAATAAAAAAAAAACTTTTTCGTCCCTGCCGACCTCACCTCGTCCTGGGAGCCTATTCAATGAAGGTTTAACTTGTCGAGAAAAGCCTTCGCCGCTTCTGGTTTCTCAAATAGGTGGCTCTTGTCCTCGTGCCAAATGCGAAGCCGAGCGGGATAAAGCAGTGAAAACTTAATTCCCTGATGATGCATATGGGTACACATGGGAGAGAAACTGCGGCGCAGCTCTGAGACTGCTGCCGAAAAGTCTTGAAAAATGCGTATTTTGTGCCCGTGGTATGCAATGTCTTTTGTACTGCGAGAGGCCCGCCAAATTTCCACCTTGTGAGCATAATTATGGATTTTTGCGATTACCAATCGGGGGTGCATCTGGTTGTCTTTCTTTGCCCCGAGTCGATGGGCCCTTTCTATGATCAGTTTTCCGTTCAGATGCGGCAGTTTGAGAATCTCCGGTAGCCACTCAGTTAAGATGGTGCTCAGTGACTTCTCTTCCACACTTTCCGGAAATCCCAAGAATCGTAGGTTCTCTCTTCGTGCCCTATTTTCAAGTTCATCTATTTTTGTATGTAATAATTGGAGCCTTTTCTCTGTGTCCGCCATCTTGCGCTCGGTTTGGATCGCGTCATCTTCCACACTAGATATGCGATTTTCCATATGGTCGATGCGTGGGTTCAGGTCAGCTAGTGTCTCTTTGACCTCCCCCAACTGCGTGGTGATATTATTTAGTTTTTCGTCCAAAGCTTCACAGATTGCCGCTTTGATGTCCTCGATAGTAAGCCCCAAAGAGGGTGGAGGGAGCCCGCCTTCACTCGCGGCCGCCATTTTGGGGGAGACAGCCTTCGGTTTTTCTTTTTCCTTTTTACCGCCTTTGGATGTCATCGGGGTATTCAATTTGTTCATATATCTGGTTATGGACATGTGCTCTTCTCGCCTGCTCGGTTTTTTTTTCCGTTTCGGGGGTGATTCAGATGCGGATGTAACGCGGTATATGAAGAGGGCCCCGGAGCTGGATGAGGAGACGTCCTACCAGCTCACCACATCACGTGATCTCCCTCTTTCTTTAAAAATGTGTTGAGATTTCTGAGATCCAGGATAGGACGTAGGCCCCCGGTTTTCTTTGGAATGAGGAAATATCGGGAGTAGAATCCTATGCCCCACTGAGGCCTGGGAACTCTTTCTATGGCCCTGGCAGTCAGAAGGGTGGATAATTCTGCTTGTAGAATTGTGTAGTGATGAGACACTGTCCAAGATGGAATAGGAGGATTTTCGTTTGGTACAGTGAGGAAATCCAAGCGGTACCCTTGAGTTGTAATTGAGAGTACCCATTGGTCTGTCGTGATGGAGGTCCAAGTTTGATGGTAATGAGAGATTCGGCCTCCTACAGGTAATTGTGGATAAGGATTTTGGGAATAGCTCATGCTCTCTGGTTGGATTTCAAAATCCAGAAGTGGACGCCGCAGGCGGAGGCTGCTGAGGCCTAGCAGGTCTCTGGCGAGGTTGTGACCGTTGAGTAGGCCGTTGTTGTATGGGTCTGGTTGCCGGAGGATAATATCGCCTAGGGCGATAATATGGTTTCCTTGGTTCCCTTCTTGGAGGCCTCCTAGAAGGTTGGTGTAACTCTTGCGGCAGCTGAGACAGCTGTTTAAGGGTTTCAGTGTGGTCCTTGATGGTTGCCACCGCCTCTTTGACTTTATCACCAAAGAGGTTTTCCCCCAGGCAAGGCAGGTCTGCCAAGCGTTCTTGTACCTCTGGTCTCAGCTCCGATGATTTTAACCAGGCCCATCTCCTAGCTGTGATTCCTGATGCTGATAACCGGGAGGCTGTCACAAAGGAATCATATGTGGCCCTTACCTCGTGCTTCCCCGCTTCTAGGCCTTTGTGCACGAGTCTTAGGAATCCGTCCTGAAGTTGGTCAGGTAATTGGTGTGACAGTGTTTCAACCTGTTTCCACAGGTCTCGCTGGTACTGATTCATAAATAGCTGGTAAGAATTTATTCTGGATACCAGCATCGCAGCTTGGAAGATTTTTCTTCCTAGATTGTCCAGGAATCGGTTATCTTTCCCAGGAGGTGTGGAGGCATGCTGTTTTAACCTCTTGGCCTTCTTCTGGGCCGACTTGACCACTACTGATTGATGTGGCAATTGAGTTTTCTGAAACCCTGGGATGGGCTGAACCAGATAAGTGGCATCAGCACGCTTATTGACTGCCGCCACCGAACCAGGGTACTCCCACATCCTGTACATTAATTCCTGTAAGACCTCGTGAACTGGAATGGCAAGTATTTCCTTGGGAGGATCTACGAATTGAAGTACCTCCAAGGTTTTTTGTCTGCTGTCTATCTCTGAGAAGAGGGAGAAAGGGATTGTTTCAGACATTTCCTTTATAAAATTCGAAAATGAAAGATCCTCCGGTGGTGATTTTCTCCTGTCCTCTGGTGGTGAGGGCTCAGAGAGGATATCTTCTTCAGATGAAAATTCTGAGTCACTTGCGGTGCCCAGAGGATGCCCTGCTGGCCTAGGAGGCTTAAATGGGATCTCAGAGACTGGTGTATGCGGTCTGATGGGTGGTATGACACCTGACGGACCTGGTAATGGTTCCTGATGTTGATCAGAACCGAGATCTTGTGGTGAAGAGGAGAAGACCTGGATAAGGGAATCCAATTTGTCCATCAAAGGTTGAAATATGGATGAATCTTGAGTTGGCACCGACGGTGCCATCGGGGTCGGTGGCCGCATTGGAACTGATGGAATCTGTGGCATCGCTGGTTGTGGCATGGACAGCACCGGTGCTGGAACCGACGTCATCGATAATTGCGGTGATTTCCTCGGCATTGGCATCGAGGGTACTGGTGATGGAATCGGCGATCTTCTCATGACCGGTGTCGATGGTAGAACCGGTGTAGCAGGTCGTGGCATCGCTTCGACGAAGGCATCCCTGACCGCTTGGCGTATATAAACGTCAAGTTCCGCCCGCATGGATGATGTAAACAGAGCACCCATGGGGGAGGCGGTGGTGGCGACATCAGTACGTCCTCAGAGCCCTGAGGAGGCACGGTTCCTTCTGCCGGAATCGGCGAGGATCGCCTTGTCGATGGCTCGGAAGCCTTACCCTGGAGCCGGGGTTTCTTAACCGGTGTGCCGTCTTCCGTCGATGGCTCGCCGGGTATCGATGTAGCGGATGCCGTATGCGGCCTACGATGCCGATGCTTGTCTTTTTCGCGGGCTTTCTCACTGCCCGATATTGACGCCCTGGACGATGGCGAAGGGGAGGAAAATGGAGCGTCTCCCGACTCACCTGATTGTCGTTTTTTCAAGACGACTCTCCTAATCGACCCAGCCGGAGACGATTGTGTTGAAGTGGATGGAGCAGAAACCAGTTGTATTTTGAACAACTGCTCCATTTTGTCCAGTCGCAGACGTCGACCCTTCGAGGTCATCGTAGCACATAAGGGACAATTCTTCACATCATGCCCTTCACCAAGGCAGAGGACACAGTCCTGGTGAGGGTCTGTGATAGACATGTTCCTTGTGCATTTTGGACATTTTTTGAAGCCTGTAGTCATTTTTGAGGCCGGACAGCCGTCGACGGCTTTATGACTCAGGACAAAAATTTGGGAAAAAAAGAGAGGCGGAACGGAACCGCGAAAATGGTAAAAACTTACCGCGATGGATTACTAAGGGAGACCCTTTGCGGTTTGAAGTTTTTTAAAGTTTTCCGTGAGGAAAAGTTGTGGAGAATCCCACAGGACTCCTAATAACCGCGAGGCTAACTGCTTCGCGGAAAAAAGAAGACTAAAGGGAGACCCCTGTGGCAGGGAATATCATAGCAGGCTGGACATGCTCAGTAGGCACTCTGGTGCCAGTCAAAAGTTTCATAGAAACTTTTACAGAAGTTTTCCGTACATAGGGCTCCATTACTGATGTCACCCATATGTGAGGACTAGCATCCTGCTTGTCCTGGGATAAAAATAGTGAGAAATCTCACAGAGCTCCTTTAACGCGAGGCTAAAAGCAGCGTGGAAAAAAGAGACTGAAGGGAGACCCCTGTGGCTGCAGGGATCATAGCATGCTGGGCATGCTCAGTGGGCTCAGTGTGCCAGCCAAATGTTTATAGAAACTTTGACAGAAGTTTTTCCCGTGAGGGGGCTCAGTCGATGATGTCGCCCATATGCGAGAACTACCATCCTACTTCTCCTGGGATAATGCCTGGAGTTCCAGGAAATGTATCTGGCATCTCGCCTTGGGCCTCGGCCACACACCCTGTGTGCAGAGGCCTTCTACATGTGCACCCCAGCCAATGCTGGAGCCATCGGTGGTAAGGAACACCTGAGCAGGAGGGGGCTGAAACGGAAGGCTCTTGCTCAGGTTGGCTTCCTGTTCCCACCAGGCGAGGGAGTGCTGGAGCGGCTCGGTTATCTGGACCAGTGTGGAGAGTTCCTTAGAGGCTTGGTGCCACTGGGAATGCAAAGTCCACTGCATCATTCTCATGGCCAGGCGCGCCATTGGGGTGACGCCATGTGGCCCAGCAACTGGAAAAGCAGGTGGGTGGAGGTTGTCAGTCAGTGGCGAATGGACCGAGTCAGCCCCGCCAGGGTTGCCACACGATCGCTGGGGAGAAATGCCCTGGCCACTGTGGCGTCCAGGTATGCTCCAATGAAGCTGAGCCGCTGGGACAGCGTCAGCTGAGATTTTGGATAATTGATGAGGAACCCCAGCGACTGGAGCACTCAGACGGTCAAATGTAGGGCCCAAAGAGCTCCTTCTCTCGTGGAGCTCCTGATGAGCTAGTCATCTAGATATGGGAACACATGCACCCCCTTGCGATGCAGATGTGCTTCCACCATCGCCAAGCACTTGGTGAAGACCCAGGGTGCGGAGGCGAGGCTGAAGTGTAGAACCCTGTATTGAAAGTGCCGCTGGCCTACCACGAAGCGCAGGAATTTCCGATGGGGTGGAACTATGGCAATGTGTGCGTCGGCATACTGCAAATCGAGAGAGCAGAGCCAGTCCCCCTGATGAAGAAAGGGAATCAAGGTGCCTAATGAAACCATCTTGAACTGTTCTCGCCTCAGGAACTTATTTAAGACTCGGAGGTCGAGGATGGGACGGAGGCCGCCTATTCTCTTTGGAATGGGAAAGTACCTGGAGTAGAACTTCCGGCCCTGCTGGGTGTGGGGAACTGGCTCGATGGCTTTGGCCCATAACAGGGCCGAGAATTCCAACTAGAGGGTCGTCGCATGTTCTACGAAGCTCCACCCCAGTGAGGGAGGAGAGTCTGGCGGAATGCTGAGAAAATTCAGCTGGTAGCCCGATTTCACGAAGGTAACACCCAGCGGTCGGTCATGATGGGGGTCCAGCAGTTTGCAAACAGGCATAGACAGCACCCAACCAGTGGGTCGGGATCTTTTGGCACCAGAATTAGGCTGCTCTTCTCTCTGCGCCAGTCAAAATCTCGCCGCAGGGCCAGGTTGGGCCCAAGGCACCTGCTGCTAGTGTAGATGGCCCTTAGAGGAACCCGAGTCATCTGAGCTCGAGGGGCAGGAGGATAGTACCTCCACTGCCTACAGAAAGGTTTCCTGGGGTCTTGATGCGGCACTCGATGGGTCGCCGAAGAAGGGTCCAAGGTGCTGGCGGACAGCTGTCGTAGGGTTTCGTGGTGGTCCTTTAGTTGGGCCACTGCGTCCCAGAACTTGTCTCTGAACAGGTTTTCACTTGTGCACGGAAGGTCGGCTAGCTTTTCCTGGACTTCAGGGCGGAGTTCGGAGGCCTTAAGCCAGGTCCAGTGCTGGGCACTAATACCAGCCGCAGATCCCCTTGCGGCCGTCTCAAAGACATCGTAGGCCACTCGCACTTTGTGATTGCCAGCCTCGAAACCCTTTTGCACTATGGATTCCAAGCCTTCTTGGAACTGCTGCGGGAGACCTTCAGCAAGCTCCTGGACTTCCTTCAAGAGGTTGCAGTTGTACTGATTCATGTACAACTGGTACGCTGCTATTCGGGCAATGAGCATCACCCCCTGGAAGACTTTGAAGCCCAGGGCATCCAGGGCCCTTTGCTTTTTCCCTGGAGGGGCAGAAGAGTGAGTATGGGATCATTTGGCCTTCTTCAGAGCCGATTTCACTACCATGGACTGGTGCGGGAGCTGGCTCTTCTGGAATCCAAGGGTCTGCTGTACTAAGTAAATGGCATCCGACTTCTGGTTGACCAGAGCAACAGAGCCTGGGTGCTCCCATAACCAGTAGAGAAGCTCAAGGAGGACCTCATGCACTGGGACAGCCACCAGCTCCTTCGGAACATCAATGAATTGGAGGACTTCCAGCATTGTATGGCAGGAGTCCTCTTCGGTAAGCAACTGAAAAGGTACAGCCTCCGCTACTGCCCGAAAAAAACTGGCAAAGGACAAGTCCTCCGGGATCAAGCAGCGCCTCTCATCAGGAGGTGAGGGCTCAGACAGGAGATCATCCGAGGCCTCAGAGGAAAACTCGGAGGAATCATCGCCCCAAGGATTGTAAGGGGCCTCTTCCTCCCCAATGACCCCCTTGGGTTGAGAAGGGAGGTTAAATCCTGTGTCCTGAGGCACTGGCGGTCTGTTAAAGAGCCTTGGTGCTGGAGATCACATGGGCAGAGGGCATCGGGGCCATCAAAGGCCCCGGTGGACCCGAAGGGTCCGGGGCACCCAACAGGCCAAGGCCGAGCTCAGGCACTGATGGAGCTGCCTTTGGTGGCAGGCGTGGAGCCGCATCCTCTCCTCCGAGGTTCCTGGAATCAGGATGGTGTCAGAGGGGGGGGAATGGGTGGCGGACGGGGCAGTGAAGGACCTCTGGGCACCAGCTGCATCGGTAAGGCACCGAGCAGCATATCCAGCCACTTCAGAAAAGGTGCCAACATCGAGGGTGTTGGCTCCTGTGTTGGCATGAGGGCTGGCGCCGGTGGTTGCTCAAGGACCTGAAGGGCACGGAGCACTGCCTGCTGGACCACGCGGTCCAACTCCTCCCGAAATTCAGGCGTAGGGAGTGCCGATGAGGGAGGGCAGATGGGGTGTAGCCGGAGCCTCCACGGGGGTCCGCTGACGCTTGGTACCTGACACCAGAATCTGTGGCGAACACCCTGGGCTCCCGGGTCTGGAGGACAGAGCCTCCTTGCCCCGGGGGCCACTTTGAAGGGGTTTCAGCGAGACCAGTGCCCCTCCGGTATCTGTGCCGGCACCATGGGGCAACGGCCGTCGGTGCGTCCCTCAGTGCTCGGCCTGGTCCTTCTCCAGCGACGAGGAAGACTATCCCAAGGCCTTGGACTGGCCCAATGCTGGTGAGGGGCAATCCACCACGCCCTTTCCTTTGCGGCGGGCCACAGAGGGAGATGGCCCTGGGTCACTACGATCACCCTGGCCAGATGTCCCTGGGACTGGTGTCAATGAAGCCTACTGTCAGGGACCGAACAGGTGCTCTATCTTATCCAGGCGGTTGCGCAGGCCCTTGGGTGTCATCTGAGCACAACTGGGGCACCGAACATTGTGGGAAGGTCCCAGGCAGATTGCGCAAATGTCATGCAGGTCCGTAATACATAGTCTGTGGACACTGGGGGCACTTCCGGAAGCCAGTTGCCTTCGAAAAAAAGACGGCATGCGGTCGGTGGCTAATGAGGGGCAGACACTCAAGAACAGACCGCAACAACGCGAAGATTTTACTTACCAAATGCTGGAGGAACAGACTCGCAAAGGGGAAATTCGAAGCGGAAAGAACCAGTGAAAAAAAGAACAATTCCTTTTTTAATTTTTAGGAAAGAAACTGCAACTGCACTGCAGAAAAAACAAGACTGAAGGGGGACCCCCGCGTGGCTGTGGGTATAGCAGCATGCTGGGTATGCTCAGTGTGCCAAAGTTTCTAGAAACTTTGACAAAAGTATTCCGTGCTGGGCTCCATCTGATGATGTCACCCATCTGTGAGAACTACCATCCTGCTTGTCCTAGGTTAACTTTTTTTTACTCTTAATTGAAACACTTTTGCTAATAGTTTAATAGCATTAATAAGTGATTGGACAATATGAACAGTCTTTTGGGAAAGACAGATATCACCGCCTACAATAAATTACCTGAGGAGACCTCAGTCTCACACATATGATTAAATAACTCTCTAAACAATGTAAATGTTCAGTGCGAAAATGTTTATAATACTCAAGCAAAGACCTGTCAGGCCCGGGACTTTTATGGCACACCAGTACAGTCAGTGCCCTATTAATTTTGAACTCAATTATAGGTCTTCCCAACATTTCTGACCCCTCGAGGAAGTTTAGGTAAATCTATCCC
Source organism: Rhinatrema bivittatum (assembly GCF_901001135.1). Taxonomy (NCBI): domain Eukaryota; kingdom Metazoa; phylum Chordata; class Amphibia; order Gymnophiona; family Rhinatrematidae; genus Rhinatrema; species Rhinatrema bivittatum. Next base: position 569,834,672 of record NC_042616.1, read on the forward strand.
AACAAGATATTTCCTCATTTACTTCATCATAGGATTTATAAAGTTGTTCAAAGTAAGAGGTGAACTCTTTATTAATCTCTGCAGGGTGATGGTGTATGGAACCTGTAGCATCTCTAATACCACTAATAAATGTTGTTGCTGAAGTTTTTTGGCCACTCTAGCCAGCAATGCTCCCACTTTATTGCCATGCTCATAATATTTGTCAGCAATAACAAATGTTTTTTCAATCTGAGCAGTTTGCAATTGTTTTAGCTCTTCCCTAGCATATCTCTACTCTGTAAATCTGATCACTACAGGCTGTTTTGTGAAGTTATTCTAGATGTTTAATAGACAACAATTTGTCCTGTTTCTGTTGATTCTGTTTATTAAAATAACTGGTATAAGCTATAAGCCTACCCCTCTCCACTGCTTTCAGCATCTCCCATTGGAGAACTGGATCACAGTCCTCCACAAAATGAATTTCATTAAACTACTTTATAACCCTTTTAATCATTTCTTCAAACTGGGAAGTTATTAAATGGAATAAGTTTCAACTCTATCTGCTACCAGATTGAATCTGATCAATTAGAGCCAAGGATAAACTGATTGGGTGGTAGTCAGACAAATAGCTGGATAAGATATCACTATCTCTGGCCCTAGCCACAGCTATATCATTACAGAGAAAGCAATCTATCCTACTGTATGTTTTATGACATGGAGAGTAATAAGTATAATTCCTACTAGTAGGATTATGTTCACGACAGATGTCTCTTAAGTGAAAAGCTTGAATTCCATCACTTAATTCAGTGACTGTAGTGCTATGAGCCCTGGGTCCTGACCTGTCAGAAGCATTATTAGTAAACTATTCCAGCCCTCCCCCACACCCATAAGACATTGATAAGACAGGCTAAGAGAGAATTTGAAAAGAAGTTGGCTGTAGAGGCAAAAACTCACAGTAAAAACGTTTTTAAATATATCCGAAGCAGAAAGCCTGTGAGGGAGTCAGTTGGACCGTTAGATGATCGAGGGGTTAAAGGGGCACTTAGAGAAGATAAGGCCGGGGGAGCTGTGAGGAGCGGAGAGAGAGTCCCTGGCTGGAGAAGGCGACGGGGAAAAGATCTTACCCTGCCCAACCGCTGAAGCCCGGAGAGAGACCTGGTGAGAGACCGAGCCCGGGAAAGAGGCGGGGCTCTGATGTCATCACTCGGCGTCTACTGCATATAATTCGGGCAGTAGACCCGAGTAACCGGGGAGCTGTGAGGAGCGGAGAGAGAGTCCCTGGCTGGAGAAGGCGACGGGGAAAAGATCTTACCCTGCCCAACCGCTGAAGCCCGGAGAGAGACCTGGTGAGAGACCGAGCCCGGGAAAGAGGCGGGGCTCTGATGTCATCACTCGGCGTCTACTGCATATAATTCAAGCAGTAGACGGCGCACAGCCGTCTCGGCGCACTGCCTTCACCTTGCGCTGCCTAAGCCGCGCGCTCCGAAGGGGCGCGCGGCTTTGTCCGGCTTCGTCCGGAGTAGACGGAGAAGACGTCACAGCCATTTACCTTCTTTTCAGTCTGTAGTGAAATTGTGTGCTCTTCCAATATTTTCCCCAATGGGGAGGAAAAGGAAGTAAAGTCCTTCCCAATTTCACCGATTACACCAAGGGGACCGATGGACGATCATGTCGTAAGACAGATTGAAACACCAAGAGAGGACATTTCTGGAGAGCAATTTTCGGGCTCTCTTAGTCCTGGTGAAGGGCCTACACATCCTCCACAACCTGTGTCATCTTTACCAGAAGGATTTCTGCAGCTAGAGTCTGGTGGCCTGCCTGAGAGGAAAGACCGTCTAGATTCTGGAGAAAACCAGATAAGTAAACCCTTGGAGATATCGGGTATAGAACTTATAGCAGGAGATTCTTGTGGCTCACAACAGTGGCCTATTGAACCTCCTGATAATATTTCCTTGAAAGACATTTGGAAATTGATGACCAGTCTTAATAACAATGTTTCACAAATGAATATGTCTTTATCTGGTGTGGTAAATAGTAATAAATTACAAATAGAAAAGCAGAGTAAGGAAATGCTCATTTTGAAAGAGGATATGGGGAAAATAACATCAAAAGTTAAATTGTTGGATAATACTGGGATAGCCCAAATTAAGGATAGTTTATCTATCCATAGAGAGATAGAAAATGTGGAGAACATGATGAGAAGTAAAAATTTACGATTGATAAACTTCCCACAAACTAGACTGTTGTCACCAAGTGAAATGCTTAAAAAATATCTTAGGGAAATTTTGCAGTATGAAGAAAAAGATGTACCTGTTTTTTCCAAGATCTTCTACTTCTCTAAAGTGGTTAGAGAGGTAGAGGAGGAACTACCAGATACTTCTAGTATTGGCGTATCAACATTTTTAGAGGAATCGGTAGACATTATAAACAAAAGGGCTACCTTATTTGTTTCTATGATATTGGAAAAAGATAAAGACAGAATGTTTAGGGAATTTCTTAAACATAGAGATTCAAACGTTTGTGGTCAAAAGATCCTAATGTTTCCGGATGTGTCTAGGGCCACACAGGCCAAAAGAAGACACTTCCTCTCTCTAAAGAATAAGGTGCTTGCCCTTGGGGCAACCTTCTTTTTAAAATATCCTTCAGAATGTCTTATTACATTTAGAGGGAAGAAATATAGTTTCTTAGACCCGTTACATTTAGAAACTTTTATGTTGGATAAAGAGATGTCTGGAGGATGTAATATAGAAGGCCAAGAGAATCCATAATGTCTCTCAATGCTCCCTTTAATTCTTAAGGTAAAACTTATTATTATAAGTATTATGGTTTGCTCCCCCAAATATGGGTTAAGTAATAGAGATGTAATTTGATTATTATGTTTATTATTGTAAATTTTATTTGACATCTGTATGACTTTCTGATGTATTTGTTTAAGTTTTAAATGAAAACTCAATAAAGTTTAAATTAAAAAAAAAAAAAGATAAGGCCATCGCGGAAAGATTAAATGATTTCTTTGCTTCGGTGTTTACTGAAAAGGATGTTGGGGAGGTACACGTAATGGAGAAGATTTTCATGGGTAATGATTCAGATGGACTGAATCAAATCAAGGTGAATCTAGAAGATGTGGTAGGCCTGATTGACAAACTGAAGAGTAGTAAATCACCCGGACCGGATGGTATACACCCCAGAGTTCTGAAGGAACTAAAAAATGAAATTTCAGACATATTAGTAAAAATTTGTAACCTATCATTAAAATCATCCATTGTACCTGAAGACTGGAGGGTGGCTAATGTAACTACAATATTTAAAAAGGGCTCCAGGGGCGATCCGGGAAACTACAGACCGGTTAGCCTGACTTCAGTGCCAGAAAAAATAGTGGAAAGTGTTCTAAACATCAAAATCACAGAACATATAGAAAGACATGGTTTAATGGAATAAAGTCAGCATGGCTTTACCCAGGGCAAGTCTTGCCTCACAAATCTGCTTCACTTTTTTGAAGGAGTTAATAAACATGTGGATAAAGGTGAACTGGTAGATATAGTATACTTGGATTTTCAGAAGGCGTTTGACAAAGTTTCTCATGAGAGGCTTCTAGGAAAAGTAAAAAGTCATGGGATAGGTGGCGATGTCCTTTCGTGGATTGCAAACTGGCTAAAAGACAGGAAACAGAGAGTAGGATTAAATGGACAATTTTCTCAGTGGAAGGGAGTGGACAGTGGAGTGCCTCAGGGATCTGTATTGGGACCCTTACTTTTCAATATATTTATAAATGATCTGGAAAGAAATACGAGTGAGATAATCAAATTTGCAGATGACACAAAATTGTTCAGAGTAGTTAAATCACAAGCAGATTGTGATAAATTGCAGGAAGACCTTGTGAGACTGGAAAATTGGGCATCCAAATGGCAGATGAAATTTAATGTGGATAAGTGCAAGGTGATGCATATAGGGAAAATAACCCATGCTATAATTACACAATGTTGGGTTCCATATTAGGTGCTACAACCCAAGAAAGAGATCTAGGTGTCATAGTGGATAACACATTGAAATCGGTTCAGTGTGCTGCGGCAGTCAAAAAAGCAAACAATGTTGGGAATTATTAGAAAGGGAATGGTGAATAAAACGGAAAATGTCATAATGCCTCTGTATCGCTTCATGGTGAGTCCGCACCTTGAATACTGTGTACAATTCTGGTCACCGCATCTCAAAAAAGATATAATTGTGATGGAGAAGATACAGAGAAGGGCTACCAAAACGATAAGGGGAATGGAACAACTCCCCTATGAGGAAAGACTAAAGAGGTTAGGACTTTTCAGCTTGGAGAAGAGATGACTGAGGGGGGATATGATAGAGGTGTTTAAAATCATGAGAGGACTAGAACGGGTAGATGTGAATTGGTTATTTACTCTTTCGGATAGTAGAAAGACTAGGGGGCACTCCATGAAGTTAGCATGGGGCACATTTAAAACTAATCGGAGAAAGTTCTTTTTTACTCAACGCACAATTAAGCTCTGGAATTTGTTGCCAGAAGATATGGTTAGTGCAGTTAGTATAGCTTTGTTTAAAAAAGGATTGGATAAGTTCTTGGAGGAGAAGTCCATTACCTGCTATTAAGTTCACTTAGGGGCGGATTTTAAAAGGCCTGCGCGTGTAAATCCTTCTGGATTTACGTGCGCAGGGCCCTCACGCGCCGGTGCGCCTATTTTGCATAGGCCGCCAGTGCGCGTAAGTCCTGGGGCTTTCGAAAAGGGGCGGGAGGGGGCGTGTCCGGGGGCGTTCCCGAAATGACGCCGCGTTTCAGGGGCGTGCCGCGGCGTTTTGGGGGCATGGCGTCGGCCCGGGGGCGTGGTCGAGGCCTCCGGACCAGCCCCCGGGACCGGAGGACGAAGCGGGGCTGCTGGCCGACAGGCGTAACTTTGCCAACAAAGGTGGGGGAGTTAGAGAGGGCCGGGGGGGTGGGTTAGGTAGGGGAAGGGAGGGGAAGGTGGGGGGAGGGCGAAGGAAAGTTCCCTCCGAGGCCGCTCCGAAATCAGAGCGGCCTTGGAGGGAACAGGCAGCTCGTGCTGGGCTCGGCACGCGCAGGTTGCACAAATGTGCTCCCCCTTGCGCGTGCCGACCCCGGATTTTATAAGATACGCGCGGCTATGCGCGTATCTTATAAAATCCAGCGTACTTTTGTTCGCGCCTGGTGCGCGAACAAAAGTACGCGATCGCGTATTTTTTGAAGATCTACCCCCTTAGAGAATAGCCACTGCCATTAGCAATGGTAACATGGAATAGACTTTGTTTTTGGTACTTGCCAGGTTCTTTTGGCCTGGATTGGCCACTGTTGGAAACAGGATGCTGGGCTTGATGGACCCTTGGTCTGACTCAGTATGGCATTTTCTTATGTTCACAAGCAATGCGTGTCAAAATGAAATAATTGGGCAAAAGGTTTTTTTATAGAACACATTTTGGTGGTCATTAGGACCATATACGTCAGCCAAAGTTATAGTTTTCATATACAAAACCCCTTCTAGTATTATGAACTGTCCTTTAGGATCTAAAAAGATCTTAGTGAGATTAAAGGGTAAAGTTTTATGCATAAGAATACAAACACTCCTACTACTTGTATTATATGATGCAGAATAGTTTTGTCCTACCTATCTCTTAGTCAATTTAGCATGTTCAACTTGGGATAAATGTGTCTCCTGCAGAAGAACAATTTGTGCATGCTGTTTCTTACAATATTGTGAAATTCTGTTGTGCTTTATAGGAGTAGATATTCCCCTCACATTCATTAAAATAATCTGTAATAAGGAAATAGCCATACTGAAATATCAGATGATAATACAGAAGCCTACAACGTTGTCTCAATCAAATATATCTAACCAGCCAACTTGCTTGTAGATTATCCCTATTGAGAAATATCACATTTTCATGTTTCATCCATGTCCTGAATCCACCAATTTTCAAACTAAAGAGACTAACTTCCTCTATAAACTCTTTTCCCCAATAACAATTAGGAACATGGAACATCTCTAAACCCCCATAAGATACTGCCCCCACTCTATCCTCCCCCTTCTCAAACTCCACCCTCATTATACAAAATATCTTGAATTCCCCTAGTCACATCCCTAACCCATCAACACCCTACACCATAAGTTCCAAATACAGTTGAATCAACTGTATCGGGGTGAGACACCCATTTTCACACCCCATAACATTCCCGATATCAGCCACATCCACCCTCCCAACTTGGTTCGTTGCCTCAGGTAAGAAAAAATGCCCACTGTCTTCAGGCCATATATAAGAAAATAAAAAATAAAAATAACCTTATGTTTCAACAACACTAAGTGAATTATTATCTCCTGGCCGAAATAGTACAAAAAACCCAGCAAAAATGAAACAAAAAAATAATATGTTTCGAGGGAGACCAGTTATTTGATCCTAGACAGTATCTCACAATCAGAAGTCAGGAACATATAGAAACAAACTTAAAATCTGCATCAACTGCAGCCAAAAACACAAAATAAAAAAAAACCAAAACTCTTCCATTGTGGAAATACAGGACAATAAACAACGAATATCTAATACAGAGGAGTCTCAAGTGATGTGCCAAAAACATTGGACTCCATATTGTGTTGTTGAAGGCCACTTTATACAAAAGACAAAAGATTTGCAGTGTCTAAGTAAAAGTCCAGAGACCAAAGTTGCCAAGGAAAAAAAAATGATGAAGAAAAAAATTGTAGAAAACAAAACTAAAAGTGCCATACAATTATCGATAAGGGACCGCTCTCATCCCTACTTATTCCTTAGTAGGTCAGCCATCAGAAAATGTCTCACCTGCGGTTATCTTGTCCCTCCACATTTGGTGCAGAGGGTTCAGGATTATGTTTCATAGCAAACTTGCTAGCCGCCTCAGGGTCAAACAGAAGTGGCTTCCCAGCATTTAAAATCTTTAATCGAGCTGGGTAAAGCACGGCATAGTAGAAGCCCTTAGATTGAAGTTTTCATTTAGTGTTCGCAAAGCTTTGCCGTTTTTTCTGTAATGCAAGGGAGAAATCTTTAAAGTGAAAAATTCTGTGTGCGCCATACTGCAGGTCTCCTTTACGATGAGCTGCTGCCATAACCCGAAGTTTATCTCCGTAATAATGTAAACTCAGTATAATCACACGAGCCAAGCAGTGAGGTCAGAGGCCGGAGCCAACGAGCGATGCGGTCTCCCTTCATATCAAGCTCTAATAACTCTGGCAGCCATTTTGCAGGGAACGCTGTCATGTCGTTTTTTTCCGTCTTTTCAGGTAAACCCAAAATCCGAAGGTTATTGTTTTCATTACGGTTTTCCAAATCTTCTTGGTGTGAGTCCAGCAATTTAAAATAGTGTCCCAGGCATCTATTTTGCTGCCATACACAGTCAGAGTCTTCTAAATCACTCACCTGGGGCTCGACACCATCAATCCGCTCCTCCTGCTCATGAGCTGATGAGACCAGCTGGGAGAACTTATACATCGCGATCCCCAGTTTTGTATCAATACTTTTAGTCAGCTTCGCCATAAAATGGCTGAGGACTTAAGTGTTTCTTTAGTGGCGGTAGTTGCCTTTGTTTCAAACAAGTCCTCTCCCTCTGATGACAACTTGTCCACCAGGCCTGCATCTGGCATAGCAGGTTTGCCATTTTTCATCTTATTTGTGAGATCTGCCTAAAGTTCAGGAAGCCATCTTTTCTGTGGTGTATTAGGCCTATGAGTAGTTTGAAGCTAACTGACTTTAATTTATTTTATTTATAAGGTTTTATACACCGACATTAGTGTAGAACATCATGCCAGTTTACAATTAACAATTAAAGATGGAGAAATTACAATGAACAGGGAGAGGGGAAGGGGAGAAGGCTAGAAGGAGAGAGAGGGAGAGTAACAGAAGGAAAAGAGCTAGCGATGGAAATTTAGAGGAACAATTATATGGAAAGAAGTGGAAACATAGCCTTTATAAGTGATTACAAAAAACACGAATGAGTAAATGCAAACTTACATTATATACAATCTTATGATTACAAAAAAGAAAAGGCATCGATAATTAAATGCAATCTTGCATTATATACTATCTTATGAAGTAGCGATGCTGGATTCTGGCAGGAAGGAGGGCGGGGGGCTGAGGGGGGAAAGCGGAATATGGCGGGGTGTTAGTGGCAGTCAGAAGGGTATGAATAGAGGGAGTTGGGCTAGGTTTGGTTCGAATCGGGGTAGTCCTGTTTGAAAAGCCATGTTTTGATTCCTTTTTTGAAGTTACATAGGGAAGGCTTTAGATGAAAATTGATGGGTAGAGAATTCCAGAGGGAAGGGCCAGCGATGGAGAAGGCTCTTTGCCTTGTGATGGCATGGTGATCGGTTCCACCAGGGAGGTTCTGGATGGGCGGTTGGATGTACGGAAACGCGGCATTTCCTTGAGCCAGGTGTGGTTGTGTTTGTACAGCGTGTTGTGTAGAAATGTGAGGGTTTTGTATTGGATGCAGAAGTGAATGGACAGCCAGTGCAGGTCCTTTAGAACAGGGGTAATATGGTCCCTTTTACGTGTGTTAGTTAAAATCCTGGCCATAGCATTCAGCAGGATTTGTAGGGGTTTAATGGTGGATGCGGGAAGGTCCAGGAGAAAGGAGTTGCAGTAATCCAGTTTAGATAGGAGGGTGGTCTGAAGTACTAGGCGGAAGTCTTGAGCGTGCAGGAGGGGTTTGAGATTTTTAAGAATGTTGAGTTTAAAGAAACCCCCTTTTAGAGATTGTTCCAGGAGAGTAGCGCAGATTCTGGGTTGGTTAGGTCGAGGTCAAAAGATGCTTTGTCAAATGCTACGAGGTAAGGTCCTCTGGTGAGCATGGTTTACGGAAGGAGATTGTTTTGGTCTGCATGTGGGGTGCTGGTAGAGGGGTGCTTGTGGAGAGGAGGGCATTGATGAGGGAGTGGTCGGACCATGGGACTGGGGTGGTAACAGGAGTGTTAGACGATGTTAGGTGGGAGTTGATGAAAATGAGGTCAAAGGTGTGCCCCGCTTTGTGTGTTGGCGCAGAGATGAGTTGTCTATAGCCTAAGGCTTGGAGGGTGTCAAGTAGGATCTCTCAGGCGGGTGCGGGAGGGAGGACATCAACATGGAGATTGAAGTCACCTAAGATAACTGCAGGGGAGTCAGAATTGATGTTATCAGTGATGTAATCGATGATGGGGGAAGGGTCAGGTTCGAGAAGGCCTGGGGGCATAGATGAGGCAGACCTGTATGGTATTGGATTTGAAAAGCACTACTTCAAGTCTGGGTGGGGGGTGGGTAGTTAGGGGTTTTAAGTTGAGGTATTTTTTTTTTTTTTTTTTTTTTTTTTTTTTTTAACAGCTAGGAGTAGACCTCCACCTCTTTTTTTCGGTCTTGGGATGGAGAAAAAATCATAGGTCTGCAGAGGGAGCTGGTTAATGAATACCTGGTCTGTGTTCTTTAGCCAAGATTCAGTGATGGCGCAGATGTCGGGATTGGAATCCGTGAGCAGGTCATAGAGGATGGGGGCTTTCTTTAGGATGGATTGCGCATTGAAGAGGGAGATAGCAAGCGTAGTTAGTCCCAGGAATTGTGCGAGGGGAGAGATCATGATGGGGACTAGTGATTTGCGCTGGTTGGAGGGGTGTGGGAGTACCGGGGGGGGGGGGGGGGGTGTCTTACGCATGGAGGAAAAGTGTAAACAGGGAATACTAAAAATGAGCATTTCAATTGACGGGAGGCTGATGGAGTGTAGAAGGGGGAGGGGGAGAAAAGTTGTTAAGCGAGGGGGGCACTAGGGCTAAGGGGGCACCTGAGGGGGATCCTTTGAGGGAGAAGTGTCTGTCGAGTTGGTCTGTGATAGAGAGAAAATCATAAAATAGAGGGAAATCATAAAATAGAGGGAAAATCATAAAAAAGTAAGAAATTTCAGCTATGAGAGCAGAAGCCCCAAGGAAATGCAGCTGCTTCTTTCTAGTGTATCATATGATCCCCTTCCTACTCATCTTTGTCTAACCTGGCCATACATTCTCCCTGGTGGCAGGAACTTCTTTGAATACAGCAAAGCACTCACACTGTAGGAGAGTACACAATTAAATTCCATAAGAGTTAGACTGAGGAGAAAATAGTTTGACTGCCATCTTCTGGCAGCAGCTGTCACGCCGAATTAAAGCTGAACTGAACGGTCGCGATGTCCTGGCCACGTTGGACGCTTTGATAGCTCTAGTCACTCAGGTTGACCGAAGATTTCAATAACAGCCTCAGGAATGTAAGGCCTCCCAGTGGCCTATCCAGCTGGCCCCAACTTTCCACCATCCTCCTGAGATTCCACCTAGTCAGAAACCGAAGCAGGCAGAGGAACCCAATCAACTGGGATGTTCAAAACTCTCTCAGGAACAGAAACAGATGTGACGGCAGCTCGGGCTGTCACTGTATTGTGCTAGTCAAGACCATTTCGCATCTCATTGCCTAGAGAAAAACTGGGAAACTGTCACAACTAGGGTTGGTTGGAGAGGCAACCCTGGGATAGATATCCTCCTCTCCACAACTGATGGTACCCATATGCTTGTTCAGGGAGAACTCCAAAATCTACACTGAAGCTTTCCTCAACTCTGGGGCAGGTGGGAACTGAAGAATGATTGGTCCGCCAGCATGGCATACCCACAACTACTTTGGAGAATGTGGTCACCTTCTCCTGTGTCTATAGTGATCCCCTCTCAGACTGACTCACCAAGGTGAGCCTAACACACATTTCAGATGGATCTTCTCCATAAGACGACTCATTTCATGTAATACCCAGGGTGGTCAATCCCGCTATCCTGGGTCTACCTGGCTGCAACAGCACTAATCCATCATTGATTGGAACACGCTACAACTGGCGCGTTGGGGCCCTACATGTGCTCAGAATGTATCTCAACAGTTCTGCCCCCACTCAACTTGATTGTAGCTACAACTATTCTGGACCTACCACCCTGATATGCTGATTATGCAGATGTGGTCAGCAAGCAGCAGGGAGAGACCTTGCTCTCACATAGGTCTTATAACTGTACTATAGACCTTCTGTCAGTAAAGATGCCCCCATGGGATAGGCGCTACTGCCATGTCATAATATATAAAAGAAAACCCAGAAAGATGCTTCATTGGCTCGTCTTCTTCACTGGCTGGTGCAGACTTATTCTTCATTGACAAGAACAGCAGCTCTCTCAGGCTGTGCACAGATTACAGGGGCCTTAATGCCATCACTAAGAAGAATAGTTATTCTCTGCCCCTTATATCAGTTATTCAATTGCCTGCATGGAGCAAGGATTTTTACTAAGCTTGACCTATGAGGGGCATATAATCCTATACGTATATGTGAAGGAGATGCATGTATATATGAAGGAGGGCATTTAACAAGAGAGATGGCCACTACAAGTATTTAGGGTAAACAAAAAGAGATAAGGTGCCAGATGCTTTTACAAATATTTATTGTGGTGGAGATGTGTTAAAAATCGCCCGATTCAGGCAGAGTTTCGCCACTCTTTCAGTGGCTGCCTCAGGGGCTCAAAACTCTAGTTTGGACCAAGCACCATTCAAAATAGATCAAATTTGAAATGCATTTTCATTTAAAAAACATCCACAGTGGGGGCATATTTTTAGTTGTGGATAGCGTAATCTGGTTTCTTTAGTATGCAAGTATAAGGATCTCACTGTAAGAAATGCATTGTGCTCGCCGCGACCAGATGTTCAGTCTCCATTCGTTCAGGCAAATGTTAGTGGTGGAGACTGAACTGAAAAAAGTTGCTGTGTTACCTCTAGGGCTCAAACAATTGTGCGCTTGAGATTTTGTCTTTCAGATCGGCTCTTCCGTCTATATATACCATTCAATAAGGCATACCCTGCATATATAGTGGTAGTGTGTTATTTTATGCCCTTTTAATCAAATTTAGATTTCCTGCTGTTGATACATATACATCATACTGTTATGAGCCTCGGAGCTGATCTGAAAGACAAAATCTCAAGCACACAATTGTTTGAGCCCTAGAGGTAACATGGCAACTTTTTTCACTTTTGACTTATGCTTTAATATCATTTTTATCAAATAGAGTCTTTCTTACTTTCTTTTTAGTATCCATTTTATTTATATTTTTATATTTTTTTATATCTTTTCATTTTTAGCTTTTATTATACTTTTCTTATTTATATTTTATTTTTAAGCTAGTTTTATGGCCCAATATGGAATGAGTACATCAACAAGACAATGAAAAGTATGTCACTCTTCTTATTGGTGTCAATTGAAATGAGGTATGATTTTATTGCCTTATACATATCTTTTCCTGTTAGGCTTGGAAAACTGAAGGAGTATTCTGAATGAGACATTTATATTTTTATAATTGTGCCATGGTCTTTCTGTTACATACATTTTCTATCCTGTTACTGTCTGCCTTTTTTTTTTTTTTTTTTTTACAAATTATTGATTGTACCTTCTCTATGTTTATCAGTCTATGTCACTTCTTTTAAAATCCATATGTATGATTGTATTTTTCTGTTAGTCTTTATTTTGAATTATGTACCAGTGTGTTGTTTGTAAATTCTAATAATATTAATTTCATTTATGTAATGATTATTTGTAGCCCCTGAAGCAGCCCTTCATTGGGCGAAACTCAGGCCTTGAGTCGGGCAATTGTGGATTAAGTGCTTTTTAATAAACATTTTTAAGAACTTTCTTCTAAGCCAGTCAGTAAACAAGTCAGTAAAACAACAAGTCAGTAAAACAACCTTGGTACACTACTGAATTTAAAAAGCTAAAAAATGAACTGAGAAATAAAGAAAGAGCCTGGCGAAAGACTCCATCCCCAGCTCAAGCAGCTGCCTACAAATCTTCTCTTCACTCATACAATCTACCCTAAAAGCAAAACGAGATTACCATTCCGCCAAAATACATGACTACCAATTCAATTCCAATGCTCTCTTTTCTTATGCCACTGAACTAACCACCCCGCCCCCCTCCCTCCACTGAAGAAAATGCCAGCACTAAATGTGAGGAACTTGCCATGTTTTTTAGAAACAAGATCACTAATGTCCTCCAATGTTTCCCTGTTAACCCCTCCCCTGTCAACCCCCCTCCCAAAAATTCAAGTGCTAACCTCGAGTCCCTCAAACTTGCCTCTCCTAAACAGATTGAACAAATCCTCCAAAAGGCTAAACCCGCCACTCACTCATCAGATACAATCCCCACTAAGACTCTTCTTTCCATCCCTGCCACCATTTCAAAACTCCTGGCTGACATAATAAACTGCTCCTTCTCACATGGCAAAGTACCCGACCCCCTTAAACATGCAGTAGTCAAACCCCTCCTAAAAAAACCTAACCTTGACCCTAGTATCCCAGCTAATTATCGCCTTATTTCCAACTTGCCTTTCATAGCAAAAATAATGGAGAAAAGAGTCAATAGCCAGCTCACCGAATTCCTTGAAGAGCACAACACCCTTCACCCGGCTCAATTTGGTTTTCGTAAAGCCCGTAACACTGAAAGCCTCCTTCTTACCCTTTCTGACACTATACTCAAGGGATTGGACCACGGTCAATCATACATACTGGCCCTACTTGACATATCTGCTGCCTTTGACACCGTCAATCATACCATACTCCTCACCTGCCTTGCTGAAATCGGTGTCACTGGTTCTGCGTTGCAATGGTTTTCGTCCTATCTCAACAGAAATTACACCATAAAAATAGCCAACTGCGAATCATCCCACATTCCCCTCACACAGGGCATCCCACAGGGTTCCTCCCTCTCTTCCACGCTCTTCAATATCTATCTCCTTTCCCTCTGCTATCTTCTCTCTGATCTTGGCCTAAAGTTCTTCATGTATGCCGACGACGTTCAAATTCTCATCTCGCTTCAAGAATCCCTCCCCAAAACATTACAATTTTGGGATTCCTACCTTACTTCAATCAACACTCTCCTCTCAAACCTACACCACGCGTTAAATGTAACTAAAACGGAGCTCTTCACAATCTCCAATCCCCCAGCTCGCTCGCTCCCTGCCTTAAGCAACACCAACCCTCCTTCTGATGCATTCAGCCGCAATGTGAGAAATCTCTTTGTCTATCTTGAGCAACATTTAAATTTCAAATCTCACATCCACAATACCATAAAAACAGGCTTTTTCAAATTGCACATCCTAAAGAAACTTAAACCCCTGCTATGTACCAAAGACCTCCGCACAGTCCTATAGGCAACTATCTTAACAAAACTAGACTATTGCAATTCCTTATTTCTGGGCCTCCCTCTCTCTACTATCAAACCCCTCCAACTATTACAGAATGCCATGGCCAGAATTCTCACAAACACTTGTAAATCTGATCACATTACCCCTATCCTAAAAGACCTCCACTGGTTACCTATAGCCTCCCGTATAAAATACAAAACACTCACCATTCTTCACAATCTATTGTACAATCAAAATCACACTTGGCTCGAGAATGCACCACTTTTCCAATCATCAACCCGCCCCTCCAGATCCAACCTAGCTGGAACTCTATACACACCCTCCCTAAAAACTGCCCACCACACCTCAACCAGAGAAAGGGCCTTCTCCATTGCCAGCCCTTCCCTATGGAACACCTTGCCCACGGCCTTTCGCCTAGAACCTAACTTTTCTAAATTTAAAAAGGGCTCAAAACCTGGCTCTTCACATTAGCGTATCCAGATGTTGACCAGACTTAGCTTACACTCTAACCCCCTAGCCCCCTCACCATCCCCTCCTATCTGCCTCTCCTCTTTCTCCCTCTTTCTCCCCCCTAAGCAAAGTCTCCAAATACAGTGTTTCTTCCCCCTAGCAAAGACTACTAAATACAGTTATTAGTTCCCCTCCACACCCTTAACTTATCCTTCCCTGTCCCTCCCTTCCCCCTCCTTCTATCCCTTTCGCTGACATCAATGGTCTGGTACCGACCAGCCCACCTGTACATATATTGTTTATTGTAAATTTATTTTTCGAATGTTCCTTTAAAATCTCTCTTTCTCTATCCTTCCTACTGCTGTCCTCTCTCCTCCTTCATTGCTGCTCCCCTTTCCCTGTTTATTCTATTTTACTCTATTGTTAACTTGTTATAATGTAAACCGGTATGAAGTTCCGACGAATGTTCGCTATACCTCGATCTGCGAACTGCGAAGCCCTCCTCACCACCCTCGGTGCAATGGGATTCACTCAGACCATCAACAGCCCCACACACAAAGCTGGACACATTCTGGATTTAATATTCATCAACTCTAAATTCACTTGCACAGTAGATCCCACTTGTACCCCAATCCCTTGGTCAGATCATTTCCTGATAGAATCTTCCTTTTCCACATACAAACAGACACACACCTCTCCGCACCTTTCTACCATTCAATTCAGGAAAGCATGTCCATCTGATATACTTAGCGATCAGCTCTCCAAGGAACTCTCTAACCTAGACCTATCTAATCCCGACTCAGCCCTATCCTCCTGACACAAGATTACAGAAGCAGTCGCAAACAAATGGTGCCCAATAACCTCCAAAACAATCAACCCAACAAAAAAGGGAAATCAACCCTGGTTCACCCCTGAACTAAAACAGATGAAACAGGACCTACGTCATAAAGAAAATAGATGGCGAAAAACCCCCAACTCAACTACCCTATCAGCATACAAGGGATTCTTACATCGATACAGGACCTTCATTCTACAAAAAAAAAAGGAATACTATGCCAACAAAATACACCATTTCCAGTACGATGCCCAGGCCCTATTTGCTTACGTAACACAAATCACTAAATCAACCTCTCCATCTATTCCAGACGAACAAGCTCTATCCAAGGCTAATGAGCTCGCTTCATTTTTTCAACAGAAGATTTTAAATACCCTCGCCCTCCTTCCTCCAAATACAACACCTCTCAAGTCAGGCGAGAATTCCAATTCCCTTATTAGACCCAAGTTTGACAACTTCGAATCAATCTCCACCAAAGAGATTGAATCCCTTCTAAAAAGACAGAAACCATCTAGCCATCCGGCTGATAATATCCCGTCAAAACTCCTGCTTCTCATTCCAAACACGATCTCAGGACCTCTGACAAGTATCATTAACAGCCTTCTAACTCAAGGAAGCTACCCAGACAGTCTAAAAACCGCTACACTCAAGCCCCTCCTCAAGAAACACAACCTAGACCCTAATGTACTAGCTAACTTCAGACCCATTTCCAATCTCCCATTCGTTGCCAAACTTACGGAGAAACTGGTAAACACCCAGCTTTCAGAATATCTAGAGGACCACAATATCCTATTTCCTTCGCAATATGGTTTCCGCAAATCACGCAACACGGAAACCCTCCTCATTTCACTTACAGACCATATTATAATGGGGTTAGACAAAGGACACTCCTTTTTATTAGTCCTGTTAGACATCTCGGCGGCATTTGACACCGTCAACCACGCCATCCTTCTGGATCGCCTAGAAGATATCGGCATCTCCGGATCAGCCCACAACTGGTTCAAGTCCTTCCTTAGCAATAGAACTTTCAAAGTCAAAATCAACAATAAAGAGTCACCCCTAACAAATTCAACCCTTGGTGTACCACAAGGATCATCCTTATCTCCAACCCTCTTTAACATATACCTCTTCCCCCTCTGCCAACTGTTAACCGACCTCAACCTAATTCATTATCTGTACGCAGATGACGTGCAGATTTTAATCCCTATCACAGAATCTATCTCAAAAGCTCTCACCTATTGGAATAACTGCCTCCTATCCATCACCAATCTACTTAACAGCTTAAACCTGGTCCTCAACGCCTCAAAGACAGAGCTTCTCCTCATCTCCTCAAATGAAAACAATCTTCCTCCACCATCACCACACAATTCTCACATCACCTGTACGCATGTTAGAGACCTTGGGGTAATACTAGACAATCGACTAAACCTAAAGAAAATGGTCAACACAACTTCCAAAGACTGCTTCTACAGACTACAGGTTCTAAAACGTCTTAAACCACTCTTATTTTTCCATGACTTCAGGACAGTCCTCCAAGCGCTACTGTTCACCAAAATAGACTACTGCAGTGCCCTCTTCCTAGGCTTCCCAAAATCTACTACCAAACCACTGCAGATGATACAAAATGCGGCAGCGAGATTGCTGACCAGCACCAGCCACGGTGAACACATCTCTCCCATCCTCAGAAACCTTCATTGGTTACCAGTGAATTTTAGAATCCTTTACAAATCAATCTCCCTAATACACAAAACCATCCATCATCAATTCCAACTCGACCTGGAAATCCCATTCAAACTCCACTCCTCTAACAGACCAACTAGAGATATTCACAAAGGCACTCTGAAATTTCCCCCTACTAAAGCCTCTCTACGACCAAAGACAGAGCTTTTTCGATAGCAGGCCCATCTATCTGGAATAACATTTATTTATTTATTTATTTATTTATTAACTTTTATTTACCGACATTCGTGCAGCACATCATGCCGGTTTACAGAGAACTCAGGTGGGCGATACAATAAAACAGTAAAAAACTATGTACAAAGAATAGAATAAGAGTACAAAATTCAAAATAACAATGTAACCTTAGAACAAACTCCTATTTTTTACAAAAAGGACACAAACAGATCATCAAACCTCAGACTGGAACCCTGCCTTTTAACTTTCAGAAAAAGACTCAAGACGTGGCTCTTTCACCAAGCCTACCCTGATCCACCAGACAATCATTAGTTGCTCTTCTCTCTTACCAAGTCTTTGGCACTCATCTTCATGAACAATGGACTCTGACACTTCCAGGTTAAAGCACCTTAAGCTTTAACCCGTACTCAATCGTATCTCTTTATAATTATTTACCTGCCTTTATCTTCTTTCCAGCTTGTTTTAAGCTTCCAAGTTCTTTATTCCTTGTTGATTGTAACTTTGACTTATTCCTATCTTTTGTTATCTATTGTTTACCAGAATTGTTACTTCAGTTTTACCCTTGTTAAATGTAAACCGATCCGATATGGTTATTTTACTATGAAGGTCGGTATAAAAAACTGTTAAACAAACAAACAAATAAATAAATATATAAAAATCAACAAATAAATAAATAAGCCCTGCCGGTCCTGGAACCCAAGGGCTCAACCTGCGGGGAAAAAGGCTGATAAAGGTGAAGCTCCAGACCCATCCCAGGGTATGCTCACCGGCTGTCTGTGTGGGTCTAGCAGGTTCATTCTCTAGGCTGTGCCAACCACCCCACAGCACTAAGGGATCCACCTTCCTTACAGTTTTAAGTGTATCACCTAGTAATTTCATTGTGTGTCCCCTATTCTTTGTACTTTTTGAAAGAGTAAACTGTTTAATCTTTGTTCGTTCCACTCCACCCATTTTCTAGATCTCTATCATACCTCAGCCCAGCTGTCTCTTCTCCAAACTGAAGTTTCCTAACCTCTTTAGCCTTTCCTCATAGGGGAATTGTTCCATCCCCTTTATCATTTTGGTCACCCTTCTCTGCAACTTTTCTAATTCTGCTATATCTTTTTTGAGACGTGGTGACCAGAACTGCATACATTACTCAAGATAAGGTCGCACCATGGAGCAATACAGAGGCATTGTGACAATTTCTGTTGTAGTCTCCATTCCTTTCCTAATAATTCCAGCATTCTATTTGCTTTCTTGGCTGCTGCTGCACACTGAGCAGAAGATTTCAATGTATTAACGATGATGACTAGATCCTTTTCTTGAAATGTAACTCCTAATGTGGAACCCTGCAATGTGCAGCTGCTATTTGGGTTACTCTTCCTTAAGTGCATCACTTTGCACTTGTCCACATTAAAATTCATTTGCCATTTGCAAGCCCAGTCTCCCAGTTTTTGCAAGGTTGTCTTGCAATTTCACAGAATCCTCATGTGATTTAACAACTTTGAATAATTGTATGTCATTGGCAAATGTGATCACCTCACTCATTTTCATTTCCAGGCCGTTGTAAATATATTGAAAAGCAGTGATCCCAGAACAGATCACTGGGGAACGCCACTATTCACATTTCTCTATTGGGAAAATTTACCTTTTAGCCCTACTCTCTGTTTTCTATCTTTATGAATCCCATAATTTTGTAATTTCATAAGAAGTCATTCATGAGGGACTTTGCCAAATGCTTTCTAGAAATCCAGGTGCACTAATACCAACTAGCTCACTTTTATCTGTATGCTTAGAATTACAAAATGTACAGAGAAGGGCAACCAAGATGATAAAGGGAATGGAACAATTCCCCTATGAAGAAAGGCTAAAGAGGTTAGGACTTTTCAACTTGGAGAAGAGACAGCTGAAGGAGGATATGATAAAGGTCTATAAAATATAGAGTGGAACGGAAAAGAAAACGTTAATCAGGTGTTTACTCTTTTGAAAAGTACAAACACCAGGGGACACACAATGAAGTTACTGGGTAATACATTTAAAACTAATAAGAGAAATCATTTTTTTATTCAACACATAATTTGTTGCCAGAGGATGTGGTGAAAGCTATTAGTATAGGTGTGTTTAAAAAGGTTTGGACAAGTTCCTGGAGGAAAAGTCCATTTAATTAATAAGGGTGAGCTGCAGAAATCCACTGCTTATTCTTGGAATCAGTCTACCCCTTAGGATCCTGCCAGGTACTTGTGACCTGGCTTGGCCACTGTTGGAAACAGGATACTGGGCTTGATGGATCCTTGGTCTGACCCAGTATGGCAAGTCTTATGTTCTTATTTATGCCCTCAAAAAAATTTAGCAAATTGGTGAGGCAAGACTTCCCTTTTCTAAATCCATGTTGGCTTTGTTTCATTAAACTATGCTTATTTGTTCTTTACCATAATTTTTACCATTTTGCCTGGGAGAGATGTCAGTACTCACTGGTCTGTAGTTTTCTGGATCACCCCTGGATCTCTTTTTAAAAAATGGCATTATGTTGGTAACTCTCCAGTTTTCAGGCAGCATAGATGATTTTGATGATAGTTTACAAATTACTAATAGCAGGACTGAAATTTCATTTTTCAATTCTTTCAGCACTCTGATATGTATACTATCTGGTCCAGGTGATTTGCTACTCTTTAGTTTGTCACTTTGCCCTAGTACATCTTCCAGGTACACAGATTTGATTCAGTTCTGCTGAAGCATCACCTTTGTATATAATTTCTGGCATGGGTTTCTCTTACTTCTTCCTCAGTGAAGACTAAAGTAAAGAATTAATTTAGTTTCTCTATTATGGCTTTGTCATCCCCCTTCCCCCTTTTTACCCCTTGATCATCTAATAGCCCATCTAACTCCCTCCAGGCTTTCTACTTCGAATATACCTGAAACAGTATTTATGAGTTTTTGCTTCCATGGCATACTTCTTTTCGAATTCTCTCTTTGCCTTCCTTATCAATGCTTTGCTTCTAACTTGCCAGTACTTATACTGTTTCCAGTTTTCTTCATTTGGCTACCCTTTTCCATTTCTTGAAAGGTGTCCTTTTAGCTATTATAGCCTCTCTCACGTCACCTTTTAATCATGCCAGTAGTTAAGGAAGCCCAGACCAGAATATATCTGGTCTGGGCTTCCAACATGGTATTTTTAAACAACCTCCAATGCCTGGTGTAAACTCAACCTTTGCAGCTGCTCCTTTCAATTGTTTCCTGACCATCAAAGTTACAATGATAAAATGCGGAAAATGGTTAGGAAACAACTGAAAGGAGCAGCTACACAAAGGTTAATAGTTTACTATTTTCCTCTGATAGGAAGAATAGATTAAATTTGAGCTTATCATATATGAGTGCGCTCATAGAGATCTCTGTCTACAAGTTTTGCAGTTACATCATATGAGGAGTGCAAGCAATGGAAGCAGAGATCATATAAATGCTGACATCTTATGCCTGCGTTTATTGCAAATAAATGATTTCTTCCCTGACATCTCGAAATTAAAAGTGAAGGGATTAAACATGAAGAAAATTACCTCCCATTTTTTCTTTTTTTTTTTTTTTTGAGGAGGCTCATGAAAAACAAAAAAAAGAAACTGTGAATGGCAGATAGAGACAGTGCAAACCTTTTCAATATGGCAGAGGAAAAATTACTTGAGGCTTGCATTATGGCAGTATAACTTCTAGGTTTTATTGAGCATAAATTGTAAAGGACAGTCTGCAGTGATGTCTTCCCACCAGCAGAGGCCCTAAGTGAGCTATGGTCCTGGCTGCTCAGTCCTCCAAGTCCTATAGTTTGGAGGTCCTGCTGGCAACCATGTTTGCAGCACTGACTCAGCATAAAAGCCTGCCCCACTGATGCCACAGCTTGATGTTAGGGCTCATGCGCCAGTTAAGAGATAAACCCCAAGGCAGGAGCAGGTTGAACCCAGAACAGGGCTGGTCAGTGTCAGGTCTTCTGTGTAGACTGTCCACCTCCCCTTCGGCTTCAAATTTAAAGTTCTGGTGGCCAGCAGGACTTAACAGATAGTGCACACAGGGGCACCCACTACAACTGAACAGGATGGATACTAACACAAGAAAACAGGAAGGTGCCCACAGACAAACAAAATATGTGTACCACGAACAATACCAGGACATAGACCAATCACAGAAACCAGGACTAGATTAAGGCAGAACACCAGAAGACTACAAGACTCAGGCCAACAGTAAGAACAGGAGAAACACAGATTAAACAAGAAGGCCACTATAAAAGAGAAGAACTAGGACAAGAAAATAGACAAGAAGGCCACTTATACTGGGACCAAATACAAAGCAAGGCTAGGACTGAGAACCCAGAAAAAATGGTGGCCACAACATGGAGCAGGAGATTCCAAGCTGAGGTACTAGATTTTGGGTAAGACAACTTTTGTGCTGAGTCAGTGCTGCAAACATGGCCACCAGCAGGACCTCTAAGCCATAGGGCTTAGAGGACTGATTAGCCAAAATGACCCATCGAGGGCCCCTGCTGGCAGAAGGAAAGCACTGCAGGTTATCCCTTACATAAAGAGCATGTTCACGTCAGCAACTTCAGATGGAATCACACACTTGTGTGGCTGAGATTAGTCATTTGTCCTTGAGAAAAATGATATTCAATAATCCTACCACCTATTACATATAGACTTTCAGCCTGGCTGCTATAGTGGCCTGCCTTTTTTGGGGCCGATGGGTGTGGGGGGGGGGGGGGGGGGGGGGAGGAGGTGTTCCTAACAAAGATCCTTGATGTAAAATATTCTGTTTTGTAATTCATTTTGGCTATTTTCCACAAACACACATTCTTCTTCACCTTGTAATATCCATTTTTAAATTAGAAACTAAGGCAAAAAAAGATGGTGAAAACACATCTGGAACCAACAAATTTAAATTTGCAATAAATTGGTTTGCTAATATTGGTCCCCCATCTCTTAGTTAATCCCTTAGAAATTAAGGCTTAATATAAATGAACATCAAGAATAATGATTAGGTCAAAACTGCTAAAGAAGCGATATGACAATATTTATACCAAATTTTGTACTGCATCAACTTGACTGAAGTTGGTTCTCTACTGCATGTTGAGACCATAGACTAAACAAGCATACTTCAATTTTAAATTAATACTGAACCACATACACAATTACAGATACAGTTATAAAATAGTGGAAAGCAATTTAATATCAAACAATGAATTCAATTACTACTTATTTCTTAAAGACCTACTCAATGCAACAACTGAACTTTTTCTAAGGAAAAAAAAGAGACCACTGTACAGATATCAGTATACAGCAAGGAAACACAACTTACCACAATTTATGTTGATTAAGTTCATGGTGAAAAATATGGGATGGCATTTTTTATATAATTCTAGGGAAAAAACACATCTAGCATAATTTATTGTGACTATAAAGAGATTAAGTACAACTCTGAACTGCTGCTTTAATTTTCAGTTAATTTACCTTGACATAAGGTGGTGCAAACGATGACAATTGCCACGTTACGTCTTCACTGCCCAAATTCTCAACATCTAGGTAGGTTTCTGAAAGAAAGATATTTTAGTATCCTACACTTGTATACGTACACCACAAAGCGTTAGCTTTTCTTCATTTGAAAACCTCTAATAAAAGCACAAAAAAACATGTTTTTCAAGCAACAGTAAATATTTCGGTACCAGAACAGAAAGGAATTGCCGTTTAAAGATACTATAAAATAATCACATGTTAAAGCATTACTAAAGAAAGCAAATGTTGCTTACCTGTAACATGTGTTCTCACAGGACAGCAGGATGTTAGTCCTCACATATGGGTGACATCACAGCATGGAGCCCTGTAGGGAAAACTTTTCTGTCAAAGTTTCTACAAGCTTTGACTAACACTGGCACGCTGAGTGCACTGAGCATGCTCAGCCTGCAATTATCCCTGTGAGCCACAGGTGTCTCCCTCAGTCTTGTCTTATAGCTAAAAGTGCAAGCGAAATTAAAATAAAAGTAAAAATGTATACAGACCCAACTCTGTGGGGTGGCGGGTGGGTTTTGTGAGGACTAACATCCTGCTGTCCTGTGAGAACACCTGTTACAGGTAAGCAACATTTGCTTTCTCACAGGACAAGCAGGATGGTAGTCCTCACATATGGGTGATTACCGAGCTGAGGATGCCCGAGAGTGCACCAAATGCACCCAAGAAGCGTGAAAGGCACAATGACGGCGGTGGAATTTGGAATGGAAGGCATCCTGAAACCCTTAACGGGTTGGTGGAAGGATGTTGGGTAGTTAAACCGAAAAGAATAAGAGTAGACGGACTGGCCAAACATGGAGCATGCCGGCTAGTTGTATCTAAGCGATAATGGGCTGCGAAGGTATGGAGAGCGCGCCAGGTTGCAGCCTAATAAATATGTACAAGCAGCAGCGGCCGAAGGGAAGCTATTGAGGCTGGGACGGACGCAATAAAGTGTGATTTCACACAGTGTTTTTGTGATGCTACCAGTACCCGAGAACATCAGTGAGTCTACGATTTGAGACCGACGTGTGAGAAGGCAAATTGGTTACTGGCGTGATAGATAGAGAAGTATGGGAAGCATACTGGTCTCGGCCAGGACGTGGGTCTGAGGAACAGTGAACCCCATCCCGGTTCAACATTAGAAGAGTGCTGGCTATGAGAGGCAGCAGAACAGACACATTTACGAGGCCCTTGATGGAAGAAAGGCGTCTATGGGAACGCATTGGAAACATGTATAGGGAGTAGAATCTGTGCACAGTATGGTTGATTTGGACACAGAGGGCAAGTTCGGTTGACCTCAGCGTTAGAAGATTTTTCCCGCTACACATGTAGTCCGAGACCATTCGAGAGGATGGAAACCTACATGGAGAAGGTCTGCTAGTGCGTTCAGTAAATCTCTTAGATCATTGGCCCGAGGATGCAACAAGTGAGCAAGGGCCAAGGGTAGAGCTGTGCAGTTTCCTTGCAGAGCAGGGAAGAGGTTGTGCGTGCTTGTGTGTTGGAAAGCACATTGTCCCTATGCTGTGTCTGTATGCGCAAAGATTTGTTGCAGAGGTAGTATTGAAAGGCATAAGGGTATAACTCATGGCTACAAGCTCCAGGAAGTTCACGTGAAACTGTGCCTGGAGTGGAATAGACGCATATTGGGTTGAGAAGATTTTAGGTCAAACTTTACAACCCTGAGTAAATGCGAGCATGAGCAGAATCAGACTAGGTTTTGGTTCTAGATCTGCAATATGGATGAGGGACGAAAACGGTTGAATAGCTTAGACCCACTGATAATGGAAATTCACTGAATCTAACCCATAGCAGTTTTAGATCTATGAGGAAAGTGCATAGTGAAAAAACCCCATGGCCCGACAATGAAGAATTGAGGGGCTGAGGTTATGGAAAATGCATGCAGGGACATGTAAGAATTTATTAGAATGTCTGCACGCATGCTGGACAGGAAGGTCATTATGACTGTGGTGTCCAGAAGTGTTGTATAAGGGATTTATGGCAGTGACAGTAATCCCAGGTAAATGTATAGTGAGTCATGAAGAAGTTAGAGCTCCTTGCGTGGACTGACTGTGGTTATGCAGGTGTGCATGCAAGGAAGGCGTGAATGATGTTGCACTCTGCAGAGAAAGTTTCCAGAACTTTGACTGGCCCCTACTGGGCATGCCCAGCATGGCACTAACCCGGCAGCCAGCAGGGGTCCCCCTTCAGTCTTATTTGAAAGCTACAGGCAGTGCCGAAAAATAAAACAAAACGTTACGAACCCAACACCGCGGGGCGGTGGGCAGGTTTCGTGAGGACTAACATCCTGCTGTCCTGTGAGAAAACCTGTTACAGGTAAGCATCATTTGCTTTCTCACAGGACAAGCAGGATGGTAGTCCTCACATATGGGTCAGTACCGAGCTGAGGATGTCCGAACATGCACCAAATGCACCCAACGGCATGCAACAGGCACAACAACTGGGGTGGAATTTGGTAGAGGGCATCCTGAACCCCACCGAGCAGGCAGAAGGGTGTTGGTACATCACGTTGGAAATAGGTTACGCAGGACAGATTGGCCAAAGATGGAATCACGTCTTCCGGCTTTGTCCAAGCATTAGTGGGCTGTGAAAGTGTGGAGAGAACTCCAGGTGGCAGCCCTGCAAATGTCAGGAAGCAGCACCGATCGTAGATGTGCTACTGAAGTCGCCATGGCCCTCACAGAGTGTGCTTTAACACTGTCTTGGAAAGGAATGCCTGCTTGCTGATAGCAAAAAGATATGCAGTCCGCCAGCAGGAGGAGAGAGTCTGCTTACCCACAGGTTCTCCTAATTTGTTGGGATGGAAAGAGACGAATAACTGAGTGCTCTTCCTGTGGGCAACTGTACGGTCTAGGTAGAACGCTAGAGCCCGTTTACGGTCAAGGGTATGCAGAGCCTGTTCCCCTGGGTTGGAGTGGGGCCTGGGAAAGAAGATAGGTAGTATGATTGATTGATTAATGTGAAACTCCGAAACTACCTTAGGCAAAAACTTAGGGTGAGTGCGGAGTACCGCCCGGTCCTGCAGGAGTTTAGTGTAAGGCGGATAGGTAACTAGGGCCTGTAACTCACTAACCCTACTAGCTGAAGTGATAGCTAAAAGGAAAATCATTTTCCATGTGAGATATTTTAGGTCACAGGAGTGAAGAGGTTCGAACGGTGGTTTCATGAGCCACCCGAGAACCAGATTAAGGTCCCAAGAAGGGGCCGGAGGACGTAAAAGTGGCTTGATATGGAGTAAGCCTTTAAGAAAACATGTTACGAAGGGTTGTACTGATATAGGGACATCCCCGACACCTTTATGGAAGGCGGCTATCACACTGACATGCATTCTGATGGAAGAGGTCTTTAGACCTGATTCCGATAAATGCCAGAGATAGTCTAAAAACCTTGGGATTGGACAGGAAAAGGGATCAAGGGATTGCGAAGAACACCATGATGTATACCTTTTCCATTTATAGGAATAAGACTTTCTTGTGGAAGGCTTCCATGAAGCAATCAAGACACGAGAAACCGAATCTGAAAGGTTAAGTGGTTGAAGGATTAACCTTTCAACATCCAAGCGGCCAGGGACAAGGCCTGAAGATTGGGATGGCGTAGACATCCGTTGTTCTGAGTGATCAGAAGCGGGTGCGTTCCCAAGGGAATGTGCCTGCGGATGGAGAGATCCTGGAGTATGGGAAACCACACTTGGCATGGCCAGTGAGGTGCTATCAGGATAATGGTTCCCTTGTCCTGATGGAGCTTCACGAGAGTCTTCGAGAGAAGAGGAAGTGGAGGGAATGCATAAAGCAGACCAGCTGCCCACGAGAGGGAGAATGCATCTCTGGGCTGAGAGCGCTCGCGCCGAATGAGGGAGCAGTAATTGTCCACTTTGTGGTTCTGAGGGGACACAAAGAGGTCTATTTGAGGATAACCCCATTGCTGGAAAAGAGAGGTCGCTACCGAGGGATTGAGCGACCACTCGTGTGGTTGGAAGAAACGACTCAGTTTGTTTGCCAATACATTGTGTACTCCCGGCAAGTAGGTGGCCCTGAGGTACATCGAGCGGGAGAGCGCTTCCGCCCAAATCTGCGCAGCTTCCTGACACAGAAGGAAGGAGCCTGTGCCTCCCTGCTTGTTGATGTACCACATGGCCACCTGGTTGTCCGTCTGGATCAGGATGACGTGATTTGAGAGGCAATCCTGAAAAGCTCTGAGAGCATATCGCATTGCTCGAAGCTACAGGAAATTTATCTGGTGTTTGGCTTCCTTTGGAGACCAAGATCCTTGTGTCTGTAGATTGTTCACATGAACTCCCCAGCCGAGGTTGGAAGCATCGGTGGTGAGAATGAGTTGAGGATCTGGTAGATGAAAGGGCAGTCCCTGGAGGAGATTGTTTTGATCTTTCCACCAGGCGAGAGAGAGACGGAGTGCGTCGGTGATGTGGACAATGGTTGACAGAGGCTGAGTCGCTTGAATCCATTGTGACCTCAGAGTCCAATGCATGAGCCTCATGGCCAGTCAGGTCATCGGTATGAGATGGACTGAGGACGCCATGTGTCCGAGAAGGACAAGGAATTGCCGAGCTGTTGCTGTATACTGAGACTGCAACTGGTGGGCGAGAGACACGAGGGTTTGCACTCGTTGTTGAGGTAGAAAGGCTTTTGCCTGTAAGGTGTCCAAGTCTGCCCCAATGAAGGACAAGGTTTGAGATGGGACTAAATAGGATTTCTCGTAATTGACGAGAAATCCTAAAGAAATTAGAGTGTGTAGGGTCAAATCCAGGGAGGATCGAGCAGTTTGCTGGGTTGGGGCCCTGATTAACCAGTCGTCTAGATAGGGGTAGACGTGAACACCTTCTTTCCTGAGAAAGGCTGCGACCACTACGAGACATTTGGTAAAGACTCGTGGTGCCGATGCTAGGCCGAATGGAAGCACCCAGTATTGATAATGCCTTGGACCTACTAAAAACCGGAGGTACTTGCGATGAGCTGGAGCTATCGCAATGTGGGTGTATGCATCCTGGAGGTCCAGAGAGCAGAGCCAGTCTCCTCTTTGTAGAAGAGGTAGAAGCGAGCCCAAGGTTACCATCTTGAACTTTTCCCGCTGGAGGTACTTGTTGAGGGCAATTAGGTCCAAAATTGGACGAAACCCCCCCGGATTCTTTGGGAATCAAAAAGTACCGGGAATAGAACCCTAGGCCTTGTTGCAAAAGAGTAACGGGTTCTATTGCTCTTGACTGGAGAAGAAGAGAAACCTCCTGCTCCAGAAGGACAGAGTGGTCGGTTACTCTCCACGCTTGTAGAGGTGGGAAGTCCGGTGGAAAAGCAAGAAAGTTCAGGTAGTAACCCTGAGCAATGATTGCTAGCACCCATTGGTCGGTTGTGATTGAGTGCCACATTCCATGAAAGTGGCATAGTCGACCTCCCACTTGTATGCCTGGCAGAGGGATCAGGCTGCTGCTCTCCAAGTGACAGTCAAAAACCTGAAGCAGGCCCCGGCTGGGGAGCTGCTTGTGGCTTTTGCTTCTGGGGCTGGCGAGGCTGAGATTTTTGATAAGGCCTCGTAACTCGGGACCTTGTTGGCGGGGATAGTACTTCCTTGGGCGGAAGAATGACTTTTTAGAGTCCTTCTTGAAGGGCTGTCTAGAAGGGAAGTCAGAAGGTATCGATGAGAGCTGTTTGAGGGTCTCATGATGATCCTTTAACTCAGCCACTATCTGCTGAATCTGTTCACCGAATAGATTATCTCCTACACAGGGCAGGTCGGAGAGCCTGTCTTGTACTTCTGGGCGAAGGTCAGAAGACTTGAGCCAGGCCCAGTGTCTTGCCGAAATGGCAGTTGCAGACACTCTAGTGGAGGTGTCGAAGATATCATATGCTGTTCTTATCTCATGCTTTCCTGCCTCAAACCCCTTGTTGACAAGGGTTTGAAGATGTTCTTGGAATTGGTCAGGCAGGGGGTTTCAGAGAAGTCCTGTATTTGCTTGAAAATGACCCTATTGTATTGGGTCATGTACAGATGGTAAGAAGCAATTCTGGAGCTAAGCATGGCCCCTTGGAACACTCATCGACCAATATTGTCTAGGAACTTGTGTTCCTTGACAGGAGGGGTAGAGGAGTGAGGCTTCGTCCTTTTTGCTTTCTTTTTAGCTGATTCAACCACAACTGAGTGGTGGTCAAGCTGAGATTTTTTAAAGCCAGGGGCTGACTGTACTAGATAAGTAGTGTCAGCTTTTCTGTGTACTGGGGCAATGGATCCAGGGTTTTCCCAGTTCTTTTTGAGGAGGTGAAGAAGAACTTGATGAATTGGAATAGAAGTGATCACTTTAGGGGCATCCAGGAACTGGAGAAACTCCATCATCTGGTGCCTATCATCTTGCTCCGTCTGAAGCTGAAAAGGGACCAATTCAGACATTTCCTTCACAAAATTAATGAAAGAGAGGTCCTCTGGAGGAGAACGCTTTCTACTTTCAGTAGAAGGAGGTGAAGGTAAGTCATCGGTGTCTGTGGATGTATCATCACCCCAGGTGTCATAAGGATCAGCAGGCTGACCTGTAGGACGAGAAGGGGGTTGGAGACCCGAAGGGCCCGGCTGAGGCTCCGAGAAAATCGAAGGAATCACCGGGGGCACCGTGGATGCCCTGGGGGGCATCGGTGCCGGCATCGAAGCCATCAATGGCGCCGATGTGCGTATCGCCCCCGATGAATGAATCGGTGGCGAGGGACAACATGGCATCGATGGCTGAGGCAATACCCCCGAAAGAGGAATGCGGAACAGTGTTTCTCCTCCCGATGAAGCTGTCATCGGGGAGCGCACCGGAGCCCCGGGAATCACCGGTGGAAGGGCAGTCTTGATTGCCTCCATGAGGGAGAGCAGCGGTGCCAGCACTGCTAGAATTGGGTCGGTGACCGGTTCCACTCTCGGTGCCGGAGGAACCTGGAGTCGATGCATCGACTTGTCGATGGCCTCCTGGACCAGCCGGTTCAGTTCTTCCCGGAGACCTGGGACAATCAGCCCCGGCTCCGTGACGGAAGAGGGAGGCTGAGGCACAGTCGGAGGGACCACCTTTACAGGCGGAATCGCGACTCCCAAAACCCGATCGGGTGAGGGTGGCCTCGATGTCCCGGTCGCAGGAGTGGTCGGTGCCATTCCTGGACGGGGCTTCTTCGATTGTGGCTCAGACGGTGGCGAGGTCGATGATTTCGCTCCCTCGACGGTCTGAGACTTACGATGCCGATGGCGATGTTTCTCACTATGATCCCCTCGATCTTGAGGGGGAGAAACGGGAGTCGATGGCCGTGAAGACGTTGATGGCAGGCGGTCACTGGATGGATGTCGATGCGACTTCGACTGTGCCGGTTCCGATGACATCGATGTGATGGACGGCGTCGGGGTGTGAGCACGGAAAAGGAGTCCCATCTTCTTCATTCTGGCTTTGCGACCTTTTGGTGTCATGAGGGCACATTTGGTGCAAGTCAGGACATCATGCTCACGGCCTAAACACAATACAAAGACTCTATGAGGGTCTGTGATAGACATGGTGCGAGTACAATCCGGGAACCGATGAAACCCCGACGCCATGGCCATAGAAAAAATCGAGCCGCGGTACGGTCGACGGCCAGTAGGCCGCGAGGGCCAAACTCGACGGTAATCGACGAAAAACGGTGAAAAACTTACCGGAGTACCGTGGCCTGAGAAAAGTTAGAGGAGGGACCCCCGTGGGGCAATTTAATTTCAATTAACTCCGTGAGGAAAATTCCTGTCAGGAATCTCTTCAGAGCTCCTAAACTGCGAGGCTACTGCTGCACGGAAAAAAGAAGACTGAAGGGGGACCCCTGCTGGCTGCAGGGTTAGTGCCATGCTGGACATGCCCAGTAGGGGCCAGTCAAAGTTCTGGAAACTTTGACAGAAGTTTTCCGTGATTGGGCTCCATCCTGATGATGTCACCCATATGCGAGGACTACCATTCTGCTTGTCCTGTGAGAACAGAGCCAATCTCCTTTTTGAAGTAGAGGTAGCATGGTGCCCAGAGAAACCATCCTGAATTTTTCTTTCCTCAGAAATTTGTTGAGATTTCTGAGGTCTAGGATGGGACGTAGGCCTCCTGTTATCTTTGGAATGAGGAAATAACGGGAGTAGAATCCTCTGCCCTGTTGAGGCTGGGGAAGAGGTTCCATGACCCTGGCTCTCAGAAGGGCGGATAATTCTTTCTGTAAGAGTGTGGATTGGTTGTTTACTGTCCAAGACGAGCTGGGTGTTACAGTTGTGGACCCTTGGGCCGGTTGGGAAAGAAGATGGTGCGCTGTGGAGGACCACGGCAAGCATCCCAACCAGGAGGCGGCTCGGAGGACTCAGAGAAGGCTTTGGTACTGGGACAAGGTGGAGTCCTATGCGACCAAGGTTTCTGCGATGGCTGAGAGGACGGACGACGTTGGGCCCCGGTGACTGAAGAGTCTTCACCCTGGAAGCCGGTACTCCCCCAGGAGGAGCCCGTAGGGGCCCAGCTGCTGGGACTTAGGCGAATCTTCAGGGCCAGCAAGGACCAGGAAGGAAGCAGAGTCGGAAGCCGGGAGTCGGAGGAGAAACCAAGCCAGGGATGAGATAGAAGACGGAGTTGTGGACGGAGTCAGAGGCAGATAACAGAGCCAAGGGACAAAGACGGAGAATGAGTCAGGAGTCAAGCCGGGTCGAGAACAGAGAGCAATCCAGGAAAAAGCAGCAACTAGAGATCAGGGAACCTGAGGAACCTCGTTGCAAGGCACTGGAGTGATCTAGGTGCAGGGTACTTATACCTTGAGGGCATCTGACGTCACCAACAGCAGGACTGAGGGTTTTCCCACACTGGCCCCTTTAAGCGGAGCTCCTCCCCGCGCGCGCGTCAGGGGGCGGGGCCAGCCGCGCCGGACCATCAGCGTCTCTCCCGAGGGAGGGAGAGACGCGCTGGAGGGCCTGCAGGCCCGAGGAACCCCCGAAATGGCCCGGGCTGCCCCCGAGGTAAGTGGAAGGACCGGGGCATGGCCCGGGACCGTATCAGTGGGTGGAGTATCGTTTGGTACAGTGAGAAAATCCAAGTGGTACCCTTGAGATGTGATGGAAAATACCCATTGGTCTGTGGTAATGTGTGACCAATTGTGTTGGAAGAAAGTAATCAGACCTCCTACTGGCAAATTTGGGGTCGGACTGGTAGACAGGCTGCTGTTCCCTGGTAGTATTTCAAAACCCCGATGTTGTTCCTGTTCGCGGAGGGGGTTGAGCTCTAGGCGCTCTTGGTTGCCTAGACTGTGCTCTTTGATGTGGTCTGGATGATCGTCCACGGGCAGGAGGTGGATAGTAACGCCTCGGCCTGTAGTATGGGCATTTGGAATCTTCTCTTGGGAGTCTTCTTGCTGATGTTTGAGACTCCTGAGGTACAGAGGACAGTTGTTGCAGTGTTTCTGAGTGCTCTTTTAGCTGGGAAACCGCTTCTTTAACTTTATCCCTGAAGAGATTGTCTCCTACACAAGGGAGATCAGCCAGTTTCTCTTGTATTTCCGTCTCAGGTCTGAGGCCTTGAGCCATGCCCATCTTCGAGCACTTATACCTGTGGCCGACAGTCTTGATGCAGTCTCAAAACAGTCGTACGCTGCACGAACTTTGTGTTTGCCCGCTTCTAAGCCTTTGTGTATTATGGAAGTGAAAGAATCCTGGACCTGTTGGGGGAGAGTTTCAGAGAGTTCTTGAATCTGTTTCCATAAGTTACACTGATATTGCGTCACATATAATTGGTAGGACGCAATTCTGGAAACTAACATAGATCCCTGAAACATCTTCTTGCTTATGTTGTCCAAGAATCTATTGTCTTTACCTGGTGGAGTTGAAGAATGAGGCTTTATTCTTTTTGATTTCTTTTGTGCTGACTCAACTACTACTGACTGGTGAGGTAGTAGAGTCTTCTGGAAGCCTGGGATGTGTTGGACCAGGTATGTTGCGTCAGTCCTTTTATTTACTGGAGGTATGGTGCAAGCATGCTCCCATAACCTGTGTAACAATTCCACAAGGACTTCGTGTACTGGTATTGCTAACACCTCTTTAGGTGGGTCCACGAACTGCAACATTTCCAGGGCCTTTTGTCTGGTGTCCTCCTCAGATTGCAGCTGACAGGGAATGGTGTCAGCCATGTCTTTGATAAAATTTGAGAAGGACAGATCTTCTGGAGGGGATTTTCTTCTTTCCTCTGGAAAGTTCCGAGAGGACTTCTTCTGAGGAGGTATCAGTGTTAGGATCATCCCATGTATCAGGAGTATGCGGTCGAAGAGGCGTAGATGGCATGTGCATCTTTAGCATCGACTGTTGTTCTCTGGGTTTGGACGGGAACAGTGGGGAAATTGGTGGATATGGACGTGGAACTACCGATGGACCTGGGAATGGTTCCGTAATCGGAGAGTCTTCTGTAATGTCCTCTCCCCTCGGTGTTGGCATCAGTACTTCCTGAGGTTTCACCGGAATGGCACCGATGAGAGTATCTAATTTTGCTCAAATCGGCGCAAAAAAGAGATATATTGGGCATCGGCATCGATGGAACCGGCAATGGGGTCGGCAATGGCATCGATGGAACCGGTACTGGTGATGGCGCTGGCCTC
Organism: Rhinatrema bivittatum; assembly: GCF_901001135.1. Taxonomy (NCBI): domain Eukaryota; kingdom Metazoa; phylum Chordata; class Amphibia; order Gymnophiona; family Rhinatrematidae; genus Rhinatrema; species Rhinatrema bivittatum. Next base: position 569,868,180 of record NC_042616.1, read on the forward strand.
AATGGTGGACTTGGAGCTGGCATCGGAGTTATATTGAGGAGCGCATCCCTGACTGCCTGGTGGATATACCCGTCCAGTTCCGCCCACATAGCTGGTAAAACCAGAGCAGCTATGGGGGGAGGTAGCGAAGGCGATACCGGTACCTCCGCAGGGCCCTGGGGAGGTATGGTTCCCGGCACCGATATCAGTGGGGATTGCCTTGGGGTGGAAGGCATCGGCGTTGTATCATCTCTCCGAGGCTTCTTCGGCGCTGATTCAGGATCCGTCGATGGACCACTGGTTATCGGATCGGTCTCATGAGGCCTCCGATGTCGATGCCAAAGCTTTTGCCTGTGCTCGATGCCCTTTTCGATGATAGACGTAGATTTTATCAAGGACTTTGAAGGGATTGGCGACGGCCAATCCCCCGCTTCATCCGGTCTTCATTTTTTGAGGACAACCTTTCGTATCGCTCCAGCCGGAGACGACTGCGTGGACGTCGATGTCGACAGCATTAGTCGTAAATGGAACAGGTGCTCCATTTTCTCCATCTGGAGTTTTCTGCCTTTCGGCGTCATCTCAGCGCATCTTGGGCACATCAAACGTCATGTCCCTCGCCAAGGCAGAGTACACACTCTAAGTGTGGATCCGTAATAGACATGGTACGACAACAAATCGGGCATTTTTTAAAACCCATAGCCATTGTGAGAGTCGGACAGCCGTCAACGACTTTCAGGCTAATATACATGGTTGCGGAACCAACGGAAAAAAACAGAAAGACTTACTGCGATGGTAAAAACAGGAGACCCCTACGGTATCGAAGTTTTTCCGAGTTTTTTAACAAATTTTTTATATGGTGAAATTTCACCACACAGGACTCCTAGAACCGCGAGGCTAACGGCTTCACGGAAAAAAGAAGACTGAAGGGAGACCCCTGTGGCTGAGAATATCATAGCATGCCGAGCATGCTCAGTGGCACACTGTGCCAGTCAAAAGTTTCTAGAAACTTTGACAGAAGTTTTTCCGGAATAGGGCTCCATCAGTGACGTCACCCATATGTGAGGACTAACATCCTGCTTGTCCTGGGATAATGCCAATGTTACCCAAGTGCTGGATGATGAGATTTGTAACAGCTGCAGTGAGATCAAGTAGGATAAGGAGAGCATCTCCCCCTTAGTTGGCATTCAGATGAATCTAGTTTGTGATGTCTAAGAGGACAGATTCAGGTCCATGTACTTTCCTGAAACCAGATTGTTGAGGGTGTAAGGTATTTTCCTCTTCAAGGAAGTCCCGGAGTTGGTGATAGACTACTTTTTTTTTACTAACCTAGATAAGAAGGGGAGACTGCAGAGTGGATGGAAGAGATCAATTATATTGGGGTCACAGCAAGTTTTTATTTCAGGATAGGTTTGACTACTGCTTCTCTTTCAGTGTTTCTGGAAGGGAACAATGAGATAGGACACCGTTTATTATATTGGATAGCCATGGGGCAAGAATGTCTTAGGCTGCAGGATTTACTGATATGCTGAAGGATGTCTTCCACCTCTTTAGGGGTGGTGGTTCTTAAGTTGATTAGTGTTGTTCTGTCTTGTAGGAATTGTGGTGTTTCTGTGGGAGTAGAGGGTGAGGGCTCAGGTGAAGGTGTAGAATAAGAGGGGACATCAAAGGTAGAATGGACTGCTAGGATTTTTTCAGAGAAGAATTTTGTAAAGTCTTCTGCAGTGTGGTTTCCTGTGGGAATAGAAATGGAGTGCAAAATGAGTTTAGAGGGCTTCTTTACTAGTTCAAACAGTTTGGTCAGATGGTTCATAGAGAGCTCCAGTTGCTAGTGACTTTTTTTTTTAACTAGTTGAATGGCTGCTTTATATATTTTTGCCGGTTCCTTGTAGTTACAAAGTTTTGTGTCTGTCTGTGTTTCCTCCATATTCTTTCAAGTTGTCTGGATTGTTGCTTGAAGAGTAGTAGACCCTCGTGGAACCATGGCAAATTTCTCAGGTGCTTTGAGTGGTGAGGTATGAGTTGAGCTAGGATATTGATGACAGACAAATTCATCATTCCAGCATTGGACCAGGATATCAGGTGGGGCCAAGGGAATTGGAGTTTCAGGAATGTTGAGAAGTTATATTTTTGTTTATGATAGATGAAAGATTCATAGTGGGAGGTTTTGACGGAGGTGGGGGAGGTGGGTTTCTTTTGGGATCGGTATGATAGCTTGGACCGGATAGTCGTCAGACCATGAGATGAAGTCCGATATAATGTTGGTATCTATATTAATGTTTGCAGAGTGAAAACTTAGGTCCAGAGAGTGGCCAGGTTTGAGTGGGTACCTTGATTAATTGGGGGACAACCAAATCATTTATATTGTGTTGGAAGGTAGCTGTGATGCCACTGGGAGGTTTCTTTGCATGGAAGTTGAAGTCCACAAGAACTAAGATTTTGTGAGATTTGATTGTCAAGTCAAAGATGAACTCTAATAGTTCAAGAAAGGAGCCAGGATAAGTGTCAGGTGGTCGGTAGATTAGGACAATCTTTGGTCCTCCATTGCCTTGGAAGTTTAGGACTGGTTTTCCCAAAATATCCATGTGAGTGCCCAGATTTAGAAGCAAGTTCAAGCTCTCAAGAACTGTGCTAGTAATGATTGGGCACTCATGTGGCAGGGTGCACTACTTTTGGACAATTTAGATATGCATTTGTGTGATTCTGAAAGGACAAGAGGACAGCAAGTCCCCATGTAATCAGTTCCCAGAAAGAGAGGGTTGGGGGGAAGAGGAGAGAGAGCACCACTTCTATTCAGAAGCAGGACTAGGCAATCAGATTTGCCTATTTGTTGCGTGGCAACTGGAGTGACAGTCAAGGTGTGGTGAAAGATTATGACAATTCCTCCTCCATGATCCATGGGTCAAGGAAGGTGATAGATTAAGTAGCCAGTTGGGCAGAGTTGGGAGAGGGTCACAGTGTCACCCTTCTCTGATCCATGTTTTCATTATGGACAAGAGAAAGGAGAAGATTCAAGGTGTGTGTGTTGGGGGGGGGGGGGTCCTCCAGTTCCCCAACTCCTACACATCACCCTCCTCAAAAAAGTCTTACCCGGCAGGCAAAGACTGAAGGATTTCTTGTGCACTCAGTGATGAGTATACTGAAAGACTGACTTTGACTTTAGTTGTATAAGTGACTCTGTAGTCAAGACATGGAAACCTCATTGCATCAAGGTATGTTGGTGGCACCTTTTCCACTAACTGGCATGGATACAAGCAAAGGCAAAAAACAACAAAGGGACACCTTATGCCGTGGAAAGATTTTATTATATTCTATTATAGAGCCCGACTCCGGCCGAGTTTCCCAAATTAAGGCTGCATCAGGGGCTGCAAATTAAAATATGAAAAATTTGTAAAGATTTAAAATCAAAGTTAAAAATCATATGTACAATCTTAAAAAATGATAGAAATTACCTCAAGTTGCTTCAGATGACCATGAAACTACATAAACATTCTTTTATGTAGCAACAGTGTCAAACAAAAGCCTAAATATACAAATAAATTGTACATAACTAGAAATGTTGAGATTACTTACCTGATAATCTCCTTTTCCTTAGTGTAGACAGATGGACTCAGAACGAATGGGTATAGTATCCACGTGCTAGCAGTTGGAGACGGATCTGACGTCAGCACGGGGTATATATACCCCCACAGGAAGTGTAGCAACTTAGTAATCTTCCTTGCAAAAGCTGTTATGGATGTGTGTACTGATGCTCAGTGAAAAGTGAAACAGGATACCCCTGACCGATTGATAGTAGCTGGAGACCGCCAGCATTCCCAACCGGAAGGCGTTGACACCTGGTAGAGTGTACGCTCTTATGGAAACAGATGACATGGCTTACCTTGAATCGGTGAAACCCATGTACACAGGCAGTTGGGCGGGATGCTAAGTCCATCTGTCTACACTAAGGAAAAGGAGATTATCAGGTAAGTAATCTCAACATTTCCTGGCGTGTAGCCAGATGGACTCAGAACAAATGGGATGTACAAAAGCTTTACTCCCAGCCTGGGCGGGAGGCTGCCTGAGGACCATGTAGTACCGCCCTCGCAAATGCTGAGTCCTCCCTGGCCTGGTCATCCAGACGGTAGAATCTGGAGAAGGTATGGAGGGAGGACCATGTCGCCGCTTTACATATTTCTGCCGGCGACAGCATCCTGGATTCCGCCCAGGATGCCGCTTGTGCTCTGGTAGAATGAGCCTTGACTTGTAGAGGCGGAGACTTCCCAGCCTCCACATAAGCTGCTCTGATAACTTCTTTAATCCAGTGGGCGATGGTGGGCCGTGAGGCCGCTTCACCTTGCTTCTTCCTGCTGTGCAGGACGAACAGATGGTCCCGTCTTTCGTAGTTCTTGTGTCACTTCCAGATATCTGGGCAGTAATCTGCCAATGTCGAGATGGCGCAATAAACGCCCTTCTTCAGATTTCTTCAAACCCGCCGTAGTAGGCAAGGATATGGTTTGGTTAAGATGAAACTGTGAAACCACTTTCGGTAGAAAGGAGGGAACCGTGCGAAGATGGATAGCCTCAGGAGTGATTCGGAGAAACGGATCCCGACAGGACAGTGCCTGTAGCTCTGATATGCGGCGTGCTGAACATACAACCAGCAAGAACACCATCTTCAAGGTTAGAGAACGGAGAGACAGGCCCCGAAGGGGTCTGAAGGAGGATCCCACGAGGAAATCCAAAACAAGGTTGAGGTTCCATAAGGGCACAGGCCACTTCAGTGGTGGAAGAATATGCTTAACTCCTTGCAGGAAGCGAGAAACATCTGGGTGCTTGGCGATGGTCTTGCCATCCCTCCTGGGGCCATAGCAAGACAGTACAGCCACCTGAACCTTGATGGAGCTGAGGGAGAGACCCTTCTGAAGTCCATCCTGCAGGAAATACAACACAACAGGGATTGTGGTCGAATGTGGATTGGTGCCATGAGTGTCGCACCATGCTTCAAATACTCTCCAGATCCTTACATAGGTGAGGGATGTGGAAAACTTGCGCGCTCGGAGGAGTGTATCTATCACTGGCTCCGAGTAACCTCTTTTCTTCAGTCTAGCCCTCTCAATGGCCAGACCGTAAGAGAGAATTGAGCTGGATCCTCGTGGAGGATGGGACCTTGACGTAGAAGGTCCCAGAGAGGAGGCAGGGGAAGGGGCTCCCCTGCCAGCAGTCTTCTCATGTCCGCGTACCAGGGTCTTCTTGGCCAATCTGGTGCCACTAGAAGAACTAGGCCCTGGTGTTTCTGAATCTTGTGGATGATGGCGCCCAGCAGAGGCCACGGAGGAAAGGCGTATAGCAGAGTCCATGGAGGCCACGGCTGAACCAGGGCATCGATTCTGTGGGAGAACAGATCGCGCTTGCGGCTGAAGTATCTGGGTACTTGAGCATTGGACTTGTCCGCCAGTAAATCCATGTCCGGAATCCCCCAGTGATCCACAATCATCTGGAAGGCTGTGAGTGACAGCTGCCACTCTCCCGGATTTAGACGTTCTCTGCTGAGGAAGTCTGCCGTGGTGTTGTCCTTCCCGGCAATGTGGACGGCGGAGATGTCCTGAAGATTCGCCTCTGCCCAAACCATCAGTGGGGCGATCTCCAGAGATACTTGTCGGCTTCTGGTTCCGCCCTGACGGTTGATGTACGCCACCGTGGTGGCGTTGTCTGACATCACTCTGACTGCTCTGTTCTTCAGTTTGTGAGCAAATCGAAGGCATGCCAATTGGAATGCCCGAGCCTTTAGACGGTTGATGTTCCACGCTGACTCTTCTCTGTTCCATCGCCCTTATGCGGTGAGTCCTTCGCAGTGTGCTCCCCAGCCGCTCAGGCTGGCACCTGTGGTGAGCAGAGTCCACGTGGGGGAGGACATCTTCGACCCCTTGCTCATGTGGTCAGACTGCAGCCACCACCGTAACTGTGTCCGGATTCTGGCAGGCAGAGGTAGGTGCGTGGAATAGTTTCGTAGACGAGGGCTCCAGCGAGAGAGCAGGGAGTGTTGTAGAGGTCTCATATGGGCCCTTGCCCAAGGTACCACTTCCAGGGTGGATGCCATGAGACCAAGAACCTGCAGATAATCCCAATCTATGGGCCGACTGGCTCCCATCAAGTACTGGATACGCGTCTGAAGTTTCAACCTTCTCTTGGCAGTGAGACTGACTGTGTCTGCCTGCGTGTCGAACTGTACTCCCAGGTATTCTAGGGACTGGGAAGGCTGTAGGCAAGTCTTGCTGAGGTTGATTACCCAGCCCAAGCTTTCCAGAAGGGCGATCACTCTGTCTGTTGTCCGAAGGCTCTCCTCTCGTGATTTCGCCCTGATCAGCCAGAGTTCCTTCCCGCCTGAGGGCCGCTGCTACCACAACAACCACCTTGGTGAAGGTCCGCGGTGACGTGGCCAATCCGAAGGGCAGAGCCCGGAATTGGAAGTGGTGACCCAAAACCTTGAAGTGGAGGTAGCGCTGATGATCCTGATGGATCGGGATATGCAGGTAGGCTTCCGACAAGTCTAATGCCGTGAGGAATTCTCCTGGCTGTACTGCGGTCTTGACGGAGCGCAGAGTTTCCATGCGAAACCTCGGGACCCGTAAGTATCGATTGACGGACTTGAGGTCCAGTACAGGCTGAAAAGTGCCCCCTTTCTTGGGTACCATGAAATAAATGGAATAATGTCCAGAATTCACTTCCCAGGCAGGTACTGGGATGATAGCGTTCAAGGACAGGAGCCTCGCCAAGGTAGCTTCCAATGCTGCCTTCTTGTGTATGGGACATGACGATTCCACAAACTGGTCCGACGTGATCTCGACCCATCTGGGGTAGAAGAGGGTTAACCTGCCCCCTATGGCTCCGTCCCCCAGATGAATCGGCGAATTCTCATTGGGAGGCGCAGCCGGGACCTGAGCCCGGGCCTGCTCCCCTCTTGCGCTGCTTGGACCGAAAGGACTGATTCCTGGTCTGAGGACGTGGTGCCTGGTAGCGACTCCTATAGGGAACAAAGCGCTGTGAACTCCTGCCCCTGGAGGGCCTTGGAAAGGCGCGCTGGCCCCTTCTGAACCGATCTTCCGGCAGTCTAGGCACTGGAGAGGCACCCCATGTACTGGCCAGTTTATCAAGGTTGCTGCCAAATAGGAAAGAGCCCTTAAAGGGCAATCTGGTGAGGCATGTCTTTGAAGGCTCATCAGCCGACCATCTCCGGATCCAGAGCTGCCTCCTGGCGGCTACGGAGGATGAGATCCCCTTAGCTGTTGTACGGACTAGGTCTGATGCAGCATCCGTGAGGAATGAAAGAGCTGACTCCATATCCGCTGCTGGAGCGTTGTTCCTAACCTGTGACAAACAGGCACGCGTCATCACTGTGCAGCAGGTCGCAATCCGCAAAGATAGAGCTGCCACCTCAAAGGTCTGCTTCAGAATGGCGTCCAGTCGCCGGTCATGAGGCTCCTTGAGGGCTGTCCCCCCCCTCAACTGGAATGGTAGAGTGCTTGACCACAGCGCTAATCAAGGCATCCACCTGAGGGCATGCCAGCAGGTCCTGTATAGCCGGTGCCAATGGGTACATGCCCGTCAGGGCCCGGCCCCCTTTGAAGGAAGCCGCTGGTGCCGCCCATTCTAAATCTATCAGTTGTTGTGATGCTTGCAAGAATGGAAAATGGCGGGCTGTAGGACGAAGACCTTCCAGCAGGGGGTTCTGCACAGAGGGTACCGTAGCGCTGGGACCTGTAATATCCAACTCCGCCAGACACTGAGATACCAGGTCGGAGAGATCCTCCTTAGGGAAGAACCGCCTCATGGTTCTATATGGCTCAATCCCTGGGGGAAGTTCCCCCTCGTCTGGGAGTTCGGACTCATCCGGTGAAACCTCCTCGTCTGATTGATCTGGACTGTCCAGCGGCGGGAGGACCCGCTCACGATAAGGGCGTGAGGGTCCAGGAACAGGATCCGCAGGAGCCGCCACCGCAGCGGCAGCCGCAGCAGCCGCCACAGTCGCAGCCACCGCAGGAACCGCAGGAACAACAGGAACAGCAGGAACAGCCGGAACCGCAGGGCCTGGACGGGAAGCCGTTTGCATCTGTACAAAGGCATGAATCCCCTTAAAGAGATCCACCCAAGAAATGGAAGCAGCCTCTAATCGCCGGGGTACAAGATCCCCCGGGATTCCCGATTGGTCGAGACTGCCCGCTAAATCCGGGGTAGCCCCTGGGGAACTGTCAGCAAATCGTAGCTGAGACTGGTCCTGGCCCGAGGGTCCCACGGCCTCCTCACATTGGGCACATAGGCAGTTCGGCTCTTCACTGTGCGTGGCTCTAAGCTGGCATGCAGAGCAGAGGCCAAGGGCTTTAATGCCTGAGGCCGGCGGCGCCGCCGCTGAAGACGCTGAGGCGTTCTGTTCCATGGAAAAGTATGCGCTGAATGAGAAGCGGCAATAATATGCGCTTAATAGAACAGGCGCACAATAATAACAATATGCGGCAGCAATATGCGCTTAATACAACAGGTGCACAATAATAACAATATGCGGCAGCAATATGCGCGTAATACAACAGGCGCACAAGAATAATAATATGCGGCAGCAATATGCGCTTAATACAACAGGCGCTTAACCAGAATAATATGCAATATGTACTCAGCAATAGGCGGCCATGAAAGCAGCTCAATTGTATGCAATATGCTCTCAGCAATATGCAGTTAGCAATACGCGCTCAATGGCAGTCAATAGGCGCTCAGCAATAAGCGGTGAGCAATACACGCTCAATGGTATGCAATAGGCTCTCAGCAGTAAGCGTTTAGTAATACATGCTAAATGGCATACAATAGGCTCTCAGCAATAAGCGGTTAGCAATACACGCTCAATGGCCTTCAATAGGCGCCCAGCAATAGGCGGTTAGCAATACACTCTCGGTGGCATTCAATATGCTCTCAGCAATAAGCGGTTAGCAATACACTCTCAGTGGCATTCAATATGCTCTCAGCAATAAGCGGTTAGCAATACACGCTCAATGGCCTTCACTAGGCTCTCAGCAATAAAGCAAATGTTGCTTACCTGATGTAACAGGTGTTCTCACAGGACAGCAGGATGTTAGTCCTCACAAATGGGTGACATCGAGGATGGAGCCCTGTACGGAAAACTTTTCTGTCAAAGTTTCAACAAGCTTTGACTGACACTAGCACACTGGGTGCACTGAGCATGCCCAGACTGCAATTATCCCTGTGAGCCACAGGTGTCTCCCTCAGTCTCGTCTTATAGCTAAAAAGCGCAAGCGAAACTAAAATAAAAGTATACAGACCCAACTCCGCGGGGTGGCGGGCGGGTTTCGTGAGGACTAACATCCTGCTGTCCTGTGAGAACACCTGTTACATCAGGTAAGCAACATTTGCTTTCTCACAGGACAAGCAGGATGGTAGTCCTCACAAATGGGTGAGTACCGAGCTGAGGATGCCCGGGAATGCACCAGATACACCGCAGATGCGCAAAGGCGTAACGACTGAGGTGGAAATGGGAACGGAGGGCATCCGCAACACCATAATGGGTTCGTGGAAGGATGTTGGGTAGTGAATTGAAAAAAGTAAGAGTAGGCGGACTGGCCAAACATGGAGCATGCCGGCTAGTCAAATGTAAGCAATAATAGGCTGCGAAGGTATGGAGAGGACTCCAGGCTGCAACCTGATAAAAAAGTACAAGCAGCAGTAACCAAAGGGAAGCTGTTAAGGCTAAGACGGACACAACAGTATGTGGATACCCACAGTGTTGTAGTGAAATGTCTGCTTGTTGGTAGGAAAGGAAATATAGACCACTTAATCAGAAGGATTAGGTCTGTGTGGCCACTGGAAGTAGCAGCTTGACCCTTGCATGAAGGAAAGAGTCAAGTGGAATTCACATGGACTGCAGTGCAATGTAGATAGAATGTAAGCGCAGCATTACTGTCCAGGAATGTGGAAAACCCAGTCTCTCCCTAGGGCGAGAGAGAGAGGTTAGGAAAAATTAATAGAGTATTTCCTGAGGAAAGGAGATACAACATCTACCTGAAAAGGATAGAAAGTTGAATGCGTAGAACTACTCAGTGGCAGAGGAACGGAGTCAGGTGAGTATGGAAAGAGTGCATAACTCACTGACCCTGCTGGCTGGAATGACATTAAGAGGGAAAGAAGTTCCCTTGCCAAACTGTGGAAGAGAGGAATGGAAAGGCTCAAACGTAGAATGTATGAGACTTATAAGGAGAATATATATGTTCATTCCGTGATTAGAGAAATAGAGGCGGCTTGATCAGTGGATAATCCATGGTAAGCCGACTCAGAGAGGATTACCGAAAACGGGAACCCAACTCCCAAAACGATACACCTCCTAAGAGAAAGGTGTATCTATGTGGAGGATGTCTGGAGAAGAGAATCCGAGGGAGTAAGAAAAATGGTGGAAAAGTAAAAGGGGTAATACCTCTTTTTTTTTTTTTTAGCGTCAGGAGGTAAAGCCTGCCATATTAAACGGCAAGATTTATGTTTAGAAGGTTTTGTGACGCTACCAGAACCTAAGAACATCAGTAAGTCTATGATTTGGGACTGACTGGTGAGAGAATAAAAGGTTACTGATATGATGGATTGAGAAGTATGGGAAAGCATACTGATCTCAGTCAGGGAGTGGGGAAAAGAATACTGAACCCCATCCCAGTTCAACATTAGAAGAATGCTGGCTACGAGAGGCAGCAGAAGAGATATATTGAAGAGGGCCTTTGATGGAAGAAAAGGCATCTAAGGGAACGCATAGGAAACATGTGCAGGGAGCAGAACCTGTGCATCGTATGGAATGATCAGACGCCGAGGAAAGTTTAGTTAAACTCAGCGTTAAAGATTTGCCCTGTACACATGTAATTGAGACCATTCGAGAGGATAGAACCTACGTGGAGAAGGTCTGATAGAGCGTTCATTAAATCTCTTAGATATGTGGCCCAAGGACACATGAAGTGAACAAGGGCCAAGGGTAGAGCTGCGCAGCTGTCTAGCAGAGCAGCTAAGAGGTAATGCGTGCTTATGAGTTGGAAAGCACATTGTCCCTATGCTGTCTGTCTGTATGCACAAAGAATTGTTGCAAAAGCAGTATTGGAAGGCATAAGGGCATAACTCATGGGTGCAACGTCCAGGAAGTTTATGAGAAACTATGCTGGAGTGCAATAGATGCATAATGGGTTGACAGCTTTCAGGAGAAACTTTATAACCCTAAGGAATTGCGAGCATGAGTCGAAGGAGACTAGGTCCTAGTTCGAACTGGGATAAGAATCAGGGACGAAAGCAATGAAACCACTTAGGTCCATTGAGTATAGAATGTCACTGAATATAACCCATAGCAGTTTTTGAATTATGAGAAAAATGCATAGTGGGAAGAAACCCCATAGCCCAACCATGAAAAGTTGAAAGGCTGAGGTTATGGAAAATATGCGCAGGGACATATAACAATGTATCAGAATGTCTGTGCGCATGCTGGACAAGAGGGTCTTAAGACTGTGGTGTCCAGAAGTGTTACAGAAGGGATTTATGGCAGTGACAGTAATCCCAGTTAGTAAATGTATAGTGAGTCCTGAAAAAAGTGAGAGCTCCTTGCATGTACTGAAAGTGGTTAGCAGTAGTCTATGCAAGGAAAGTGAATGATGTTACACTCCGCAGAGAAAACAGCATTCACCAACAGTGATGCAAGAGACAGTTCACTTACCGAAGCTGGTGCCAGCGGCAGAGCTTGGGGTTGTAATGTTGACTCACCATAAAGCACATAGAAACATTAAAATAATGTACTTACTGCAGTATGGAGTGATGGTAACCAAAGATACCATTGTACCTGTGACGTCTAAAGAAAGTTGGATTTTCTTAGGTCCAGGATGTGCGGAGAGTAACTATTTTCTGTTAAAGAAAGAATAGTGCAATTAAAACTCCCCAACCCCCCTCCCTTCTCCCCTCTGCACTTCGTAGCGCCTGGGGGAGTGTACCGGGACTTGGTACAAGGTGGGGTGGCCGCTCTGATATCTGACCAGATGGGAGACCAGGAGGTGTCCCAATGGAGGATATCATGTAGGCTCCTGCAGGTGTGTGAGCGGTAAGTGGTACCCGCATTTCTGTATGCTGTACAAGGAGACACTGAGACCTGTGGCCAGGCCTCAAGGTGGACTTGTACATGGGGCAATGGTTGCTGAATCTCATGTTTAGCAGATCAGCCAATGCAGCTGGACCTTGGTTGGGAGGGAACCAAGAGTCAGAGCATTGGTCGGCACAGGGACTTGTTACTGACAAGAGAAGAAGCCCTGCTGCAATCCCAAGAAGATAGAGGGGTTCTCCTGATATTGTGGCTAACATAGCTAACATAGCGATATGTGACACTAATACAGTTCTAAAAGGCACATGACCCAGAACTTTTCGAACCACGGTCCGAATGGGAGAACACAACTCTATGGGAATGCCGCCGAAGCGGGTACTTACCATCCGACGTGGATCGCCGCAAGACGAGCCGGTGAAGATTGTTGACTCCGACGGTCTCCGGAGTCCTCGAGGGTAAGGCCGGGGATGTAAACGTCCATCTCGCTCTGAAACCCGGTATGGTGGCACAGGTACAGAGGAGACAGGCCAGGCGTGAGTGGCGTTTAGACTGCTAAGTGTCACAGATGGCCATAGTCCCACACCACTTGACGGTGGGGCACGCCAGGAACAGAGGAGCCCTAACGGAACTCATGTTCCCTTCCCTCGTCACAGCGGCTCGATGTGTCGTGACGCCAATGCAGAAGCTGTCGGACCTGGATCCGGAAGTTCTGGATCACCAAGGACTGCCAAAACTGTAGGAACAGTGCTGATGGCAGTGGTGATGTCGCTCTGCCCGAGCGTTGTCCAGCCTGGAGAAGGATGGCACCGACGTGCTGGATGGCGTCAGCGGCGGACGATCACGATGTCGGCGATGATGGGTGCCACGGTGCTCGGCCCGGTCTTTCCCCAGCGCCGAGATGGAAGCCCTCGTCATCCTGGAAGGCGATCGATGACGAACTGTCAGCACGCCTGCTCTGCTCCTGACACAATGGAGTGTCTTAAGCTAATACGGGGCTTAAAAAAGAACCCAAAGCGTGGAGCAATGTGAGGAGGCGAGGGTATTATGTGGCGGTGCTATGTCGGTATTGACGATATTGAAGGCAACCTAAGGGGCTTCGAGGATATCATCAAAATGGGTATGAAAAATCGTCGATGACTGGCCAGGAGAATGATGACAGTGACGGGCACTGACAGCAGTGGCATAGGTATCTTTGAAACGATGTGGAATCGAATAATCGAAAAACATTGCCGTTATTGAAAAAGATACCGGCATCAACTGAGTCGAAGTCGAATCAATAGGGCGTCAAGGACACCGAAGGAAAACGGAGGTGTCGAGGGCATCGATGCATGGAGGCGGGCTTTTATGCCGTTTGTGGCATGGCCACGGGCATCAACTATAGGGCCACAGACGTTGACGGTATCAATTTGGACAGACTCAGATTTCCAAGTGTAAATGGCATCGGTGCCCCAGACACGTGTGTCGGTGGCATCGATATGGACACGTATGGAATCGATGGCATGGATCTCCCAGTCGATGAATTCCATCCCGGCATCAACGCCAGTCCTGGAATCGGCATGGGCATCGATGCCAGCCATAAGGCTGGCATTGGCATCAACGCCCATCCACGGAATCGAGCCGGCATGGATACCCACCGATGGGACCCACCTGGGCATCGAATTTCACCGATGGGAGCAGCCTGGCATCAACTGCCCTCGATGGATGCATTCTAACATAGATGCCCATGGATGAAACACCTTGGCATCGGTGTCCATCGATGCAAAAGGACCTGGCACCGATGCCATCGACGGACGGCCATCCGGCACCAATGCCATCGACGGACAAGCCATCCGGCACCGATGTCCATCGATGGGGACCATCCGGCACCGATGTCCACCGATGGGGACCATCCGGCATCGATGCCCACCGACGAATCGATGTGGCACCGATGCCCACCAATGGAAAAGGGCTGGACATCGGTGGGGAGGATGGGGCATCGATGGCATCCCCAAAAGGGGGGGTGGCATCGATGAAGTGACCCTGGGATCGTTAAAAACACCTGTCTCGGGCAGCGGTGGCGGCGACCCGAGTATGCATGGCAGTGACTAACAGCGTGTGCGTCAATGGCATGCATCCGGGTAGGGACGGCACCGAGGAAGCCCAAGGAAAAAAACAGTGCGTAGGAGGAAAAAGCCTGGTAGCACTGAAAAGCAAAAAACATGGATAAAGGCATCAGGGCACCGTGGGGGGAGGGGCACTGATGACATATAAAGCCCAGGGCGGTTTAGGAGGGTCCCGGTGTAGCGATAGGGTATCGACTGCGTGAGGGTACCAGGGAACGAAGGACTTGAAGCTACAGAGGTCCTAAAGTTAAGGAAAAAATCCCTACCCCACTAGCATAAGCAAGCAGAGTGTCACAGAGATACTCGCAAGCTGTTTAAAGCTAACTGAAAAATGGGGGAAGGGAAGGCTTCAGTCAGTTAACAGCCTTAAGATAGTGACAGAAACCGACCGAAAAATAAGAATTAGTACTCACCGAGCGTCGTAAAAACGTACGCGGAGGGAGACCTGTGCAGGGAAAAGTGTTTTTTGAAGTGAAAAGTTAAGTGTTTCCATGAGGTAATTAGTTAAAAAATCCTCACAGAGCTCCAACCGCTATGCTGACTGCAGAGCGGAAAAAAGAAGACTGAGGGAGACACCTGTGGCTCACAGGGATAATTGCAGGCTGGGCATGCTCAGTGCACCCAGTGTGCTAGTGTCAGTCAAAGCTTGTTGAAACTTTGACAGAAAAGTTTTCCGTACAGGGCTCCATCCTCGATGTCACCCATTTGTGAGGACTACCATCCTGCTTGTCCTGTGAGAAGGTTATATACGCACAAGGAGGAATAGAGCCGCGCCTATTACGGGCGCTCAATACCTGAACAAGGCCCACAAAATGGCGCCCTCCACGGCGTGCCACGCCGCCGATCCTCTGTACCTCGGAGACCAGAAATAAGAGATGTACGCCTTACCTGATCCTCGGCGCTTCCCGGCTAGAATCCGGGCAGTCTCCTGCTGCGGGGGGAAAGGGCAAGTACCTTCACCGCCACGTTTGAGGATATGCACCCGCTGCCTCGTCCACGCCGGGACCGAGGCGCCTCGTATGCCTCACCCGAACCTCGCCCGGGGGCTATGTCCCTGCCGCGATTCTGCCACCGGACCGAGGACTTAGACCTCCGGGGGATCACGGAAACCACCCCGGGAAACTCTACTGGGGGAGGGACCTTAGGGTATCACCGCAGGAGTGCGGGGCTCGATGTTGTAGAAGTTGTAGTTGAAAGAAAGTAGAAATAGAAAGTAGATTTGGAAAACACGCTCGCGAGCATGCAGGCTCTCCAAACTGCTTTGGAGACGGAAATTACTAAGTTGCTACGCTTCCTGTGGGGGTATATATACCCCGTGCTGACGTCAGATCAGTCTCCAACTGCTAGCACGCGGATACTATACCCATTCGTTCTGAGTCCATCTGGCTACACGCCAGGAAATATAAGGTTTCATTAAATCATTTAACAAAAAAATATATAAAAACAAAAGATATATTAACAAGTCAAAAAAATATATACATAAGCTATATCTGCCCTGTAAATACTCCATAAAATTTTTTTTAATTAATTGGACTGTATATTATCTGATACTGCTTACGTATGTTAAGACACCATAATGAATGAGAGAGGATAAAAAGAGGAAATTCTTAATCTGAAATTCTTATACAGTCTAAAACATACTATCTTTGTTAAACGAAAAACACAAAAAACAAAAAATATAGCAAAAAAGATCAAGAAACAGACTACACCGAGAATATGTTTCACAATAATTACCTTTGTTGTGCGAGCCACTCACACTGCTTCAAAAATGAAGTGTGAAGTGTGCCAGTCTAGATATTTGATTATCTGCGCAGATAATCATTTTTTAAGATTGTACATATGATTTTTAACTTTGATTTTAAATCTTTACAAATTTTTCATATTTTAATTTGCAGCCCCTGAGGCAGCCTTAATTGGCGAAACTCGGCCGGAGTCGGGCTCTATAATAGACTATTATAATAAAATCTTTCCACGGCATAAGGTGTCCCTTTGTTGTTTTTTGCCTTGGCTACGTGGGATCGCCTTCCGATTTGTTTTAATGGATACGAGCAATGCAGCTCTTTCTCCATTGACGCCAGGAGATGCACAATATGCGGAGAGGTCTCGGGGAGAGCTCTTGCTTCTACTCAAAGGAATTTTTCGTGCAGAGCCAATGAACATGGATAAGAGGCTGGAGGAACAATTAGGAGAGAGCTAAACAAACTGCAGCGGGAAGCATAGTTGAGGCAAGTACCTCATTTGTGAGAAATGCATTGATGATGCTTGGACTTACCATCACCTTGGATTCACTGTGACATATTTTGGCACCATTAGAACAAGCAGTAATTTCTTTTGTGAATCTGACTGACATTCACAAGAAATTGCAAACAAATGATATGAACTTTAGTCACAGAAAACTAATAAAAACAGCAAGTCAAATATCTGCATTTTAGAGGGAATTATTACAAGGCATCAGTGCTTACAAGGAAGATTAAGAATCTTGAGAACATGGCCAGACACGTGACTATTCATACTGTAAACATTCATAAATTTATGACTAATACACCAACTGGTATTTTCAAAGAATAGATTCTGCATGTCCCTTATGAGGCTGCCTGACCTTTATTTTGCCAGCTGATGAGTTGTGAGAGTGGGTCAAGTAGCTTACCAGGCAGAAGCATATTTAACTGTTGACTAGATATTACTGGCATGCTGGAAAAGTGCAACAGTCATAGGAATGCTCCTTGTTACCTTTCTTTTTTCTCAGGACAAGGACTCTTATGAAGCTCTTTTCTTTTTAAAACAAATC
The DNA here is from genome assembly GCF_901001135.1 of Rhinatrema bivittatum. NCBI lineage: Eukaryota > Metazoa > Chordata > Amphibia > Gymnophiona > Rhinatrematidae > Rhinatrema > Rhinatrema bivittatum. The sequence continues at coordinate 569,885,137 of NC_042616.1, forward strand.
TACTCTTTTTTTTATACTCCACTTTTTGGCACTTCAAAGCGTATTATATTCAGGTACTGAAGGTATTTCTCTATTCCCAGAAGGCTTACAATCTAAGTTTGTACCTGAGGCAGCAGAGGGTAAAGTGATTTGCCCAAGGGTCACAAGGAGCAACTATTTCTTGGCCAAAAGATTTAGCTTTTACTGGATGTTTCAAGAGCAATGCAAGTTTACAGAAAGAAGTTTTCAACTTTGGGCACAAAGCTTGTAGCCTAGTGGTTAGAGCAGTGGGCTACGAACCAGGAGACCAAGGTTCGAGTCCCGCTGTCGCTCCTTGTGACCTTGGGCAAATCACTTTACCCTGCATTGCCTCAGGTACAAACACCCAGGCCAATACAGTAAGGAGCGTAAGGAAGAGCTGCGTTAGTGCCGGGCGCACCCGCGGTTGCCGCACCCAGTCCAGCTCACCTACCGCTCGATACTGTATGTAAATAGCTTGCAAATGCAAGCTGCGTCTAAGAAGCGTCCGTGAAGCATTAGGCCTGCGCAACCCATTTTACTGTATAGAGCGCTATACAGTATCCTGGGTGCGCTGGCCTAACGCTTCACGGACATGCTGGTATCTGTCATTTCACATGTCATCATGACGTCACGCCTTGAGCGGCCCAATTGCACGCACAGGGGCCACTTTCGCCCGTGCGGGCGTCCATCTTCGTGGGCAGCTGGAGGCAGGGGAGCCGCGGTAGTCTTCGCTGATGTCCGTCTCCGGAGGGGGGCTGCAAAAAAAGTAAGTAGTTTCGTTGCTTTACACTGCCAGTCCTCTCTCCCCTCCTCCCGAAGCAAGGCTGCTTTTCGCGCCTTGCTTCGGGAGGGGAGAGAGGACTGGCAATCCCGAGCGTAGGATTGCCCATCCTCTCTCCCCTCTCTCTCTCGCAACTTTTTTTTTTTTCGCTTTTTCGCTTTTTTTTCCGCTTTCGTTGCTTCGGGGGGAGGGGAGAGGACTGGGGCTGCCCCGGAGACCAGCACCCATGGACGCGGCCAGGGCAGGTGAGCGGGGGCAAGTTTGCCGCCTACCCTTACCCCTGCCTCTAATGTAGGGGTAAGGGAAGGCGGTAAGTTAGCAGGTTAAACGCCCGGCAAAACGGCAGGGTAAAAAAGCGATAGTCGGGGCACGCGTTACTGTATGGGAGGGAATAGCTAATTCGATCGTTTACATGTAATATATATGCCGCGGGCGGAAGGGGTTACCCGGTGATTTAAGGACGCGGTAAGAGTAGGTTAAAGGGGATAGTGTATCGCGGGTTGGACTAACGTGGCCGAAAAGTGGGTAGAAAGCTGGTTAGGAGCAGGGTAACCGCGGCTGCACTTTACTGTATTGACCTGTTAGATTGTAAGCCCTCTGCGGACAGGGAAATACCTACAGTACCTGAATGTAAACTGATGTGATATCTCAGATTGAATGTCGGTATATAAAAATAAATAAATAAATAAATGTATATTCCCTGTATGTACCAGGATCAGTCCAGACTCCTGGGTTTTGCCCCCCCTCTAGCAGATGGAGACAGAAGTTTACAAAACCAAACTCCGCCTATATCTAGGCTGGTGCCACCTTCAGTCTGGCAGTATTCTTCTGTCTCCTAGCAGGTGGAGAGGGTGCAAACCTACAGTCTGGGTTGAGCCTAAGATTTAGGTGGTAGATTTAAAAAAAAAAAAAAAAGGTTAGGTAAAAGGTAGGTGTTTGTTGTAGGAGGGGAAGGACCGCAGATGCTTGCCTGCTGGTCCCAGTCCCCGCCTACCAGGGGAGGGTAAGGTCCTGAGGGGACCGTTCCCCCTGGTTGAGGCTGCCAAGGAGTGGGGGAGCCCCATATACCGGCACTTCAGGCCTGGGGGTGATACCGGGGATACCGGCTCACTCCCCCCAGCTGGCTCCGGATCAGAGGTAAAGTTAAAAAAAAAAAAAAAAGTTTGTGCCTGTTTTGTTTTGTGCTGTTCCCTGCAGGGGCCCTGATCGCGTGTTCTCTCTCTCTCTCTCTCTACTTGCGCAGCCGTCGGGTTGCTGGTTCGCGTGGTGGGCGGGGGAGGGCTCGGTGTTGTTTTTGATTCACGGGCTCTGCCTTCCCGCTCCGCGGCAGACATTGCCCCGGCAAGCAGCTTGCCGGGCCTGCGGGTCCGCGGCGGCGCGGCTGTCCAGGGACAGCCTCTGTTCCGGTTGTGTGGGAGGGGGAGAGGGAGGATCGGCGCCGGCGTCAGGGACCCGGGGGGTAGGCAGCCTCGCGCCGGGTCCACCGCGGCTGCCACAGCGTTTTTGGGGGGGTCGTCTTCGGTGCTGCCGGGGACGGCCGCCATTTTGGGCGCGTTTTCGGCGGGAACGGTGGCCATTTTCTCGTCTCGGGGAGCCGAGGCAAACGCGGGCCTAAGGGAGAGCGGGGTGGATGAGGCCCCGCCACGTTTGTCACCCCAGCAGAGGCCTGCTGGGGGGGTAAGGCCAGTGAGGCCAGGTGCTCCCAGTGAGGATTCCCCCGGGGAAGGGGGTGACGAAGAGGGGTCCTCGGATTCCTCATTTAATTCACAATTTGTGCTCCTCATGCACAAGGCCTTTAAGGCCCGACGCATGGCCCGAAAGAGGACCCAAGGGAACCCGCCCTCGGAGATAGGTTCTACGGCGGGAAAAATGCCGAAGCCCGGTCCGGGGGCTGAGGGTCCAGCCAGGGTTCGGCCCCGGGGGACCGGGGGTCAGCAAGACTCCTCTACGGAATCAGAGGAGCCAGAGGAGCCAACGGAGGATCAGGATTTTCCGTCCCAGCCCCCGAGGGGGGTTGAGGGGGACAGAGAGCTGGGGGCCAAGGGTTCCTGAGCATCCCATGGAGCTGAGGGGGATGATCCAAAGGTGGTCAGGTTATTTCGGGAGGACGAGCTAGGGCCCCTCATTCCGTAAATCCTGGGGGAGCTGGGAATCCCGCTTCCGCAGGTTGAGTCTCGTCTCGGACAGACTGATACGGTCGTATTGGGGCTCCGGGGTCCTCCTTCAGCCTTTCCTTTGCATTTCTCGGCCTCGTATTTGCTTTTTAAGGAGTGGGATACTCCAGAATTGGGGCTGAAAGTGGTAAAGGCAATGGATAAGTTATATCCCCTGCCGGAGGACGTTCTGGAGCTGTTGCGCTTACCGAGGATAGATTCGGCGGTAGCAGCGGTAACGAAGACGACCACTATCCCGGTGACCGGAGGTACCGCGCTTAAAGATTTACAGGATAGGAAGTTGGAAGTTCAGCTTAAGCGAATTTTTGAGGTCTCGGCGTTGGGAATTCGTGTGGCAATTTGCAGTAATTTTTCTCTGAGAGCAGGTCTTCGCTGGGCGCAGCAGCTCTTAGCCAATGAGTCCCTGTCCTCTGATGAGGTGCGTCAGGCAAGTCGCTTAGAAGTGGTCATTGCCTATAGTGCGGATGCCTTTTATGATCTTTTGCGCACATCCGCCAGAACTATGGTATCAGTGGTGGTGGCGCGGCGGCTGCTATGGCTCCATCATTGGTCGGCGGATGGGACCTCCAAGGCACGGTTGGGCTCCTTACCCTTTAAGGGGAAGTTGTTGTTTGGCAAGGAATTGGAGTATCTGATTGAATCTTTAGGCGAGAATAAGGTGCATCGACTGCTGGAGGATAGGCCAAGATACCGTGGGGCTCCAGCCTCTCGTCCTCGGTTTCGCGGCCACGGACGTCTCGAGGATCGAACTCTTCGTTTCGTCACAGTGCTACCCGACAGCAATCTTATTCTCAGTCCTTTCTTGGGTGCCGTTTCGGCTGTCCGGGAACCAGTCAGAGTGTGCAGGGCGGGAAGCCTGCACAATGATGTGAGGCCAGTCCATTCCATCGTTCCCAAGATTGGCAGCAGATTGAGCCGGTTTTACGAGGAATGGACCAAAATCACGTCGGATCAGTGGGTACTAGAGGTGATAAGACACGGCTACGCGTTAGATTTTTCACACCGGCCATCCCGGTGTTTCCTAGTGTCGCCTTGCGGTTTTTCAGAAAAATGTCGAGCGGTACGGTCGACCCTAGCTCGGCTTCGCGATCTCGAGGCAATTGTACCGGTCCCTCCCGACGAGCTCCGAGAGGGCCGATATTCTATTTACTTCGTAGTACCCAAGAAAGAAGGAACGTTTCGTCCCATTCTTGATCTGAAAAGTGTCAACAGGTGTCTGAGGATTCCTCGGTTTCGGATGGAAACGTTGCGTTCGGTGATCGCGTCTGTGAGGAAGGGGGAATTTCTGCCCTCCCTGGATCTCACGGAGGCATACCTTCACATTGGCATTCGACCGGACCACCAACAGTTTCTCCGGTTTGCGGTAATGGGACAGCATTTCCAGTTTCAGGCGTTGCCATTTGGCCTGGCAACGGCTCCTCGCACGTTCACCAAGATTATGGTGGTAGTGGCAGCGAGACTCCGCGAAGAAGGGCTGTTGGTGCATCCCTATTTGGACGATTGGCTGATTCGAGCCAAGTCAAAAGCGCTTTGTCAGACGGCGGTTCAGTGGGTGCTCCAGCTGTTGCGCTCGCTGGGCTGGGCTGGGTGGTCAATGTGGCCAAGAGCCATCTGGTGCCGTCTCAATCCCTGGAATATTTGGGAGCTTTCGACACGTGTCAAGGCACGGTGTCGCTCATACAGGATCGAATGGTGAAGTTACAAGCTCAGATTCGATGGTTGTTAAGCAAGCCAGTACCGATAGTATGGGACTACTTACAGGTATTGGGGTCTATGAACTCTACGCTGGAGTTGGTTCCATGGGCATTCGCTCATATGCGTCCTTTGCAGTCAGCGTTGCTCTCCCGCTGGTGCCCAATATCGGAGGATTACTTTCTCGACTTGCCACTGACCCAGGACGCCAGAGACAGCTTGCCTTGGTGGCTCTGCCCGGCCAACTTGAGTCGAGGGGTCTCGTTGGAGACTCCATCGTGGACGGTGGTTACCGCGGACACCAGTCTGCTCGGTTGGGGAGCAGACTGTCTCGGGCAGTCAGTTCAGGGACAATGGTCGGCTCGGGAGGCGTCGTGGTCCATCAATCGGTTGAAAACTCGAGCGGTGTGGCTGGCTCTTTTGAGGTTCCTTCCTCTTATCCGCGGTCGGTCAGTCGGTCAGGATCCTGTCGGACAATGCGACCACGGTGGCCTACATCAATCAACAGGGGGGAACCAAGAGTCAGCCGGTAGCATCTGAAGCCCGGTCATTGATGATATGGGCGGAGTCCCACCTGAGCAGTATTGCGGCCTCTCACATAGCCGGGGTAGAAAACGTCCAGGCAGATTTTCTCAGTCGCCACTGGCTGGATCCCAGAGAGTGGGAGCTCGCGGAGGAAGCATTTCAACTCATCTGTGCTCGTTGGGGCATGCCAGCGATCGACCTGATGGCAACGTTCAAGAATGCAAAAGCTCCCCGGTTCTTTGCTCGCCGTCAGGAGACGGCAGCGGAAGGGGTAGACGCTCTGGTAGTGCCGTGGCCGACAGATGTGTTACTTTACGTGTTTTCTCCATGGCCTCTCATAGGCAGGGTGATACGTCGAATCGAGAAGCACCCTGCGGATGTGGTGGTAGTCGCCCCAGAGTGGCCGAGGAGGCCGTGGTTCGCGGATCTACTGAATCTAGCGATCGAGGAACCACTTCGTTTTCCGTATCTTCCGGACCTCCTGCACCAGGGACCCGTTTGTTTCGACCTGGTGGATCACTTTTGTCTAGCGGCATGGCTTTTGAGAGGCAAAGGTTGAGATCCAAGGGGTACGCGGAGACGGTATCTACTCTTCTGCGTTCGCGTAAGAAGTCTACGTCGTTGTCTTATGTGCGAGTATGGAGAGTTTTTGAGTCCTGGTGTCTTGAGCACGGCGTGGTACCTACCCGAGCGGCTATCTCGGACATACTTCTTTTTCTACAGGAGGGATTGTCCAAGGGTCTTTCCTGTAGTTCCTTGAGGGTGCAGGTGGCGGCGCTGGGTTCCTTGAGAGGTCGGATTCATGGAACATCGTTGGCAGCGCATCCGGATGTAGTGCGTTTTCTTCGGGGGGCGAGGCATTTGCACCCTCCGTTTCGGCAGCCTTGCCCATCCTGGAATTTGAATGTTGTCCTTAAAGCATTGTGTGCAGCACCATTTGAGCCTATTCGCAGGGTCACACTTAAGGATTTAACTCTGAAGGTGGTATTTTTGGTGGCCATGGTATCGGCGTGGCGGATTTCTGAGCTTCAGGCTCTGTCGTGTCGGGAGCCTTTTTTGCGGATTTCGGAGTCGGAAATCTCGTTGCGGACGGTACCGTCCTTTTTGCCCATAGTGGTTTCATCTTTCCACGTGAATCAGACTGTCGAGTTACCATCATTTTTGCAGGTGCAGGCTTCGGATCCTATGGCTAAGGATCTTCATAAGTTGGATGTCCGACGCGCGCTGCTGCCGTATTTGGAGATCACAAATGCATTCAGAGTGTCCGACCACCTGTTTGTTCTCTATGGTGGTCCGAGGCGGGGTAAGGCGGCCTCCAAGACTAGGATTGCTCGTTGGTTGAAAGAAGCCATTCGGTCGGCGTACCTTTTGCAGGGTAAGTCGTTACCCGCGGGGCTGCGAGCCCACTCTACTCGCGCCCAGGCCACTTCCTAGGCGGAATGTCATCATATACCTACAGAGGAGATCTGTAGGGCGGCAACCTGGAAATCGGTCCACACATTTGCCCGGCACTATCGTTTGGATGTTAAAGCGCCAGGGTCGACGGGGTTTGGAGAAGGAGTGCTTAGAGCAGGCCTCTCCGGCTCCCGCCCCAAGTAAGGTAAGCTCTGGTACATCCCAGGAGTCTGGACTGATCCTGGTACGTACAGGGAAAAGAAAATTAGGTCCTTACCTTTTGCTAATTTTCGTTCCTGTAGTACCAAGGATCAGTCCAGAGTCCCACCCAGTATTGGGTTTATGCCGGGAGAGGCTGTGTAGTCTGTGTGTTTGTTCTGTTTCTCAATCAGGATGAGTTATTGTTTGATACCTTGAGTTCGGTCTTGAGGTACTTTAATTGTTATCGGGTTAATATTTTTGGTGTTGTGCTGCTTTGACATTAAGTAATACTGCCAGACTGTAGGTGGCACCAGCCTAGATATAGGCGGAGTTTGGTTTTATAAACTTCTGTCTCCATCTGCTAGAGGGGGGGCAAAACCCAGGAGTCTGGACTGATCCTTGGTACTACAGGAACGAAAATTAGCAAAAGGTAAGGACCTAATTTTCTTTTCTTTGAAATGCAGTTGCATTTTTTTCCTAGACTAAGAAGCCACAGGAATCCTAATGTGCTGGTTTTTTCAATTAACGGTTTTGCCAGCTATGTTGTTATATTGCTGTTTGTATCTATATTATTAGTTATATCTATATTTCTTTTTCTTGTTTTGTGCTGAACTTACTTGAAGCCCCTTTTTTTGTTGTAGCCTCTTAAAGACATGAAAAATTCTTATATTTTTACTTTTTCTTTGTTGTTGTAATAAGGTCTTGTTTTCTAATCAAACATGTACTTGATTATATTTAAACAAATAAAAAGTACAAAAACTGTAATGCCAAACTAAGGAAAATAAAGTATCAAACCAAGAAAAACAGAATTATCAAAGTCTAGAAGTTAATAAAATGAACCCTTCTCTCCCCCTCCCGAGAGGTGCAGCAAGATGGTCCTTTTGAGATAATGGTCAAAATTAAGTGTAGCAGCTGGTCCAGTATCACATAGGGTCCATCCCATGTATTTGCATACATTCTCTAAAGCTCTCCAGATATTCTGATGCAGCAAGTGATGAAGATCACAAGACCTGTGAGTATCCATTGAGGCGACAATTATTTAGAAAGGGAGATTATAAACAGTCTCACTCCACCCTAACAAAAAACAAGCTTTTTATTTGCTTATTGAAATTCATGGCACTTTCTGGAGTTACTCCTGATATAATACATTATAAAATATAATACCTCAGAGAGGTGCTATACTATAGTTTTGTAATGAAAAACTTCTTAAATGAAAAAAGTTACCTGAACTCTCACTAGATGCAGTTTTAGGAAAGATGAGCGTTCTGTTCTTTATTTCGATTACTGATGAAGGAAGCTTTATTAGAGGTTTCGCTATATGAATAGGTGCCCGAGGATGTGGAGAAAGCATGGCGAGCTGTTTAGATGATGATCTTGTTGCAGGTATGTCCAATACAGCATCTTCTCGAATTTGCACTTTAATAAACTTTTAAAAGCATCAAAAGAAAAAAGCTTCATTAAATAAATGATTTAGTTGATCTGAATTTATTTGGCTTTAATGTTTTACAGTAGTGATTACAGCACTAATACTCCAGGAAAGCAGATTAAGTGAGGGAGTTATGGTTATGAGCCAAGTAAAGATCAAACTAAACCATATTTTATTATTCCTAGTAGCAGTATTCAGAAAATCAATCTACTTTTAAAACATTCAAAAGTATGTTTGACTTCCAGGACAATTACTTAAAAATGTGACATCACCTACCTACAAGAGACATTCTCTGAACATATCAGATCACCAGTTACACAAATGAGTATGTAACCACAATGTGTGATGTTCAGCATTTTCTTCTAGAAGTTTCTGGAAAGATGTCAAAGTTCTTTCTGCTCAGATGCTTGTGTTCCCTCTCAGCAGCACCCCTACAACTGCTTTCAGTTTTTGTGATGTGAGAAGGAGCACCTATTTCCAAAGGTGGAGGTGAGTATTTGTGTAACTGGAGATCTGTCTTCAGATCCCTGTTATAGGTAAGAGCACATCAGTCACAAACATGGGAGCCCCTAGGTAAGGGTTGTCTTCAACAAAAAAAAAGGGAAAACAACAACACTGAGCAATGGATGTTACACTGGTTCTAATTGGGGAAAAACTTTTTTGAGCCTCTGGAATCCTGTGGGTTGAAGTACCTGACCTGACAGGTCTTATTCTTGATGATGTTCACTTCACATTTGGCAAGGTCTACTTTATCCTAAATTTCTACCTAGTGTTAGACAAACTTAAATCAGTCAATCATTTCAATATTTTTCCCAAGTCTATACACTAATAAAGGTAAACGAGCCTGTTGTAATTTGGATTACAAAAAATCTTCTATTTGAAGCAAAGACCTTAGAAAGTCCACCCAGACTTTTTTTTTTTGGTCCCAACATTCAGATGGTTGTGTTGGAGAACATGGTCTAATTTGATAACAGATTGCTTATCCCTCAATTATTTCCAATCAGGTTTGACCCTAGGGCATGTCAAGGCTGATAACATGAAAGCCTTGGTTAAATATACAGCTCAGGTTAACTGCTATTGAAGAGAGATAAGACTGATATGGAATTTACTTCCCAATACTGATTAGATAATAGCTCACAACATGACATGTATGGACAGTCCATTCTTCAGGGTCTTATCGAGGGTTAGAGCCCACTTTTATAATTCTGGATTGTCTTTTGTGGATGAATTGGCAGTACCACATATACTTGGAGTTGTAGGATTTTTCTAGAAAGCTTTTGAAATCATTTTCCAGTTGGTGCCATTATGACATCATAATTCATGTGTACATGACAGGTGAACTGCTGTCTTCAAAAATAAGTAATTACTATTTACTTGATAATTTCCTTTCCTCTAAGGAAGGCAGGCCAATCCACACAAGTGGGTTATGCACCTCTACCAGCAGATGAAGTTGGAGTAAAGCTGACATGGACATATAACCCTGCCCAGACTATATGTCTGCCTGCCAGTACTCTCTGGAAAAGCCAAACTGTGGACAAACTGATTATAGTTGAACATGACTATTAACAGTCAACCCACTCATGCTTCCAATCAATTTGGAACACTAAGCTCAGACAAAAGAACTAACATTTACTAAACTGAGAGGCTGGCTATAACACTTACCAGTCCTCCAATGAGTAACAGATACATCATTCTGCATCATCCGTGCCTAAAGGAGTAACCAAAAGCAAGAGGCAGCAGATGGCAGGTTGTGGATTTGCCACTTTCTTTAGAGGAAAGGAAATCATCAGGTAAGCAGCAATTTCTCCTTCCTCTGCATTCAGGCAGGCCATTCAAAGGCAGAAGGGCACCAGTAGCTGCAAGGAAGGACACAGATGCTTAACTCCCTTCAAGAACCTAGACATATCGGATGGGAAAACAAAGGCCCACCATTGACTCGCCGCTTATAACAAAGTGAGAGCTGCCACTTGAACCTTCAAGGTGTTAAAGGGCCAAGCCTTTAAAAGCAAGCCTTCTTGCAAAAATACCAAAATTATTGAAATTTCCATTTTGAGAGGCTGAGAACCTTGGTCCTGACACCAGGCCTTAAACTCTCCAAATTCTAACATAAGCCAGAGACATAAAAAATTTTCTCTCCCAAAGCAAAGTGGAAATCACTGCGGTAGAATAACCACAATTCAATAACTGAGCCCTCTCAAGGGCCAAACCGACCCAGGTTGTCATAAAGACTGGGTCCCTGCCACAACAGATCCATCCAGAATGGCAGCCTGAGAGGACTGCCCAAAAGCAGCCTCTGCAGATCGGTATACCATGGCCTCAGTGACCAATCCAGAGCCACCAGTAGCACGGTTTTGATCTGATTTGCAATCTTTCAAACGATCCTGCAAACCAGTGGCCATGGTGGGAAGGCATATATTACCCCACCCCGCGGCCACGCCTGAATGAGAGCATCGATACCCAGTGCTTTTGGATCCTTTTTACAACTGAAGAACTGTGGAACCTTAGTGTTGGCTGAGGTTGCCAGCAAATCCAGAGACGGGCAACTCCAGCACACCACAATGAGTTGAAAGGCTTTGTCCGAAGACTCCCACTCTCCTGGGTCCAAGCTCTGTCTGCTGAGAAAATCGGCCCTTACATTGTCCTTTCTGGCAATGTGCGAGGCAGATATGTCTAGAATACGATGCTCTTACCATACATTAGGGCATCTATCTCCTTCATCACCCGTTGGCTTTTGGTACCACCCTGATGAATGATGAAAGCCATAGTCGTTTCACTGTCCAACATTATCCTGACCGCCCGAGCTTGTAGATGCTCAGGGAACCTCAAAAGCATCGCAGTCAAACTGTACATGCCTCCAATTGATTAATGCTCCATTGACACTCAAAGCTTCAGCGACCTTGCACCAGCAACTCCTGAGAGTGAGTCCCCCAACCCTGAAGGCTCGCATCGGTGTTGAGCACTAACTATTCTGGCATCTCTAAGGAAACTCCCTTCCTGAGATGATCTGCTTTCAACCACCACTGCAAGTGACACTCACCTCCAAACGTAAGTAAAGCCTCTCCATGTAGCCTGAGACTGCGGAAAGCAACGTGCACTGAAGTGGCCACATGTGCGCGTTTGCCCGGTGACAACCTCCAAGGTTACTGGCATCAAAACCAGGACCTGAAGATAAGACCATACCATTGGGTGAACAGTCCTTCTCAGGGTTTGAACTTGAGCAATCAATTTTGACTGTGACTCTCTGGCAGAAACAACACTCTGCCTTGCTTTGTATCAAAATGAATGCAGAGTTACTCCAGCATCTGAGATGGCTGTAAGCTGCTCTTGGCCAAGTTCACCACCCAGCCTAATTCTTGCAGTAGTGAGACCACCAGCTGACTCTCTTCAACGTTTTTGGCTTGAATCAACCAGTTGTCTTCCTTATGCATGGACACCGCTATCACGACCTTGGAAAAGATCCTGGGCGCAGTGGCCAGTCCAAAGGGCAATGCCTGAAACTGATGATGACATCCTAGAATGGCAAATCTCAGGAACTGTTGATATTCCTGGCGAATGGGAATATGCAGATATGCCGCTATCAGATCCAGAGATGTGAGAAATTCCCCTGACTGCACTGCCATTAAGGACAGCAGGGTTTCCATATGGAAATGAGTCATCTGCATTTGTCAATTCACTCCTTTGAGATCTAGGATGGTCCGAAAAGATCCTTCCTTTTTGGGTACGACAAAATAAATGGAATAGTGGCCTGTATTTTCTTGCGATTCAGAAACAGGAATTACAGCTTTAAGTCCAACAGCCTCCTCAAGGTAGTCTCCACTGCTATCCTATTCTATAGGGAAGTGGTTCTCAACCTTTTTTCGGCCGGGACACACCTGACAGATGGTTCTCACATGCATGACACACTGAACATGTAACTGTCAAGGGGCTATATGTAAACATATACTCTGCATCCACGGGAACCCCCTCGACCCCCAACAATGGGTCAGAACAGAACTAGCTCATTACCCATACAACTCACCATACAAAAAAGATATTCTGGTTCTGGTGACATCTCAGTAAAAGCAAAACAAACTCCCTTTATTTACTAGGTAAATAACAACCCCAGTTATTTTGGAAGATAACAACCCCATTTGCCACCCATGGCAAGGTCTCCCACGCCCACGACTAAATCTCTTCAGATCTTATCTCTCCTTTATGGGCCCTTAGATCCTATCCTTAGGGGCCCTTACGTCCACCTGCTCACTAGGGTGGCCAGTTTCTTACTTTTTGCGGTCCAATTCAGCCTTACTGGATTCAGGCCTTTAATTCTACCTATAATGTAATAGAGCTCAAATGAACCCAAATGTAGTCTAATGCATTCCGCTATCTTGCTCTTAGGGTTGTGAGAGTTGTAACGTTGGCAGTTAATTTGTTACTCTGTTAATTTGTTACTCTGAAGGTTGTGAGCGCTTTTAACATGGCAATTTCAATTTGTTCGTTCTCGATAATTTAATAAGAACACTCATAATTTAAGAAGAGTTTTCATAGTCAGCTTGAAGTTAAGGTATTTATGTTTTACTGAATATTTAACATCTAACATTCGCTTGCTTGTATTTAATTGTATCACACATTACTTGTATCGCCCCCCTGGCGTCTTTTCCAGTTTCGATGTAACCCGGTGTGATTTGTATTTTATACAGGAATGTCGGTATAAAAAAAGATAAAAATAAATAAGTATAATAGCCTTCCTTATGAAAAGACAGTAATTTACCACTAATGCATATCTTATTGCGAAAACACAACAAATAAGATTAATATAATTGCCTACATGCTAGTAAAATACCTCAACTCGGTCACACAAAAGCCGACCTTCACCAAGGACAGAAAGACCAAAAATTATAAATATGGAGACAAACTGGAATGGAAACCAAAAAAGCTACGCTGTATGCAATGCAAACCTGGAGAAATGGAAACAAATATAACGCCTAACATATTCCCAGGATCTGCAATAATGCACACAAACTAATCTGCACAAAGTTACACCTGCATTATGGCATGCACTCCAACAGCAACAACCCTATCTATGAAAAGGTAACACTACAAATATTAAACCAAGCCCTAAACACCAATATACTTCGTATTAGGAAAACAGAATAAGCCAAGCTGCTATAGAACCCCAAGTAGAAATGATTGTAAAACTATACTAATAAATGTTTCAAAACAGCTGATGAACAGAATAATATCCAACAATTAAAAATTCATAAAAATTATCCAAATACCAATTAAATATTTCAAAACAGACAGATTACATAATACCCAATAATTAAAATGGCAGTCAATCAAGAAAAATAAACTTTAAAAGACACCTTTACTTACCATCTCCAGCAACTCTCCTACTCCTTTCTCTTGCAGGCCAAAAGCACACACCAGAAGCAGCAGCGGCTGCTGAAGCTCTGTTCTCATGATCCTCTTCTTAGGGCCCACAACCAGTCACACTCTTGCATCCATTCACGCCCACACACACACCAGCCCTCACCCAAGCATCCATTCACACCCACACACATACCAGCCCTCACCCAGGCACCCATTCAACACATGCATGCACCGGGCCTCACCACCAAACCTCTTCTTCCTTCGCTGCAGGGATGGGCTCCAGTTCTGCCACGACTTTATTCCAGCGGGACTTCTTTTTCACCGCCACGGGGATGGGCTCCTGTGGCGGCCTTGCTTGGCCAGGGTCAGGCTTCCTCTTCGCTGCCACAGGGATGGGATCCTGTGGTGGCCTTGATTCACTGGGGTCGGGTTTCCTCTTCATCACCATGGGGATGAGCTCCCGTGGCAGCCTTGTTTCATCAAGGGTTGGGTTTCTTCGGCCTCGCTTTGATACTGCCACTCCTCCCAACCCCCCACCCCTGGCCTATGCTATTTCCCTTCTTTCTGCCTCACCAGCCAATCAAAAGCTTCCTCCCTTCTTCCTACTCCCACTAGCAGGCAGAAGGGAGGCGGCTTCCGATTGGCCTGCGCAGGGGCAGGAAGAATGGAGGAGACTTGCCATTGACCCATGGAGGCAGGGAGCGGGGAAGCACAACCGGGGTAGGGGGGCACCAGGAGCCGTGACACACCTGCCGGTGCTTGGCGATACATCAGTTGATAATCGCTACTGTAGGGAGTTGCAGGGAGAAGCCATAAAGGCATCAAGAGGAATATGAAGAAACTCTAGAGAATAGCCTTCTCATCACTTCCAGGATCCATTGGTCTGACTTAATCTGAACCCACCTCTGATAAAAACGAGGTAGATGCTCACCTATCTCCTGCCCCAGCAGGTGGGTTAACACAACTTAATTGTGAAGATCGAGGTACTTCGCAACCAAAGCCTGCATTTTTCCGAGGTTTTCTGGGCCGAAAGGACAGACCTACCAAAAGGCTGACACCTCTGAGTCATTGCTCTCCTATAGAGATGAAAACGCCTATAGTCTCCAGTATGGCCTCTTGCCCCAAAAAGACATGATCCAGGTTCTTATCCTTTGGCAAATAAGGGACTTTATATTCCCCCCATCAATTTGCCATTTTCTTCAACTCACTGCCAAATAAAAGAGAACCCTTAAAGGGTAAATACATGATACTGGACTTAGAAATTGTGCCCGCTGACCAATTTCACAGCCACAGCTGTTGCTTAGCCAATATCACAGAAGCCACCCCTCTGGTGTCAGTTCGAACATGGTCATAGCCCACATCAGCTAAGGTGGTGGCTCCCAGTTCCATTACCGCTCTGCTATTTGACCCGCTTCATTAGTTTTCTGAGAGAGGGACAGACTAGCCTGAGCCACCAGGGAGCAACAAGAGGCAATTTGCAAATTCATCATCATGGCTTTAAAGGCCTTCTTAAGGATAACTTCAATTCTCATATCCAGAGCATCCTTTAAATTAGTCAGTCATGCATATATCCACAATGCTTTTCGAGGAGAATACTGAAGAGCTGCACTTCCTGCAGGGTTATAGGTACTAGGGCTGACGTCAGATTGAAATCTGATCAGTCTCCAACTGCTGTCAGGAGTACACTATACCCATTGGTCCTGAGTCCATCTGTCTACAGTAAGGAAAACTAAATTATCAGGTAAGTAATTTCTCCAATAGGCAATTTTCCAGATACGGAAACATATGAACCTAAAAGTTTATGCAAAAATGTGATGTCAGCAAGATATTTTGTGAACACATGTGGGGGCTGATGTCAGGTCAAAAGGCAGTATGCTATACTGGAGGAGACATTTACTTATTACAAATCTGAGATACTTCCTATGAATTGAATGTATTGCTATGTTAGTGTAAGCATCCTTTAAATCCAAAACACATTGCCAGTCTCCTTTAGAATGGGTAATGAGGTGCCCAGGGAAGTCACCTTGAATGCCATCATGAGATTGTTTTAAGACCATTAGATTCAGGATGGGATGGAATACTTTTTTTTTTTGTTTTTTGCAAAGCAGGAATTTTCTGGAATAAAATCCTCTCTGCAGCCTCCCCACCCAATGGTTAAACAGGTTCAAATGCACTGGGCTTAAAGAGTTCCGAATACTGCCTTGAGTTTTAATTCTTGTTGGTGAGAAATTTGGAAGTAAGGGCAATGGTCTATTAAAGCCCTTTAAAACTATCCAAGACACTCGGATGTCAGTAGGTACAATGGGCCTCGAGTAGATGAAGAACCTTAGCCTCCCTTCAGCAGGAAGTTTCTCTGGGATCTAGAATGGAACAATGACTATAATTTTTGGACTCAATCAAAAATCTATCCCTGGTTTTCACTCAGTAGTAGAGTAGGGCTTAAGAGTTTCTACCTTAATGATGGTGAAAGCAGAGTTGCTTACCTGTAACAGGTGTTCTCACAGGACAGCAGGATGTTAGCCCTCACATATGGGTGAGGTCAGTGGACGGAGCCCAGTTACGGAAAACTTTTCTGTCAAAGTTTCTATAAAGCTTTGACTGACACTGGCACACTGAGTGCACTGAGCATGCTCAGCCTGCAATTATCCCTGTGACCACAGGTGTCTCCCCCTCAGTCTAGTCATAGCAAAAAGCGCAAGCGAAACTAAAAATAATAATAAAACGTATGTAGACCCAACTCCGCGGGGTGGCGGTTGGGTTTCGTGAGGACTAACATCCTGCTGTCCTGTGAGAACACCTGTTACAGGTAAGCAACTCTGCTTTCTCACAGGACAAGCAGGATGGTAGTACTCACATATGGGTGAGTACCGAGCTGAGGATGCCCGAGGGTGCACCAAATGCACCCAAAGACAAGCAAAAGGCGCAACGACGGGGGTGGAATTTGGTAAGGAGGGCATCCTGAAACCCGTAACGGGTTGGTGGAAGGATGTTGGGTAGTTAAACTGAAAAGAAGATGAGTAGACGAACTGGCCAAACATGGAAGCATGCCGGCCAGTCTTACCTAAGCAATAATGGGCTGCGAAGGTATGGAGAGAGCTCCAGGTTGCAGCCTTACAAATATTTACAAGTGGCACCGGCCGAAGGTGAGCTAGTGAGGCTGGTACAGCCCTAACAGTGTGTGGTTATACACGGTGTTGTAGTGAAATGCCTGCTTGTTGGTAGGAAAAAGAGATACAGACCGTCAATCAGGAGGAAAAGCTCTGTTTGCCCACTGGAACTCGCAGCTTGGCTTTTGCCACAGAAGGAAAGAGTTAGGTGTAATTCCTATGGAGTGTAGTGTGGTCTAGATAGAATGTAAGTGCACTTTTACAGTCCAAGGAGTGGAAAACCCTCTCGCCCTGGTGAGAGAGGTGTTGGGAAAAAGTGGGCAGAGTATATTCTGAGTAAGGTGAGATTCTGCGCCTACCTTAAGAAGGATATGAAGTTGAATACGTAAGACCACTCGGTCACGGAGGAACACAGGGTCGGGTGAGTATGTAACAAGGTGTGGAACTCTCTGACCCTGTTGGCAGAAGTGATGACTACGAGGGAAAGAATTTCCCATGCCAGACTGTTAAGTAAGAGGAATGGAAAGGCTCGAACGGGGAACGTATGAGTCTAAATATAGGCCCCATTCCGTAACCAGTAAAAATAGAGGCGGCTTAATCAGTGGATAACCCATGGTAAGCTGACTCAGAAGGGGTTGAACCGTTAATCTGGTATCCCCACTCCCAAGTGGTACGCCAATTGGAACCGAGGTGTACCCCATGTGGAGGATGTCTGGGGAGCAGAATCCGAGGGAGTAAGAGAAAAGAGTGGTGTAGAAAAAAAGGGGGTAATACCCTTTTTATTTTTTATTTATTTATTTAAGGTTTTTATATACCGGCAATCATGAGGACATATCTTGCTGGTTTACATGAAACGGGGTGCATTAAATACATCAAACTAAAACTGTGGTGATCGAAGGAAACAGTTACAATTAACAAGGGTCACAGAACTTGGAGAAGAAGGAAGAGATAGGAAAGAATAACGTAATAATAAATAATAAAGTAATAATTTTATTATAAATAAATAAATAATTTTATTATAAATAATAAAATAATAAAGTAATAATATTTTATTTATTTATAAATAATAAATAAATAATAAAGTAATAATTTTACTCTGTAGAGTATGCGCCATGTGGTAAATCATGCCATTTTGAATGGTAAGATTTATGTGTGGAAGGTTTTTGTGACGCTACCAGTACCTGAGAACATCAGTGAGTCTACGATTTGAGAATGACCTGTGAGAAGGTGAATTGGTTACTGGTGTGATAGATTGAGAAGTATGGAAAAACATACTGGTCTCAGCCAGGACGTGGGTCTAAGAAACAGTGAACCCCATCCAGGTGCAGCATAATAAGAGTGCTGGCTATGAGAGGCATCGAAAGAGACACATATAAGAGGCCTTTGTTGCAGCAAAGGCGTCCATGGGAACGCATTCGAGACATGTGTAGGGAGTAGAATCTGTCCACCGTATGGTTCGATTCAGACGCAGAGGGCAAGGTCGGTTGACCTCAGCACTAGAAGATTTTTCTCGCTACACATGTACTCCAAGACCATCTGAGAGGATGGAAACCTGTATGGAGAAGATCTGCTAGTGCATTCATCAGTAAGTCTGTTAGATAAGTGGCCTGGGGATGCATGGAGTGAGCAAGGGCCAAGGGCAGAGTTGCACAGCTTCCTAGCAGAGCAGCTAAGAGGTTGTGCGTGCTTGTGTGTTGGAAATACCACAATGTCACTATGCTGTCTGTCTGTATGCACAAAGGTTTGTTGCAGAGGCAGTATTGTAAGGCATAAAGGCATAACTCATGGCTCAAAGCTCCAGGAAGTTGATGTGAAGCTCTGCATGGAGCGGAATAGACGCAAATTGGGTTGAGAAGATGTTAGTTTGAATTCTGCAACCCTGAGTAAATGCGAGCATGAGCAAGACCAGCCAAGGATTTGGTTCTAGATCTGCAATATGGATCAGGGACGAAAGCGGTTGAACAGCTTAGATGCACAGATAATTGAAATTTCACTGAATCTCACTCATAGCAAATCTGGACCTATGAGTAAAGTACATGGTGAAAAAATCCTGTGGCCCAGCAATGAAAGAATTGAGGGGCTGAAGTTATGTTGTATGCACGCAGAGATATATAGGAATTTGTCAGAATGTCTGCGCGGTTGTTAGACATGAAGTTCGTTGTGACTGTGGTGTCCAGAAGTATTCTATATGGGATTTATGGTAGTTAACAGCAATCCCAGATAGTAGATTTATAGTGAGTCGTGAAGAAGATAGAGCTCCTTGCTTGGATTGACTGTTATGCAGCTGTCCATGCAAGGAAAAGCATGAATGATATTTTACTCTGTAGAGAAACAGCAATCACTGCTAGTGATTTAATGAAATACCCAAGTTGCCAAAGCTGGAGCAACTGGCAGAGCTTGGGATTGTAATATTGTTGACTCACCATGAAGCACATAGAAAGATTAGAGGAGAGAGGCAACCTACTTACTGCGGTATGGAAGTATGGTGACGAGAAACACCATTTTACCTGTCCCTTCTGAAGAAAGTTGATATTTCTGAGGTCCAGGATGGGTGGAGAGCAACTACTTTCTGATGAAAGAAAGAATAGTGAGATTAAAACTCCCCCCCCCATGAGCTTTGTAGCGTCCGGGGGACTGTACCCTGAACCTTGATACCAAGTGGGGTGGCCGCTCTGATATCCGGCAAGTTGAGAGATTAGGTGGTGTCCAACTGGCGGGGCTGATGTAATCTCCCACGGAAGCGTGAGTGGTAATAGTCTTACCCGCATTTCCGTGTGCTGTACAAGAAAACTTCGAGACCTGTTGCCAGGCCTCGAGGTGGATTTGCAATTGAGGCAGTGTTTGCTGGATCTTGTATCTAGCAGATCAGTAAATGCATCTAGGATTTCGGTCCTTAATTAGGAACCAGAAGCCAGAGTATTAATCTGTACAGAGTCCTGTTGCTGACAACGGGAGGATGTCCTGATGCAATCCCAAATGATTGGTAGAGAGGTTCTCTTGGTATTGTGTTCGACATAGCTGGCAATAGTGATATATGACACTAATACGGTTCTTGGAAGACAAGACGACCTAGAACTTTTCGAACCATGTGGCCCGATTTAGAGAACAGGTCTCAATGGGATTGTCGCTGAAGCGGGATTAGAGTACTTACCATCCATTGTGGATCGCAGGATGAGCCGGTGAAGATCAATGGCTCCATGGATTTCAGGAGGCATCGAGGGACAGCCTGAAGGACGTAAACGTCCGACTCAACTCTGTAACCTGGTATGGTAGTGCAGGTACAGAGGAGACAGGCTGAGCATGTCTAGCACTACCACAGTAATTTGTGGAGGGTCAGAACCCCGCACTGGTGTCGGTGGGGTAAAGCCTCGGGTACAGGGGAGCCATTATGATTCATGAATCCGGTCCTCTTTGCAGGGGCTCGATGTACCGTGACGCCAGTGCAGAATTCCTCGGAACTCGGTCTGGTCATTCTGCAGCACCGAGGACTGCCAGCACTGTGTGGAACAGTGGTGGTGGCAGTAGCGATGTTGCTTGGCCCAGGCATTCTCCAGCACAGAGTAGGATAGCACCGATGTCATGGATGGCGTCTGTGGCGGATGGTCACTGTGCCGGTGAAAATGAGTGCCATGGTGCTCGGCCCAGTCTTTCCCCAGCGCCGAGGTGGATGCCCTCGCTGTCTTGGATGGCGAATGATGACTGTCAGCATGCCTGCACTACTCCTGGCACTATGTAGTGTCGTAGGCTGATATGGGGCTTTAGTGAAGAATCCAAAGCATGGAGCACTGTGTTTAGGCGAGGGCATTGCATGTAGGTGCTATGTCGGTATTGACGGCGGCATAGAAGCGACTTCGAGGGTATAGTCAAAAATATAGATGAAAAATCATCGATGGCCCGGCCAGAGCAACGATAACAGTGATGGAGGCACCAACGGCATCGGCGTAGCTATCGATGGAATCAATGGCCGCATCGATAGGAACGACGAGGACACAGATGGAAACGACATGGGTGTCGTCTGCATCGATGGATGGAGACTGGCGCCGACCTGGTCATTGATGACTGCATTAACCTGGGCATCGATGGCACAGACCCAGGTTACAGAATTGAGTCGGACGTTTATGTCCTTCAGGCTGTCCCTCGATGCCTCCTGAAATCCATGGAGCCATTGATCTTCACCGGCTCATCCTGCGATCCACAATGGATGGTAAGTACTCTAATCCCGCTTCAGCGACAATCCCATTGAGACCTGTTCTCTAAATCAGGCCACATGGTTCGAAAAGTTCTAGGTAGTCTTGTCTTCCAAGAACCGTATTAGTGTCAGATATCACTATTGCCAGCTATGTCGAACAGACGACACCAAGGTATGCATCGATGGCATCCACCCGGGCATCAATGACATCGATGGAAAAATCAGTGCCATGGATGAAAACATCGATGACACTGACAGAATCTATGCACGGATCGATGGCATCTATGGACTGCGGGGGGAGGGGTATCGATAGCATCGAGGAAGGCAAGATGGCCTGGATGGGGGTACAGATGGTAGCGTTGGGGGCATCGACTGCACAAAGGTACCAAGGTAATTGATGGAGGTATGGATTCGACAGAGGCCCTGGCGGCAATGGTAACCGTGGAAGTCCCTATCCCACTAGTGCTAATAACCAGGCAGAGGGTCACAGGAGGACATTCGCAGGCTATGTGGGGCTAACTGTGAAAACATAGGGAGAGGGAAGGCCGCAATTCGGTTGGTAAGCTGGGGAAACTGTAGTGAGGTGACAGGAACAGACTGAAAAACAGGGCATACTAATCACAGAGTGTCGATTAAATGTACACGAAGGGAGACCTGTGCAGGGAAAAAGTGTTTGTGAAGTAAAAGTTTAAGTGTTTCCGTGTGGAAAAATTGTGAGAATTTCTCACAGAGCTCCTAACCGCTATGCTTACTGCAGAGCGGAAAAAAGAAGACAGGGGTCACAGGGATAATTGCAGGCTGAGCATGCTCAGTGCAATCTGTGTGCCACTGTCAGTCAAAGCTTTATAGAAACTTTGACAGAAACGTTTTCCGTAACAGGACTCCGTCCACTGACGTCACCCATATGTGAGGACTACCATCGTCCTCGTCCTGTGAGAAAAACAATGGTGAGATTACTTACCTGATAATCTCGTTTTCCTTAGTGTAGACAGATGGACTCAGAACAAGTGGGTATAGTGTGCTCGTGCTAGCAGTTGGAGACGGATCTGACGTCAGCACGGGTACATATACCCCCACAGGAAGTGAAGCTCTTCAGTAATCTTCCTTGCTAAAGCAGTTATGGATATATGTGTTCTGACTATCAATGAAATAGTGAAAACAGGATTCCCCTGACCGATTGATAGTAGCTGGAGACCGCCAGCATTCCCAACCGGAAGGCGTCGACACCTGGCAGAGTGGACGCACTCATGTAAGAAGTGATAAGGCTTACCTTGAATCAGTGAAACCAATGCAGACAGGCAGCTGGGCGGGATGCTGAGTCCATCTGTCTACACTAAGGAAAACGAGATTATCAGGTAAGTAATCTCACCATTTCCTGTCGTGTAGCCAGATGGACTCAGAACAAGTGGGATGTACAAAAGCTTTACTCCCGGACTGGGCAGGAGGCTGCCTGAGGACCGTGTAACACTGCCCTCGCAAATGCTGTGTCCTCCCTGGCCTGGAATCCAGACAGTAGAACCTGGAGAAGGTATGGAGGGAGGACCACGTCGCCGCTTTACATATTTCTGCAGGCGACAGCATCCTAGATTCAGCCCAAGATGCCCCTTGGGCTCTGGTAGAATGAGCCTTGACTAGAAGAGGCGGTGACTTCCCGGCCTCTACGTAGGCCGCTCTGATAACTTCTTTAATCCAGCAGGCGATGGTGGGCCGAGAGGCCGCTTCACCTTGTTTCTTCCCGCTGTGAAGGACGAACAGATGGTCAGTCTTTCATACTGTTTCTGTCATTTCCAGATATCTGGGCAGCAATCTGCTGATGTCGAGATGGCGTAGCAAACGCCCTTCTTCAGATTTCTTCAAACCTGCCGTAGTTGGCAAGGATATGGTCTGGTTGAGGTGAAATTGTGAGACTACCTTAGGCAAGAAGGATGGAACCGTGCGAAGATGGATAGCCTCAGGAGTGATTCTGAGAAAGGGATCACGGCAGGACAGTGCTTGTAGCTCTGAGATGCGGCGTGCTGAACATACAGCCAGCAAGAACACCATCTTCAAAGTGAGAGAACGGAGAGACAGGCCCCGAAGGGGTCTGAAGGTGGATCCCGCGAGGAAATCCAAAACAATGTTGAGGTTCCACAAAGGCACTGGCCACTTCAGTGGCGGACGAATGTGCTTAACTCCTTTCAGGAAGCGAGAAACATCTGGATGCGTGGAAATGGTCTTGCCATCCCTCCTGGGACCATAGCAAGACAGCGCAGCCACCTGAACCTTGATGGAGCTTAGGGATAGACCCTTCTGAAGCCTATCCTGCAGGAAATCCAGAACAATAGGGATTGCGGTCGCATGTGGATTGGTGCCATGAGTGTCGCACCAGGCTTCAAACACTCTCCAAATCCTGACGTAGGTGAGGGATGTGGAGAACTTGCGCGCTCGGAGGAGTGTATCTATCACTGGCTCCGAGTAACCTCTTTTCTTCAGTCTAGCCCTCTCAATGGCCAGACCGTAAGAGAGAATTGAGCCGGATCCTCGTGAAGGATGGGACCTTGACGTAGCAGGTCCTGGAGCGGAGGCAGGGGAAGAGCTGGCTCCCCTCTTCTGCTGCTTGGGCCGAAAGGACTGGTTCCTGGCCTGAGGTCGGGGTGCCTGATAGCAACCCCTATAGGGAATGAAGAGTTGGGAGCTTCTGCCTCTGGAAGGCCTTGGAAAGGCGCGCTGGTTCCTTTTGAACCTGTCTTCCGGCAGTCGAGGTATAGGAGAGGTACCCCATGTGTTGGCCAGTTTATCAAGGTCGCTTCCGAACAGGAAAGAACCCCTAAAGGGCATTCTGGTGAGGCGTGTCTTCGAAGGAGCATCGGCTGACCAGTTCCATATCCAGAGCTGCCTCCTGGCAGCTACAGAAGATGAGATCCCCTTGGCTGTTGTACGGACTAGGTCGGATGCAGCATCCGTGAGGAACGAGAGAGAGCACTCCATGTCTGCCGCCGGAGCATTGTTCCTGACCTGTGACAAACAGGAACGTGTCACCACTGTGCAGCAGGTTGCGATTCGCAAAGACAGAGCTGCCACCTCAAATGTCTGTTTCAGGATGGCGTCCAGTCGCCGGTCGTGAGGTTCCTTGAGGGCCGCCCCCCCCCCCCTCAACTGGAATGGTAGTGCGCTTGACCACCGCGCTAACCAAGGCGTCCACCTGAGGGCACGCCAGCATCTCCTTGATTGCCGGATCCAGGGGGTACATGCCTATCAGGCCCCGACCCCCTTTGAATGAGGCCGCTGGTGCAGCCCATTCCAGATCTATCAGTTGCTGTGCGGCTTGCAAGAAGGGAAAATGGCGGGCTGTAAGACGAAGACCTTCCAGCAGAGGGTTCTGTGTAGATGGCACCGTAGTGCTGGGGCCTGTAATATCCAACTCCGCCAGGCACTGAGACACTAGGTCGGAGAGATCTTCCTTGGGAAAGAACCGCCTCATGGTTCGATATGGCTCCATCCCCGAGGGAAGTTCCCCCTCTTCGGAGGGTTCTGATTCAGTCTCCGAGAGATCAGGGTCCGCCTGAACCGGACTGCCGGGAGGCGGGTGTGCTTGCCCACGATAAGGGCGCGAAGGTCCAGGGGCAGGATCCGCTGGAGCAGCAACAGGAGCAGCAGCAACAGCAACAGCAACAGCAGGGCCTGGACGGGAAGCTGATTGCATCTGTACAAAGGCATGGATCCCCTTAAAGAGATCCACCCAGGAAATGGAGGTGGTCTCAAGTCATCGGGGTACCAGGTCCCCCGGGATTCCAGGTTGTTCGAGACTGCCTGCGAGATCCGGGGTGGCCCCTGGGAAACTGTCAACAAACCTCGGTTGAG
This sequence comes from Rhinatrema bivittatum, assembly GCF_901001135.1. Lineage (NCBI taxonomy): Eukaryota > Metazoa > Chordata > Amphibia > Gymnophiona > Rhinatrematidae > Rhinatrema > Rhinatrema bivittatum. The sequence goes on from NC_042616.1 coordinate 569,909,819, forward strand.
ACTGGTCCTGGCTCGAGGCTCCCACTGCCTCCTCACATTGGGCACAAAGGGAGTCTGGCTCCTCTCTGAGCTGGCATGCTGAGCAGAGGCCGAGAGCTTTCACGCCGGAATCAGGAGGCGCCGCCGCCGGGGACACCGGGGCATTCGATTGTTCCATTGCGCGCTGAAGAATATGCGCTGAATAATATGCGGCAGCAATATGCGCTTAATACAATAAGCGCTCAATACAATAAGCGCTCAATACAATAAGCGCTCAATACAATAAGCGCTCAATACAATAAGCGCTCAATACAATAAGCGCTCAATACAATAAGCGCTCAACATAATATGCGCTCAACATAATATGCGCTCAACATAATATGCGCTCAACAATAAGCGACAGCTATATACGCTTAATACAATATGCGCTCAATAGTAAGCGGCAGCTATATACGCTTAATACAATATGCGCTCAATAATAAGTGGCAGCTATATACGCTTAATACAATATGCGCTCAATAAGAAGCGGCAGCTATATACGCTTAATACAATATGCGCTCAATAGTATGCGGACAGCAATATACGCTAAATACAATATGTGCTCAATAATATGCGGTCAGCAATATACGCTCAATACAATATATGCTCAACAATATGCAATATACGCTCAAATAAGAAGCGCTTAATATGATACAGGCGCCTATCATGGGTGCTCAATACCTGAACAGGGCCGACAAAATGGCGACCTCTGCGGCGTGCCGCCTACAGGCAACGTCGCCGATCCTCGAACTTCGGAGACCAAAAGTAAAAGTTGTGCGCCTTACCTGATCCTCAGCGCTTCCTGGCTGAAACCCGGGCGGTCTCCGGCTGCGGGGGGAGAGGGGAAATACCTTCACCGCCGCGGTTGAGGAAGGCACCCGCTGCCTCCCAAGTCCACGCTGGGACCGGGGCGCCTCTTAGCCCGACCCAAGCCCTTCCTGCTCGGGGGCTTGGTCCCTGCCGCGATTCGGCCACTGGACTGAGGCCTAAACCTCTGAGGGATCACGGAAATCACCTCGGGAAACTCAACTGGGGGAGGGACCGAATGGTATCACCGCAGGAGTGCGGGGCTCGATGTTCCTGTAGAAATTTAGTAAGTAGAAAGTAGATTGGAAACACGCTCAGCAAGCGTGCAGGCTCTCCAAACTGCTTTGGAGACGGAAATTACTGAAGAGCTTCACTTCCTGTGGGGGTATATGTACCCGTGCTGACGTCAGATCCGTCTCCAACTGCTAGCACGAGCACACTATACCCACTTGTTCTGAGTCCATCTGGCTACACGACAGGAAAAGCTCCATTGACAAAGATAAGCCAGACCCTGTAAATATTTTTTATGCTGGAAAAATGTGTTTTCTTGACCTTGGTGCCTCCTAGAAAACATTGGCTTGAGATTACAGTAAAGGAGGGGACCTGAAATGTGGTTTGGTGGTCTTTAAACATATCCACAGCCTCCTCAATCTCATCTCCAAAGAGATGTTCTTCAGTACAGAATACATCAATTACCTTTTCTTGCACTTCTTCATGAAGGTCTGATATTGTTGCCTTGAGCGTATGCATTCATCTATAGCCAATGCAGAGGGGCTCTTGAGGACATTTCCAAAGCATACGTCAAGTGTAACAAATGCCGTTCGTACTTATCGCCCGGGGCCATTAATAAACTGAACTTGGACTAAATCTATTGATGAAGATATTAAGTGAAGCCTTGTGACTTCTCAAGATGGCATGCAATTACTGCATCATGTAGGTCTGCTAAGATGCTATGCAGAACTAGAGCATAGCATTCTGGTAATGTCTTCTCCTGAAATGATCCAAAGTTTTTTATTCACACCCACTATAGATTAGTGTGTCCGCTGGGACAGACTGAATCCCTCAGCCACCTGGACATGATATTTAATGCTTGCCTTTTTGCGAACTGAGAGTAAAGTGTGTGACGTACCCCATACTCTTAACTAGGTCCTGGTAGAGTGTATGGATGGGTACAGCCATTAACTCCTTAAGGACATCCAGATATTTGGGGATGTTAAGAGTGCATTCAAAACTTTCCATGAAAGACAAAAAAAAAAAAAGAGGCAGACCTTGTGCTCATGAGCGTGTGAAACTGCTGCGAATGCATTCTGGTGTGTGCTGACAGGATAACCTTATCCATGTGTGCGTGACTGTTGTGAACTGCTCACCTTTAGAGAAAGAAACATTTGTCAAGGAGCTCCAATCATGTAAGGGTACCATATCTAACTTAAATCTCATGTATTCATTTAAACTTAAACAAGTTCTCTCATATTAAAGAAAAAAAAACATTTAAAAATTCTTTGTTTTTTGAGGAAAAGGATGGAAAAACACTGAACCCCTCAGTTCCACGTCTCACAAAAGAAGATACCCATGTAATAGCAATAGGTTTTCCTTCATTCTTTCCTTCTGAACATAAAATATCTCAGCAATACAAGCCAAATATTTTATAGATCTTAGCATATGAAAAAATGAACACTAACCTTTTGTCCATTGTCACAATGTATATATATCTGACCACTCCATGGCAGTACTGAAGATTTTGTGACAAATGATGGACTGGGACTCACAAGAATTAATATATGACTCCTAAATAGAAAAGATTTGTATGAGAAATGAAATTTCATTACACAAGGAAACATGAAATAAGTAGAAAAAAATTGTGTTGTACTTTTACATTAAGCTCTTCTGTACGAAACTGAAAAGGTCTTAAAGCAATATTCTTTAAAATATTAACATACCTTTTACATTACTTTGTTTCAACTTGTATTAAAGTTTCAGAGCTTGTTTTTATATTTAATATTTTTATAAAAATTGGTTATTTTTTAAAATATTTTTTCCAACAGACTGGACATACACACCTAGCCTAATCTTTAGCTCATGCCACATTTTAAGCATGTTAATCTAACAATAGCTATCCACAATACATGGGGGTAACTCGTATATTAAACTCATCAAACAACCCGCACGCAGAAAAAAATTTTTCTTTTTACTTTAAATGTATATTTTTTATTTTTCTTTTCTTTTTATTTCACCTCTGTGCCTCACACAAACCCAACCTAATTTAAACTTGGTAAATACTATTAAAGGAATTTTTGATGTGTTAAATATTTAATGGGTGTATGGTGATGCTTCATACAATTTCAAGAGCACCAGACCCTGGTGTCTCGCTCAATTATTATTATGTAATCATGAGCACCTCCATCCACCACATAGTCCTTTTAATCGATTAATCAAAAACTTATTTTATGTTTTTATTATTTTCTTAAAAATTTTTCCTTTGTTCTTTTTGTATCTTTGAAAACCTAAATTTAAAACATTGATGTGAAACACTGTAGAACAAGAGATTAGAACAAGTGCCGCTGAAAGAACGTTTCGAGGACTGCAAGTGCAAGATAAGTTACGCTCCGATCCTGAGTGATTGGCGACCTAATCTCTTGTTCTACAGTGTTTCACATCAACATTTTAAATTTAGGTTTTCAAAGATACAAAAAGAACAAAGGAAAAATTTTTAAGAAAATAATAAAAACATAAAATAAGTTTTTGATTAATCAATTAAAAGGACTATGTGGTGGATGGAGGTGCTCATGATTACATAATAATAATTGAGCGAGACATTTTAAGCATGGGCAAAGGCAAAAATTTTGTTTTGTTTTTTTTCATTTCACAGTTAGCAATCATTTGTTTGGTATGTTTCACATGAAAACATTTTTTTGTTTATTAATTTGAATCATTCATTCATTTTTCATTAAAGTCAATGGGGGAAGCAATGCAGCCTATTTTGGGCTCCAAAATTTGGGTTTTATAATTATTTCTAATTAAATTTATGGGTAGACATCATCAGAAGGTTCCAATGCCCCAAGACTGTCAACAAGGCACCAAAGGTGTCAAGAATAGCCCAAGACACTGCAAAGGGGCAAAATGATACAGCAGTGACAGGAGCTCTCTCCAAGGTACCATGGAAACAGCAAAGCAGCAGCAAGTGCATACAGAACACCCCAAGGCTCCACAAAAGGGGAAAAGGGCATTAACACCTTCAGTCAATCTCCCCCCCCCCCCCCCGCCCAACAGCAGCACGAGAGGGGTAAAGCTATGGCATGGACAGTTCGAGGCACCATGAAAGGGGAATAAAGCATCAAAAGTGTCAGGAAAAACCCCACGGCAGTGACAGTCAAACAAAAGAAAGAGTAGCACGAAGAAAGCAGAGTTGCTTACCTGTAACAGGTGTTCTCACAGGACAGGATGTTAGTCCTCACATGTGGGTGACATCATCTGATGAAGCCAATCACGGAATACTTTTGTCAAAGTTTCTAGAACTTTGACTGGCACCTACTGGGCATGCCCAGCATGGCAACAACCCTGCATCCAGCAGGTGTCTCCCTTCAGTCTTGTGTATAGCAAAAAAGAGCGTGCAAAATATAAAATAATAAATCGCAAGCATACCCAACTCCGCGGGGTGGCGGGTGGGTTTCATGAGGACTAACATCCTGCTGTCCTGTGAGAACACCTGCTACAGGTAAGCAACTCTGCTTTCTCACAGGACAAGCAGGATGGTAGTCCTCAAATGTGGGTGAACAACAAGCTGAGGATGCCCGGGCATATACCGAAAACACCCAAAGACGTGCAACAGGCACAACAGGGGTGATGATTTGGTATACAGGCAGCCTAAATATCCCAGCGGGTGTAGAAGGAAGTTCGATATTACGCTGAGAATAGATTGCATAGAACAGACTGGCCAAGATAGAAGCCTTATCCATGCAATAGTGTGCTGCAAAGGTATGAAGAGAACTCCACGTTGCAGCTTTGCAGATATCAATGAGAGGTACAAAATGAAGGTGTGCAACCGATGTTGCCATAGCCCTTAATGGAGTGCACTTTAACTCTGTCCTGAAGCAGAAAGCCTGCTTGTTGGTAGCAGAAGGAAATGCAGTCTGCAAACCAAGAAGACAGGGTCTGCTTTCCGACCGGGATTTCCAGTTTAAGATTATCAAAGGAAACAAAAAGCTGGGTGGATTTCTTATGGGCAGCAGTGTGTTCCAAATAAAAGGCAAGTGCACGTTTACAGTCTAAAGAATGCAGAGCCCGCTCAGCAGGGAGTGACTGGGGCTTCGGAAAGAAAGTAGGTAGTACTATGGATTGATTTAAATGAAACCCAGACACCACTTTCAGTAGAAATTTAGGATGAGTGCGAAGGACCACCCGATCATGAAGAAATTTCGTGTAAGGAGGGCATGTAACCAGCGCCTGTAGCTCACTAATCCTGCGAGCAGATGTTAACGCCAGAAGGAAAAGGACCTTCCAAGTGATATGCCGCAGCTCGCAGGAGTGGAGAGGCTCAAACGGAGGTTTCATGAGCTGTGCTAAAACCACATTAAGGTCCCAAGATGGTGCCGGTGGACGAAGAGGAAGCTTCAGGTGAAGTAATCCCTTCATAAAGCGCACCACCAGGGGTTGGGTGAAAATAGAGACCTCCCCCGTGCCCCTATGGAAGGCAGCCACCGCATTGACATGCACTCTGATAGAGGAGGTTTGTAAACCCGACTCAGAGATGCTAGAGGTAGTCTAAAAAGTGATTCGTGGGGCAGGTAAAAGGATCTAACCCCTTTGAAGTACACAAGAAAATCTTTTCCATTTTGAATGATAAGACCTTCTCGTAGAAGGCTTTCATGAAGCTACCAAGACCTGAGATACAGATTCCAAAATATTGAGAGGCTGAAGGATCAACCTTTCAGGGACGGGTCCAAGCCTAAAGGAATCTGTGGACACAGTGAGAGATCCCGAATGATGGGAAACCAAGCCTGACGTGGCCAGTAGGGGGCTATGAGAATCATTAGAACCATGTCCATGCATAGCTTCACAAGAGTCTTGCTGATGAGAGCAAGTGGTGGGTAGGCATAAAGGAGACCTTCCTTCCAGGACAGGGCGAACGCGTCCCGAGATGGAACATTGTGACTGCGATGTAGAGAGCAGAAGTTGTCCACCTTGCAATTCTGCAGAGACGCGAACAGGTCGATGGTCGGGAGCCCCCACTTCCGGAATAAACTGTCCGCAACTACAGGGTTGAGGGACCATTCGTGGGGTTGAAATTCCCAACTGAGATTGTCCACTAGAACATTGTCCACACCTGCCAGGTAGGTCGCCCTGAGAAGCATGGCATGAGATAGAGCGAAAGCCCAAATCTGTGCTACTTCCTGACAAAGGAGGAAGGATCTGGTTCCTCCTTGTTTGTTGATGTACCACATTGCTACCTGGTTGTCCGTCTGGATCAGGATTGTTTTGTTGCAAAAAACAATCCCGAAACGCAGAGAGAACATATCTGATCGCTCAAAGCTCCAGAAAATTTATGTGATGTTGTGACTCCTCTGCTGACCAGGTTCTCTGAGTCTGTAGGTTGTTGACATGTGCTCCCCACCCTAGAGTGGAAGCATCTCTTGTCAAGATTATTTGAGGTTCTGGAGCTTGAAAGGGTAGACCTTGAAGTAGATGGGACTCCAGGATCCACCATGCCAGTGAGAGAAGAAGTCAGCTGGTGATGTGGACAATGTTGGACACTGGATGATGTGCCTGTGACCACTGGCACTTTAAAGTCCACTGAGTTACACGCATGGCTAGACGAGCCATTGGGGTAACATGGACAGAGGATGCAATATGCCCCAGCAAGACTAGTAGATGACGAGCCATTGTGGTTTGACGAGAGTGTAGGTTCCGCGCCAATGACGCCAGTGTGTGAGCTCGGTCCTTGGGAAGATAAGCTCGTGCTTGGCTCATGTCTAGATCCGTTCTGATAAAGGAGAGGAACTGAGATGGAATCATGTGAGATTTCTGATAAGTGATTAGAAACCCCAATGAGAGTAGTAGTTGCACTGTAAGGTGGAGGGAGTGAAGAACTCCTTCCGATGACTAAGATCTCAGCAATCAGTTGTCTAGGTAAGGATAGACATGAGTGTCCAGTCTTCTTAGATATGCAGCTACTACTGCCAGGCACTTCGTGAAAACTCAAGGGGCTGACACTAGGCTGAATGGAAGGACCCTGTACTGGAAGTGTTGGTTCCCGACCAGGAAGCGGAGGTATTTCCTGTGAGACGGGGTAATTGCAATGTGCATGTATGCGTCTTTTAGGTCTAGAGAGCAAAGCCAATCCCCCTGTTGAAGAAGTGGAAGCAAAGAGCCCAAGGTTACCATCCGAAATTTCTCTTTCCGCAGATGCCTGTTTAAGGCCCTTAGGTCTAATATCGGGCGAATTCCTCCCGTCTTTTTTTGGGATTAAAAAGTATCGGGAGTAGAATCTGTGTCCTCTTTGAGAAAGAGGAACCAGTTCTATGGCATCTGCCTGCAGCAGGGAGGATACCTCCTGCTGCAGTTGGTGAAGGTTGTCGGAAAAGGCCCACCCCGGCCGAGGTGGAGAATTCAATGGAATGGAGAGGAAATTTAGATGGTAGCCTTGAGCGACAACAGACTGCACCCAGCGGTCCATGGTGATGTTTAGCCACTTGATGGAGAAGTGGCATAGGCGGCCGCCCACAGGTAGAGTGGGTAATGGAGGATGGTCTTTGCTCTGATGTTTGAAGTCAAAATCCCGCTGCAGGAGCAGATTGGGCAGGAGTTTGAGCCTTCTGAGCTCGAGACTGGCACAGTGTAGACTTGTGGAAGGGCCGAGACAGGCGAGCTCGAGACACCGGTGGATAATATTTGCGGGTCCTGTAAGCCGTCCGTCTAGTGTCACGCCGTAATGGGCGCTTAGAGGGAGCTGAAAGATCCACCTGGGCCGCTAAGAGTTGTCGAAGCGTTTCAATATGGTCTTTCAGCTGGGCTACCATCTCTTGGATTTTGTCACCAAACAGGTTATCCCCTGTGCAAGGGAGGTCAGCCAAATGATCCTGTACTTCAGGACGGAAATCAGAGGATTTCAGCCAAGCTCAACGGCGGGTGCTGATACCAGCCGCAGATAAACGGGAGGCTGTGTCGAAGACATCGTATGCTGAGCGGACCTCATCTTTTCTCGCGTTGAATCCCTTCTTTATTATGGAATTCAGCTGGTCTTGAAGCTGTTCTGGAAGGGGCTCTCCAAACTCCTGTAGCTGTTTAAACAGGTTACGGGTGTACTGGGTCATATATAATGCAACCCTTTGAGTTATTTGTTTAATATGCTCCTTGTTATACCTTTTGCTTAATTGTTAAGAACTTTGATTTTATTTTTGTAATCTCTTAGCCTCAGGTACAAAAATTTTAGATTGTAAGCCCTTTTAGGGGATAGTGAATTACCTATTGTACCTTATTGTAAACCGATGTGATATCTCTTTTTGAAATGAACATCGGTATATAAAAATCGTAAATAAATAAATAAATAAAAATAAAAATAAGTATAGCCCCATGAAAAATCCTGCAGCCTAAAGCGTCAAGGAATTTCTGCTCCTTCCCAGGTGGCGCTGAGGAATGGGGTTTTGGACGCTTGGACTTCTTTTGGGCGGATTCCACCACTAACGACTGATGAGCTAGCTGCGTCTTCTGAAATCCTGAGAAAAACTGGACCAGGTAAATAGTGTCCGTCTTACGGTTCACTGGAGGAACCAACCCAGGATGCTCCCAGTTACGCTGCATCAGGTCCTGCAGCACCTCATGAACTGGGACGGACATGATTTCCTTTGGGGTATCCAGGAATTGCAGCACTTCTAGCATTTATGCCTGGAATCCTCTTCCGTCTGCGGTTGGAATGGGATAGTCTCCGCTATCTCCTTTATAAAACTAATAAAGAAGAGGTCTTCCGGCGGAGAATTGTGCCTTTCATCTAGAGGAGATGGCTCTGACGGAACCTCCGTTGAATTCTGGGAATTGGATGAATCATCCGTCCAGGGATCATAGGGTTGATCTCCTGCATCCCTCGGCGGTCCAATGGGATGTTCTCCAGTCAGAGAGCGAGGTTTGACAGGCAGCGGTGTCTGCATCGATCTGGTCTCAGCAACGAGAAATCGAAGTATGGCATCGGCAACAGATGCACAGGCACCGACGGCATCGGGGACTTAACCAGTGATCTCAATGGTGGAAGTCCCGATGGCCCCGGAACAGGCTCCGGCATTGACATATCGTCTTCTCCAGATGACAGTGGGATGGGCGTCGATGGAATCATCGGTAACGGTGATTATCTAGGAGCCCCTGGCAGGGCACCGATGAGCAGATCCAGCTTGTCCAGGAGAGGCAGCAGCACCAGAGGCATTGGTGCTGGTTCTGGCAGAGGCACCGGTGCTGGCGGTGGTCGCGGTAGGTTTGGATTGCCTGGACCACAGCCTCTTGCACCATCCAGTGCAATTCCTCTTGGAACGCTGGCGTGGTGAGCCCCAGGTCCGGAGTGGGAGGCATCACGGGCAGTACCGGAGGGTCCACTTGTACCGGTGGAGTCTCGGTAGCCCTTTCTACTGAAGGCGTGGGACGCCTCGGTGCATCCGGCTTGGAGGGCATGGGATGCTCCTCAGTCTGGGTCTTTTTCATCGGTGGTTCAGTCGATGGCTCCACCGACATAGCAGAAGCGGAAGGCACCGGCCTTCGATGTTTATGTCGGTGCTTCTCTCGGCAGTCCGCTTTCCCCGATTCCGGCATTGATGACAGACACCGAGGACTGGGACAGCGATCGGAAGTCTTCGGCCTCGGAGCGATGTCAATGCTTCAGCGAGGATCGGGTCGATGGTACCTGAGGAGAAGGGCGATGGAATAACAGTGCCATCTTTTCTAACCGTGCCTTACGGCCCTTCGGGGCATTTGAGCACAATCGGTACACGTCTCCACGCCGTGCGACGGTCCGAGGCATAAAACACAGACCAGATGAGGGCCCGTGATTGACATAGTCCTCGGACAGTCAGGGCACTGATGAAAATCCGTCACCATCGAAAAATGTAATAATGAGTGATTCCAATTACCCAAGTATTGATTGGGTAAATGTAATTTCAGGACATGCTAAGGAGGCAAAGTTTCTAGATGTGGAGTGGAGTAGTAGCCAAATGGTTAGAGCAGCAGGCTACAAAACCAGGGCTCAAACCCTACTGCCTTTCTTTGTGACCTTGGGAAAGTCACTTTGTTCTCCGTAGCTTCAGGTACAAACTTAGATTGTGAGCCTTCTGAGGACAGGGAAATACCCACAGTACTTGAATATAATCTGCTTTGAAGTGCCGAACAGTGGAATATAAATAAATATAAAAAAAAGATTAAATAAAGGACTGCTTCATGGAGTAGCTGATATAGGAGCTGAAAAGAGGTGGAACTGTTTTAGACATAATCCTTAGTGGAACACAACATTTGGTGAGAGAGGTAATTGTGTTAGGGCAACTTGGCAACAGTGATCATAACATGATCAAATATGATGTAAAAACTGGAAGGAGGACACTAAGGAAATTTACTGTAATAGCATTTAGCTATCAAAACAGAGACTATAATAAAATGAAGAAAATGATCAGGAAAATATTTAAAGAAGTAACTGCAATTATTAAAACTTTACATCACGCATGATCATTGTCTGAAAATACCATATGCCCTGACAGATTCCATGCATTAAAGAAAGGCAGAAGGAAGGCCAAATGACTGCTGGCATGATTAAAAGGTGAGGTGAAAGACTATTCTAGCCAAAAGAACATTTCAAAAAATGGAACGGGGATCAGATTTAAGAAAGCAAATGTTGCTTACCTGTAACAGGTGTTCTCACCGGACAGCAGGATGCTAGTCCTCACATATGGGTGACATCACAGGATGGAGCCCAATCATGGAACACTTTTGTCAAAGTTTCTAGAACTTTGACTGGCCCCTACTGGGCATGCCCAGCATGGCACTAAATCTGCAGCCAACAGAGGTCCCCCTTCAGTCTTGTTTAAAAAGCTACAGGAAGTGCCGAAAAATAAAATAAGAAACATAACGAACCCAACACCGCGGGGCGGTGGGCGGGTTGCATGAGAACTAACATCCTGCTGTCCTGTGAGAACACCTGTTACAGGTAAGCAACATTTGCTTTCTCACTGGACAAGTAGGATAGTAGTCCTCACATATGGGTGAGTACCGAGCTGAGGATGACCGAGTATGCACCAAATGTACCCAAGACTTGCAACAGGCACAACAACTGGGGAAGAATTTGGTAGAGGGCATCTTGAACCCTAACAGGCAGGTGGAAGGGTGTTGGTACGTCAAGTTGTGAATAGGTTACGCAGGGCAGATTGGCCAAAGGTGGAATCTTGTCTTCCGGCTTTGTCCAAGCAATAGTGGGCTGTAAAGATATGGAGAGAACTCCAAGTGGCAGCCCTGCAAATGTCAGGAAGCGGCACCGATCGTAGGTGTGCTACTGAAGTCGACATGGCCCTCACAGAGTGTGCTTTAACACGGTCTTGAAGTGGAATGCCTGAATGCCTGACTGCTGATAGCAAAAGGATATGCAGTCCGCTAACTAGGAGGAGACAGTCTGCTTATCCACAGGCTGCCCCAATTTGGTGGACTGGAAAGAGACAAACAAGTGAGTGCTTTTCCTGTGGGCAGCTGTATGGTCTAGGTACAATGCTAGAGCCCGTTTACAGTCAAGGGTATGCAGAGCCTGCTCTCCTGGATTGGAATGGGGCCTGGGAAAAAAGGTAGGTAGTACAATGGATTGATTGAGATAAAACTCTGACACTACCTTAGGCAAGAACTTAGGGTGAGTGTGGAATATTGCCCAGTCTTGCAGAAGTTTAGTGTAAGGCGGATAGGTAACTAAGGCCTGTAACTCACTAACTCTGCAAGCCAAAGTGATTGCCAAAAGGAAAATCACTTTCCATGTGAGATAGCGAAATTCAAAGGATTGGAGAGGCTCGAATGGTGGTTTCATGAGCCTTCCTAAAACCAGGTTGAGGTCCCAAGAAGGGGCCGGAGGATGCAGTGGAGGCTTGAGGTGAAGCTGTCATGATCCGCTATGCTGATGGGAGGAGCAATCAGATAGGAGTATTAATCTGATTATTCCGTAGGCGGACTTAGCAATCTGTTGTTATAGACTGCAGGAGATAGTAGTAGGTGGATCCTTGGGCCGGTGGCAGATGACCATGCCCCCGGGGGGAAGATCCCGAGATGGACCACCAGCTAGGCTTAGAGTATGGAGACAGACACACACTAGTTCTTTTATTAAACAGGTCTTGAAACCACCAGAGGTGGAAGTAGTGAGCTGAAATGCCCGGCAGGGCTGAAGTCCCTCAGATACTGTAACAGCGATCCTTGGATGGCTGAGCTGTTGAGAAACTGTAGACAGTGAGTAGGCAGGGTATGCAGAGTTCATAAACAGAACTAGATGATAACACTCACATATTGGTCTCAGGGAGCTCAGGAGCTGGAAAGGATAGGTTCTTGAGGAGCGAGTACCTGGATCCAGGGAAAGCTCTGAGAGAGCAATGGTAACTCACAATGATGTAGATAATGATGACTTCCAGGCAGAAAAGAATCAGCAGATAGTCAGGAACGAGGGCCTTTGAGGAGCAAGTACCGGTTCCTATCCGTAACCTGAAAGGCAAAGAGAAAGAGCGAGGCCCCCGAGGAGCGGGTACCTCTGATAATTCCAAGGAGGCAGGGTAATCCATTGCTAACTCAACTAGTAGCGATATCAGAGACCTTTAAATATCGGAAGCGGATGACGTCATAAGAACATAAGAAAATGCCATACTGGGTCAGACCAAGGGTCCATCAAGCCCAGCATCCTGTTTCCAACAGTGGCCAATCCAGGCCATAAGAACCTGGCAAGTACCCAAAAACTAAGTCTAGTCCATGTTACCATTGCTAATGGCAGTGGCTATTCTCTAAGTGAACTTAATAGCAGGTAATGGACTTCTCCTCCAAGAACTTATCCAATCATTTTTTAAACACCGCTATACTAACTGCACTAACCACATCCTCTGGCAACAAATTCCAGAGTTTAATTGTGTGTTGAGTAAAAAAGAACTTTCTCCGATTAGTTTTAAATGTGCCCCATGCTAACTTCATGGAGTGCCCCCTAGTCTTTCTACTATCCGAAAGAGTAAATAACCGATTCACATCTACCCGTTCTAGACCTCTCATGATTTTAAACATCTCTATCATATCCCCCCTCAGCCGTCTCTTCTCCAAGCTGAAAAGTCCTAACCTCTTTAGTCTTTCCTCAGAGGGGAACCTGTTCCCCTTATTTCGGTAGCCCTTCTCTGTACCTTCTCCATCGCAATTATATTTTTTTGAGATGCGGCGACCAGAATTGTACACAGTATTCAAGGTGCGGTCTCACCATGGAGCGATACAGAGGCATTATGACATTTTCCGTTTTATTCACCATTCCCTTTCTAATAATTCCCAACATTCTGTTTGCTTTTTTGACTGCCGCAGCACACTGAACAGACTATTTCAATGTGTAATCCACTATGACGCCTAGATCTCTTTCTTGGGTTGTAGCACCTAATATGGAACCCAACATTGTGCAATTATAGCATGGGTTATTTTTCCTATATGCATCACCTTGCACTTATCCACATTAAATTTCATCTGCCATTTGGATGCCCAATTTTCCAGTCTCACAAGGTCTTCCTGCAATTTATCACAATCTGCTTGTGATTTAACTACTCTGAACAATTTTGTGTCATCTGCAAATTTGATTATCTCACTCATCTTATTTCTTTCCAGATCATTTATTTATTTATTTAGATTTTTTTCTATACCGGCATTCGTGAAAATATCACATCAAGCCGGTTTACAATAAACAGTGGGGTGATAACCGGAACAGAGAACGGGATAATATGTACTAAACATACAATAGATGCAGTTACAATAAAACAAGGAGGCTTACAACTAGGAGCAAGAAGAAGAGAAGATAGTAACTTTAACATAGTATATTAACCCGAAAATGGTAGAATTACCAAGCAGGGAAGTGGGTGATTTACAATGAATTGTTCAGTTCACATAGATGTAGTTTTTAACAAGATGGAAGAGATCAGAAGTAATGAAATTCTGGATGTTGGTAATGCTTAGGGTTGGTTGCAAAATTGGTTGTAAAAAGAAAGTTGTTGCTTGGAGGTTGTTTGTCGGAAAATATTGGGTTTAATCTGAGTCTGGGAAGGCTTGTTTGAAAAGCCATGTTTTGAGTCTTTTCCTGAATGTCGGGAAGCAGGGTTCCTGTCTTAGCTCCGTTGGTATGGAGTTCCAGAGAGTGGGTCCTGCTGTGGAGAAAACCCTGTCTCTGTAAGTTATGTGGAGGGAAGTTTTGGAATAAGGTACCTGAAGAGAATCTTTGTAGTACTCTCTTATGGGTCTGGAGGATGTATGCTTTATAAAAGGGATTTGTAGGTTGAGAGGAGCGATTTGTTGGATAGCTTTGTAAATTATGGTGATTGACATATAGTATTCTGAAATGGTTTGGCAGCCAGTGTAAGGATTGGGGAGATGTGCTCTCTTCTCCTTGTGTTTGTTAGAAATCTGGCTGCCGTATTTTGAACCATTTGAAGCGGTTTCGTATGTGCTGATGGGATACCTAATAATAAAGAATTGCAATAGTCATTTATAAATATATTGAAAAGTAAGGGTCCCAATACAGATCCCTGAGGCACTCTACTGTCCACTCCCTTCCACTGAGAAAATTGTCCATTTAATCCAACTCTCTGTTTCCTGTCTTTTAGCCAGTTTGCAATCCACGAAAGGACATCGCCACCTATCTCATGACTATTTACTTTTCCTAGAAGCCTCTCACGAGGAACTTTGTCAAACGCCTTCTGAAAATCCAAGTATACTACATCTACCGGTTCACCTTTATCCACATGTTTATTAACTCCTTCAAAAAAGTGAAGCAGATTTGTGAGGCAAGACTTGCCCTGGGTAAAGCCATGCTGACTTTGTTCCATTAAACCATGTCTTTCTATATGTTCTGTGATTTTGATGTTTAGAACACTTTCCACTATTTTTCCTGGCACTGAAGTCAGGCTAACCGGTCTTCACTCAGAAGAAATTCTCTAAGAACAAGAGGAACATCAGTGATGATTAGGACAGTGGATTAGCTGAAGCATCACTGGCAGGACTATCAGGGCAGTTGTCAAGGCCAAGCTGGCACTCAGTGAGGTCCAAGTGTAAATGGGAGGAGGCCCATCATGCAAAGTACAGCTTGCGATGGTTGAGGACCTGGTTCAGAGGACTCTTCAGCAGACCTCTTTTGAGGTTGTCTATACTGGCGGCACGGATATGGATGCTCCAGATGGAACAGGTGAGTATAGCAGGGAATGTTTCGCAGGGTGAAAAGGGCTTGGCTGGGGGGGAGGGATGTCAAACGATGTACTAGAGTCTCAGTTCCTGGCTCAGATATATCTTGTTATTTTTTCAGGTGATCAACAGCTGATGGACAAAGAGGGGCCTGCCACAGAGAAAGTTACTGATGAGAACCAGCAAGCATCCAGGGGATACAGCCTCAGGATCCACCTCCCATGGGTCAGAACTACCATCCATTGACAGTCTACAGCTGCCAAGTGAAACACTGGCACTTGACACACAAGATGCATGGTTGAGCTCTATTTCATATAGCTATAACACCCAAAATAGAAAAGAGGTGAAGAAAATTCTGTAGGGGAAGGGTGACTGGAGATCTAGAACATATTTTGGGGGAACATACTATCAAAGTTTATGGACCAATGCTATGCTTTAACACCGCTTCCTTTAGATTCCAGGAACAAATAAATGGGTACTTGCTCAGGTAAGGCTACTTTCCGAGGAAGGACTTAGTTACTAAGAAGGTGGTTAAATTATGTAACAATTTCCAACAGAGACCATCATAACCACAGCTATCAAAAAGAAAAGTGAATATGTTTTTTGGAGGAACATAATCAGTAAATATGAGGATATTAGATGAAGAAAAAGTATTGATGTAGTGATTTCAGTGTATTGTCAAGAAAAACTTCACTGCACTGTAGAACTGAAGAGAATTTTTAGCCTTTTTCAATTAAAATATATAGAAAGCAATTAGGTAGCTACAAGAAGTTGGACTCCATGGATATTAAGTCTTCTTTTCTATTTAATCAACTATATAATTATATGTAACAAGACAGCTTAGTCCAAATCAGCATCCTGGCTTTCTCAGATGGTCTAAAATTGTTTTCTCTTTAGACTAAATAATGCAATATTACTGTTCCATTCACAATGTTCAAATATGGCCAGATTTAACCATGTGTCTACAATATAAATTTTACTATATGCATATTATACACCTTGCACTTCTTTATATTAAACAGCCATTTCAATTGCAGAGCCAAGGCAGGAGCTCTGAAGGTAATTTGACATTTTAAATTACCAGATCATCGTAATCTACTTACTTTTTTTAAACAAAGTGATTTAGTATTAACATGTTAGAAAAACTGCAACAAATCTTTTCTTTCCATCAGTAGCAACAGAAAGATGGCCGCTTGCCAGCAGCGTTGACTCGGAACTCCTGCAGAAGTTTCTTACTAAGGACGAAATTCGCTGCCTAACATGCCCCCAAAAAGAAAGGGGAAAGTGAGGGTATATCCCTCTAACACTCCACTCCCCTTGGGACAAAGAACCATCGCCAAGTGCACTCGCATCTATCAAAATTGGGAGGAGCCCGTGCCCCGCTGGTGAGGAAGGCAAGGAAGCAGCCAGCTCACCTGGGGACCTTTCACTGAGCCCTTCCACGCCTAGGATTCCACAAGCGATTTCGACAAACCTGCCGGTGGAAACTGCAACGGAGATGCCAGGAGCCACAGGCCCAGAGGCAGCCATGGAGGGAGCAATAACGGCAGGTATCGAAAGAGGAGAAACAATACAAGGAGGAGGTACAGCCCTGATATCGGTGGACAATTCTAAAATCAGGCGATACCAGCAATGGTAAGCCTGAATTGATTCCTACTTCAACTGTTTCTTCGTTGATTTTCCCGACAGTAAAAGAACAACGGGTTGAGCTGACTCCCCCTAGTAAACCCGCTGTGGTAACATTGGATTCCCTATGGGAATTGATGGCCCATCAAAATTTGGCCCTACAAGGTTGTATGAATCAAATTACTCAGATCTCAGCAAGGTTGGAAATAGAAACCCTTGAACAGGATAAAAGAATGACTGAGCAATCCAATATAATATAACTAATCATACATGTGATTGACTCTTTTATGATACATGCTCCGCTTATGTAATTCGTCCTATACGATTGAATCTTGTAAACCGTTATGATCCATGCTCCACTTATGTAATTCGTCCTATACCAATCGAATCTTGTAAACCGTTCTAATGGCAATACCAAATGACGGTATATAAAACTTGACAAATAAATAAATACTCTTGAAAATCAAATGAAAGAGTTACATTTCAGTTACAATTCAGGACTGTATTATCGTGAATTAAAAAACAGAGCTTTTGGAGAATCGGTTGAGAAAGCTTAACTTAAGGTTGTTAAACTTCCCCAAAATAGTGGGGGAACAACCAAGAGTAACTTTGCAAAGATACCTTAATGAAATATTACAGATTCCCTTTGAAGACATTCCATCCTTCAATAAAGTTTATTTTTTGCCTTTTACTCGTCCCAGAGAAAGAAAGATTCAGAATCAAATGGATTTAGGGAATCTGACTTTCTTGAATCCTCTACTGCTGAGATCATCAAAAGAGCTACTCTACTGATTTCTTTTATTTATGAACAAGATATGAGTGTAATTATGAGGAACTATTTCTAATACATGGGGGTCAACTTTATGGGCCAATTTGTCCAGATCTTTCCTGATCTGGCAAAGACCACGCAGGAAAGGAGGAAGGGTTTCCTGGCATTGCACCAAGAAACTAGAGAGTTGGGGGCTATATATCAGCTTAGATACCCCTGTAAGTGTATCATCAAATATAATAGTAATACATATGTGTTCTTCATCCCTGAACAACTGAAAGTGTGGCTCAATTCCCATAGAAGGGTGATGATGACATCAACGCCCACTGATGGTTCAACTACCTAGCATAGTAAAATGGGTATGACTAGTGCAAGTTATTGGTCTGTTTCCTTGATTATTTGTTTGGAAAAATTGTATAATCAAGCTTCCAACGTAATTTCCTAAGTACCCTTCCCCCCTAAAAATATTTGGGGACTAAATAAGATTTTTGATTTCTTGAAATATTTTTATTATGGTAACTGAATAATGTTTGATTTCTTGTTTTCTGTACAAAGATGGAAATGCTTTGTAATTATTTATAAATCAATAAACATAAGATTAAAACAAAACAAAACTCCTTATCCTTCCATCCTCTAAAGGCTCTCCTATGAAGAATGTAACCAGTCACCCTCTTCTAATATGAATTTTAATTTGGTCTTGTGAAACCTCAGTTATTTTTGTCCAATTTATAACTAGGCTGCCATAAAAAACTGGTAATTTCAAGCCTCAAGGTATTAAAATTGAGTCTAAAAACAGATACTTACCCAATACAGTATATCAGTACAACATGAAGAAGCAAATTTACTGGCAACTCCAAATAACTGATATAAAACTATTATGCTACAATGTTTTATAAAAAGAACACTTACTGAGGTTCAATAGTCCCATGTTGAGGTGTAATAGTAAGACAGTGAGCTGGCCAAGACAGTTCAAACGTCAACATTCTATTCGTGGTATTTGAGAGTTTTACTTGTTCAGTTGATGTGCTTCCACCTGACAGATTACAGAAACAAAACATGTGAATGCTATATCCATCACTAATTAAAAAGTTTGATCAGAGTACAACCTAAAAATTGTTTCAAACTAGTTAAGCAAAAATTCAATATATCGTTCTATTTTATATCAAACTATGTATTTTGCTTACATCTATGCAAAAATTGTTAGTCATACTATTTAAAGATGGCACTGTCTGCTTTCACATAAAACTCAAATTACTTGTAATTGTCTACACATGTATTTGCTCTGCAAAGCCTCAATGCCTTTCCTCTTATTTCCCCATATTCTCCTCTTCCCAGACAAGCTACTCTTATCTATTCCCTCCTAAAACTCGACTGAGGATTCCAGCTCACTGTGCCAAGTGTATGGAATAGCTTTCCTGAACATGTGTGCCATATTCTCTTCTCTCTTGCCAGATTCAAATTCAGCCTAACACATCCCTGAGGTTCCTTTTAAAACATGAACCTAATTACTCTTGCACATGACTTGCTTAACTCACCCATGGGCTACTTCTTCTTACAGATTCAAGAGGCTTTACCCCCTTGCAGCTGGCCCTGCTGTATTAACTCAAAGACCCCTCCCTACCAACCGCGGGTGCCGTAGGCACTAACGCAGCTCTTCCTACCGCTCGGTACTGGATAGGCCTGTATTTATTTTGTCTGTGCTTCTTGTTTGTCTATATTAACTGGTAAGCTTTAAGAAACAAGTATGGTCTAATTATGTGTGTCTATAAAGTGCTGTGCACACCTGGTAGTGCTATACAAAATGTAAAAAAAAAAAAAAGTGTAAAGTTAAAAGGATGAAATACTAAATTAATCTGCATTTTTATACAGCAGAATTCCATTTACAACAGAAAAGCTAGAGAATACCAAGTATAGAGTTACATCATTTGAGAATCCTGACAAGTAGTGCAGAATTCTAGTAGCCATAAGAATCCCAGTGAAAACAATGGAGAAATTACTTACCTGATAATTTCTTTTTCCTTAGTGTAGACAGATGGACTCAGAACCAATGGGTATAGTGTACTTGTTCTAGCAGTTGGAGACTGATCAGATTTCAATCTGACGTCAGCCCCTAGTACATATACCCCTGCAGGAAGTGCAGATCCTCAGTATTCTTCCTTGCAAAGCATTGTGGATATATGTTTGACTGACCGATTGGTTAATTTGATTAACTTGTATAACTTCGTAACTATATACACGTTATAACTTGATTAACTGGATTAATTTGAACTGGTCGATTGGGTATAGCTGGAGATCGCCAGGGAGCTCAACCGGAAAGCATCGACACCCAGCCGGGTGGAGACCTAGGTAAACGAAAAGGAGGCTTACCCTTGAATCATTTACAATACCATTGCGTGAAGGCAGCCAAGGGCGGGCTGCTGAGTCCATCTGTCTACACTAAGGAAAATGAAATTATCAGGTAAGTAATTTCTCCATTTCCTAGCGTGTAGCAGATGGACTCAGAACCAATGGGATGTATAAAAGCTACTTCTGAACCGGGTGGGAGGCTGCCTGTGACCCATTCAGTATTGCCCTTGCAAATGCCGTGTCCTCCCGGGCCTGAACATCCAGACGGTAGAATCTGGAGAAGGTATGGATGAAGGACCATGTCGCCGCCCTGCAAATCTCGGCGGGTGACATCATTTTTGTTTCTGCCCAGGATGCTGCCTGGGCTCTGGTCGAATCTGTAGAGGCGAAGGTTTCCCTGCTTCTATGTAGGCCGCCTTGATGACTTCCTTGATCCATCGGGCTAGGGTTGCCCGCGAGGCTGCTTCCCCTAGTCTTTTCCCGCTGTGAAGGACGAAAAGGTGGTCCATCTTCCGTATGGGTTCTGACATTTCCAGGTGTCTGGAAAGGATTCTGCCAACGTTGAGGTGACGTAGACTACGGGCTTCTTCCGAATTCTTCAGGGCTCCCGCCGACGGGAGTGAGATGGTCTGGTACAGATGGAAGTGGGAGACCACTTTGGGAAGGAATGACAGTACCGTGCGCAGCTGGATGGATCCCGGAGTGAACCTAAGGAAGGGTTCACGGCAAGACAGCACTTGTAGTTCAGATATGCGTCGCGCGGAACAAACTGCCAGTAGGAAGACAATCTTCAGGGTCAGCTGATGGAGTGATAACCCTCGAAGAGGTCTGAAGGTGGTTCCCGATAGGAAGTCCAAGATGAGGTTGAGATTCCACAGAGGTACCGGCCACTTCAGAGGTGGACGAATGTGTTTGACTCCTATCAGGAAACGTGACACATCCGGGTGAGATGCTAGGCTATTGCTCTTGCCCCTGGTGCCAAAGCATGCCAGTGCTGCCACCTGTACCTTGATGGCGTTGAGGGACAGTCGTTTTTGGAGTCCGCTCTGTAGGAACTCCAGCATCACGGGAACTTTAAGTGAACATGTCTTGATGTCGTGATCTTCGCACCAGGCTTCAAAGATTCTCCAGATCCTTATGTATGTTAACGATGTGGAGAACTTGCATGCTCGGAGGAGGGTGTCTATTACCGCCCCTGAGTAACCGCTCTTCTTCAGGCGAGCCCTCTCAATGTCCAGACCGTAAGAGAGAATTGAGCTGGGTCCTCGTGGAGATCGGGCCCTGTTGTAGCAGGTCCCTGAGAGGGGGCAGGGGTAGAGGATTCCCTGCCAGCAGTCTTCTCATATCTGCGTACCACGGTCTTCTTGGCCAATCCGAGGCCACCAGAAGAACTAGTCCCTTGTGTAGCTGTATCTTGTGAATGATTGCGCCCAAGAGGGGCCACGGCGGGAAGGCGTATAGTAGGGTCCCCCATGGCCAGGCCTGTACCAGGGCATCGATCCCTTGGGATTGTAGATCCCGCTTGCGGCTGAAATATCTGGGTACTTGGGCGTTGGTTCTGTTCGCCAGAAGGTCCATTTCCGGTGTTCCCCACCGGTTTACTATCATCTGGAAGGCTGCGGGAGAGAGCTTCCATTCTCCTGGGTCTAGACTTTCTCTGCTGAGGAAGTCCGCCGTGATATTGTCCTTCCCGGCGATGTGGGCGACGGCTATCTCCTGTAGATTTGCTTCCGCCCATGCCATCAGTGGGTTTATCTCCAGTGACACCTGTTGGCTTCTGGTTCCCCCTTGTCTGTTGATGTAGGCAACCGTTGTGGCTTTGTCGGACATCACCCTGACCGCTTTGCCTCGGAGTCTTTGGGCGAACCGCAGGCAGGCGAGTCTGACTGCCCGCGCTTCTAGGCGATTGATGTTCCATCCTGCCTCTTCTGTGTTCCACTGCCCTTGGGCGGTTAATTCCTCGCAGTGTGCTCCCCATCCACATAGGCTGGCATCTGTAGTTAGCAGAGTCCAGGTTGGGGATGATAGTCTTGAGCCTCTGTTCAAGTGGCTGGGCTGCAGCCACCAGTGTAGTTTGGTCCGAACTGTGCCCGGGAGGACTAAGCGTACGGTGTAGTTGTGCGACCGTGGGTTCCAACGGGACAGCAGTGAATGTTGTAGAGGTCTCATGTGGGCCCTTGCCCAGGGGACCACTTCCAGTGTGGATGCCATCAGCCCTAGGGCCTGCAGGTAATCCCATGCCGTGGGGCGAGGGTCGCTCATCAAGGATTGTAACCGGTTCCACAGTTTTGATCTCCTTGTAGGAGTCAGGCTGACTTTGTCTTCTTTGGTGTCGAAGTGGACCCCCAGGTACTCCAACGATTGTGAGGGCTGCAGGGAACTCTTGTTCGTGTTGACCACCCATCCGAGGCTCTCCAGTAGAGACTTGACTGTTGGTTGATTGGATGCTTTCCTCTGGTGACTTTGCCCTGATCAGCCAGTCGTCCAAGTAAGGATGTACGAGGACTCCTTCCTTCCGCAGTATTGCCACCACTACCACTATCACCTTGGTGAACGTCCGTGGTGCTGTGGCTAGCCCGAAGGGTAGGGCCCGGAACTGGTAGTGATGGCCCAGGATCTTGAAACATAGGTAATGCTGGTGTTCCTGATGAATTGGGATGTGCAGGTACGCCTCTGACAGGTCCAGGGAGGTGAGGAACTCTCCCGGCTGTATTGCCTTTATTACGGATCTCAGGGTTTCCATGCAGAAGCGGGGGACCTTCAGGTATCAGTTTACGGATTTGAGGTCCAGGATTGGTCAGAACGTTCCCTCTTTCTTGGGAACGAGAAAATATACGGAATATGACCAGAGTTTATCTCCTGAGGAGGTACCAGAGTTATGTCCTCGAGGTTCAGTAGCCTGGCCAGTGTAACTTCCACTGCCACCTTTTTGGTGGGGTCATGGCAGGGGGACTCCACAAACTTGTCTGGGGAGGGTGCGTATGAAGTCCAGGTAGTACCCTTCCCGGATGATGGCTAGCACCCACTTGTCCGAAGTTATCTCGACTCATCTTTGGTAGAATAGGGCCAGTCTGCCCCCTATGGCTTCCCTTGGATGGGTCGGCTGATTCTCATTGCGGAGCGCGGCCGGGCCCTGAGCCCGAGCTGTTTCCCCTCTTGTGGTGCTTGTTCCGAAAGGACTGGTTCCTGACCGGAGGGCGGGGCGCCTGGTAGCTGCTCCTGTATGGGTTGAAGCGCTGCGAGCTTCTGCCCCTGGCGGCCCTGGAAGGCTGCTGCTGGGCTCTCCTTGACTTGTCTTCCGGGAGGCGCGGTACTGGGGATTCGCCCCATTTGCCCGCCATCTTTTCTAAATCGCTGCCGAACAGAAGTGTTCCTTTGAAGGGCCGACCCATCTTCCAAAACACGCCTTGTGAGGCGTGTTTTGGAAGATGGGTCGGCCGACCAGCTTCTGAGCCAGACCTGTCTCCTGGCCGCCACCGCAGATGATACTCCTCTGGCCGCTGTGCGTACGAGGTCTGAGGCTGCGTCCGTTAGAAAGGATAGCGCTGGGTCCAGAATATCTCCCGGGGTGCTGTTCCTGGCCTGGGATAAGCAGGTGCGTGTCACCACGGTGCAGCAGGCCGCAATCTGAAGAGACATAGCGGCCACGTCAAATGTTGAGATTACTTACCTGATAATCTCCTTTTCCTTAGTGTAGACAGATGGACTCAGAACGAATGGGTATAGTATGCTCGTGCTAGCAGTTGGAGACGGATCTGACGTCAGCACGGGTGTATATATATACCCCCACAAGAAGCGTAGCAACTTAGTAATCTTCCTTGCAAAAGCTGTTATGGATGTGTGTACTGACGCTCAGTGAAACAGGATTCCCCTGACCGATTGATAGTAGCTGGAGACCGCCAGCATTCCCAACCGGAAGGCGTTAACACCTGGTAGAGTGTACGCTCTTATGGAAACAGATGACATGGCTTACCTTAAATCGGTGAAACCCATGTGCACAGGCAGCTGGGCGGGATGCTGAGTCCATCTGTCTACACTAAGGAAAAGGAGATTATCAGGTAAGTAATCTCAACATTTCCTGGCGTGTAGTCAGATGGACTCAGAACAAATGGGATGTACAAAAGCTTTACTCCCAGCCTGGGCGGGAGGCTGCCTGAGGACCATGTAGTACCGCCCTCGCAAATGCTGAGTCCTCCCTGGCCTGGACATCCAGACGGTAGAACCTGGAAAAGGTATGGAGGGAGGACCACGTCGCCGCTTTACAGATTTCAGCAGGCGACAGCATCCTGGATTCTGCCCAGGATGCCGCTTGTGCTCTGGTAGAATGAGCCTTGACTTGTAGAGGCGGAGACTTCCCAGCCTCCACGTAAGCTGCTCTGATAACTTCTTTAATCCAGCGGGCGATGGTGGGCCGAGAGGCCGCTTCCCCTTGTCGTTTCCCTCTGTGAAGGACGAACAGATGGTCCGTCTTTTGTACTTCTTGTGTCACTTCCAGATATCTGGGCAGCAATCTGACAATGTCGAGATGGCGTAATAAATGCCCTTCTTCAGATTTCTTCAAACCCGCCGTTGTAGGCAAGGATATGGTTTGGTTAAGATGAAACTGTGAAACCACTTTAGATAGAAAGGAGGGAACCGTCCGAAGATGGATAGCCTCAGGAGTGATTCTGAGAAAGGGATCACGGCAGGACAGTGCTTGTAGCTCTGAGATGCGGCGTGCTGAACATACAGCCAGCAAGAACACCATCTTCAAGGTTAGAGAATGGAGAGACAGACCCCGAAGGGGTCTGAAGGTGGATCCCGCGAGGAAATCCAAAACAAGGTTGAGGTTCCATAAGGGCACAGGCCACTTCAGTGGCGGACGAATATGCTTGACTTCTTTCAGGAAACGCGAAACATCTGGGTGCTTGGCAATGGTCTTGCCATCCCTCCTGGGACCGTAGCAAGACAGCGCAGCCACCTGAACCTTGATGGAGCTGAGGGAGAGACCCTTCTGAAGTCCATCTTGCAGGAAATCCAACACAATAGGGATTGTAGTCGCATGGGGATTGGTGCCATGAGTGTCGCACCATGCTTCAAATACTCTCCAGATCCTGACGTAGGTGAGGGATGTGGAAACTTGCGAGCTTGGAGGAGTGTATCTATCACTGGCTCCGAGTAACCTCTTTTCTTCAGTCTAGCCCTCTCAATGGCCAGACCGTAAGAGAGAACTGAGCTGGATCCTCGTGGAGGATGGGACCTTGACATAGAAGGTCCCGGAGAGGAGGCAGGGGAAGGGGCTCCCCTGCCAGTAGTCTTCTCATGTCCGCGTACCAGGGTCTTCTTGGCCAGTCTGGTGCCACTAGAAGAACTAAGCCCCGGTGTTTCTGAATCTTGTGGATGATGGCACCCAGCAGAGGCCACTGAGGAAAGGCGTTTAGCAGAGTCCCTGGAGGCCATGGTTGAACCAGGGCATCGATTCCGTGTGAGAATGGGTCGCGCTTGCGGCTGAAGTATCTGGGTACTTGAGCATTGGACTTGTCCGCCAGTAAATCCATGTCCGGAATCCCCCAGTGATCCACAATCATCTGGAAGGCTGTGGGTGACAGCTGCCACTCTCCCGGATTTAGGCTTTCTCTGCTGAAAAAGTCTGCCGTGATGTTGTCCTTCCCGGCAATGTGGACGGCGGAGATGTCCTGAAGATTCGCCTCTGCCCAAGCCATCAGTAGGGCGATTTCCAGCGATACCTGTCGGCTTCTGGTTCCGCCCTGACGATTGATGTATGCCACCGTGGTGGCGTTGTCGGACATCACTCTGACTGCTGTTATTTATTCAGTCTGTGAGCAAATCGAAGGCATGCCAATTGGACTGCCCTGGCCTCTAGACGGTTGATGTTCCACGCTGATTCCTCTCTGTTCCACCGCCCTTGTGCGGCGAGTTCTTCGCAGTGTGCTCCCCAGCCGCTCAGGCTGGCGTCTGTGGTGAGCAGAGTCCACGTGGGGGAGGACATCTTCAACCCCCTGCTCATGTGGTTGGACAGCAGCCACCACCGTAACTGGGTCCGTACTCTGGCCGGCAGAGGTAGGTGCGTGGAATAGTTCCGTAGCCGGGGGCTCCAGCGAGAGAGCAGGGTGTGCTGTAGAGGTCTCATATGGGCCCTTGCCCAAGGTACCACTTCCAGGGTGGATGCCATGAGACCGAGAACCTGCAGATAATCCCAAGCTATGGGCCGACTGGCTCCCATCAAGTACTGGATACGCTGCTGAAGTTTCAACTTTCTCTTGGCAGTGAGACTGACTGTGTCTGCCCGGGTGTCGAACTGTACTCCCAGGTATTCCAGTGACTGGGAAGGCTGTAGGCAACTCTTGCTGAGGTTGATTACCCAGCCTAGGCTTTCCAGAAGGGCGATCACTCTGTAGGTTGTCCGAAGGCTCTCCTCTCGAGATTTCGCCCTGATCAGCCAGTCGTCTAAGTAGGGATGGACAAGAATTCCTTCCCGTCTGAGTGCTGCTGCTACCACTACGACCACCTTGGTGAAGATCTGCGGTGACGTGGCCAACTCGAAGGGCAGAGCCCGGAATTGGAAGTGGCGTCCTAGAACCTTGAAGCATAGGTAGCGCTGGTGATCCGGATGGATTGGGATATGCAGGTAGGCTTCCAACAAGTCTAATGCCGTGAGGAATTCTCCTGGCTGTACTGCGGTCATGACGGAGCGCAGAGTTTCCATGCGAAACCTCGGGACACTTAAGTATCGATTGACTGACTTGAGGTCCAGTACGGGCCGAAAGGTGCCCCCTTTCTTGGGTACCATGAAATAAATGGAATAGTGTCTAGAATTCACTTCCCAGGCAGGTACTGGGATGATGGCTTTCAAGGACAGGAGTGTCGCCAGGGTAGCCTCCAATGCTGCCTTCTTGTGTGTGGGACAGGAAGATTCCACAAACTTGTCCGGAGGGAGATGATGAAAGTCCAGATAATACCCCTCTCGGATGATGGCGAGGACCCACTGGTCCGACGTAATCTCGACCCATCTGGGGTAGAAGAGGGTTAACCTGCCCCCTATGGCTCCGTCACCCAGATGGATCGGCGGATTCTCATTGTGAGGCACGGCCGGGACCGGAGCCCGGGCCTGCTCCCTTCTTGTGCTGCTTGGTCCGAAAGGTCTGGTTCCTGGCCTGAGGACGAGGTGCCTGGTAGTGACTCCTGTAGGGAATGAAGCGCTGGGAGCTTTTACCCCTGGAGGGCCTTGGAAAGGCGCGCTGATTCCTCCTGAACCGATCTTCCGGCAGTCGAGGTACTGGAGAAGCGCCCCATGTGCTGGCAAGTTTATCAAGGTCGCTGCCAAAAAGAAAGAGCCCTTAAAGGGCAATCTGGTGAGGCGTGTCTTTGAAGGTGCATCGGCTGACCATTTCCGGATCCAGAGCTGCCTCCTGGCAGCTACGGAGGATGAGATCCCCTTGGCTGTTGTTCGGACTAGGTCAGATGCAGCATCCGTGAGGAACGAGAGAGCGGACTCCATGTCTGCTGCTGGAGCATTGTTCCTGACCTGTGACAAACAGGCACGGGTCACCACTGTGCAGCAGGTTGCGATCCGCAAAGATAGAGCTGCCACCTCAAAAGTCTGTTTCAGAATGGTGTCCAGTCGCCGGTCATGAGGCTCCTTGAGGGCCGCCCCCCCTTCAACTGGAATGGTAGTGCGCTTGACCACAGCGCTAATCAAGGCATCCACCTGAGGGCACGCCAGCAGGTCCTGGATAGCCGGTGCCAATGGGTACCTGCCCGTCAGGGCCCGGCCCCCTATGAATGCGGCCGCTGGTGCAGCCCATTCTAAATCTATCAGTTGTTGTGCTGCTTGCAAGAATGGAAAATGGCGGGCTGCAGGACGAAGACCTTCCAGCAGGGGGTTGTGCGCAGAGGGCACCGTAGTGCTGGGACCTGTAATATCCAACTCCGCCAGGCACTGGGACACCAGGTCTGAGAGATCCTCCTTAGGGAAGAACCGCCTCATGGTTCTATATGGCTCAATCCCTGGGGGAAGTTCCCCCTCGTCCGGGAGTTCAGACTCGTCCAGTGAAACCTCCTGGTCTGACTGATCTGGACTGTCCAGCGGCGGGATGTCCCACTCACGATAAGGGCGTGAGGGTCCAGGAACAGGATCCACGGGAGCCGCCACCGCAGCGGCAGCCGCAGCGGCCGCCACAGATCGCAGGCACCGCAGAAACAGCAGGAACAACAGGAACTGCAGGGCCTGGACGGGAAGCCGTTTGCATCTGTACAAAGACATGAATCCCCTTAAAGAGATCCACCCAGGAAATTGAAGCAGCCTCTAATCGCCGGGGTACAAGATCCCCCAGGATTCCCGATTGGTCGAGACTGACCGCTAAATCCGGGGTAGCCCCTGGGGAACTGTCAGCAAATCGTGGCTGAGACTGGTCCTGGCCCGAGGGTCCCACTGCCTCCTCACATTGGGCACAAAGGGAGTCTGGCTCTTCACCGTGTGTGGCTCGAAGCTGGCATGCAGAGCAGAGGCCGAGGACTTTAATGCCGGAGGCAGGAGGCGCCCCCACTGAAGACGCTGAGGCGTTCTGTTCCATTGAATAATATGCGGCAGCAATATGCGCTTAATACAACAGGCGCTGAATACTAATATGCGGCAGCCATACGCGCTTAATACAACAGGCGCACAATAATAATATGCGGCAGCAATATGCAATATACGCTCAATGTAATTCAATATGCTCTCAGCAATAAGCGGTTAGCAATACACGCTCAATGGTAGTCAATATGCTCTTAGCAATAAGCGGTTAACAATACACGCTCAATGATATTCAATATGCTCTCAGCAATAAGCGGTTAGCAATACGCGCTCAATGGAATGCAATATGCTCTCAGCAAAAAGCGGTTAGCAATACTCGCTCAATGGTATTCAATATGCTCTCAGCAATAAGCGGTTAGCAATACTCACTCAATGTCAGTCAATATGCTCTCAGCAATAAGCGGTTAGCAATACACGCTTAACGGTATTCAACATGCGCTTAGCAATAAGGGTTAGCAATATACGCACAAGGAGGAATAGAATATGCGCCTATTACGGGCGCTCAATACCTGAGCAAGGCCACAAAATGGCACCCTCCACGGCGTGCCACGCCGCCGATCCTCGGTTCCTCGGAGACCAGAAGTAAAAGCCGTACATCTTACCTGATCCTCGGCGCTTCCCGGCTGGAACCCGGGCGGTCTCCGGCTGCGGTGGGAGAGGGGAAATACCTTCACCGCCGCGTTTGAGGATATGCACCCGCTGCCTCGTCCACGCCGGGACCGAGGCGCCTCGTAAGCCTCACCCGAACCTCGCCCAGGGGCTGAGTCCCTGCCGCGATTTGGCCACCGCACTGAGGACTTAAACCTCTGGGGGATCACGGAAATCACCCCGGGAAACTCTACTGGGGGAGGGACCTTAGGGTATCACCGCAGGAGTGCGGGGCTCGATGCTGTAGAAGTTGTTAGAAAAAGAAAAGTAGAAAGTAGATTTGGAAAACACGTTCCGCGAGCGTGCAGGCTCTCCAAACTGCTTTGGAGACGGAAATTACTAAGTTGCTACGCTTCCTGTGGGGGTATATATACACCCGTGCTGACGTCAGATCCGTCTCCAACTGCTAGTACGAGCATACTATACCCATTCGTTCTGAGTCCATCTGGCTACACGCCAGGAAATGACTGTTTAAGCATGGCTTCTAGCCGCCGGTCATGCGTGTCCTTGAGTGCTGCTCCTCCCTCTACCGGAATGGTGGTGCGCTTGGAGACTGCGCAGACCATGGCATCCACTCTAGGGCAAGCGAGCATGTCTTTGGTTGCTGGATCCAGGGGGTATAGGCTGGCCAAGGCCCGCCCCCCTTTAAAGGCAGACTCTGGGGTGTTCCATTCCAGGTCAATTAGCTGTTGAGTGGCTCGCAGGAGCGGGAAATGACGTGAGGTCTGTCGAAGGCCTTCCAGAAATGGGTTCTCCTCTGGATCCCCCTGGGTTTCTGAATCCGGAATCGCCAGTTCCGCCAGGCATTGGGAGACCAGATCTGGGAGCTCCTCCCTTGTGAAGAACCGTCTCATGGTTCGGTGGGGTTCTGTCCCCGGGGGGAGTTCTCCTTCTTCTAGGGGTTTGACGACTTCTTCTGAGATGTCCGTAGCCCCAAAGGCGGGACTACTTGGTGGTAACAGCCTATGCCTAGGTCTTGAGGGGCCTGGTGCATAGGGGTCCTCCCGCGACGTATGTGGTTGGTCCGCCAGCGAATCCGTTTGCATTCGGACAAAGGCGTGAATCCCCTTGAAGTGTTCCACCCAAGAAATAGACGAGGGGTCCACATTGAGTGGCGCTGCTTCCCTGGGAGCCTCCGGCTGAGAGGGAGTCCCGCTGGGGGTTGCTAGCTCCAGGGAGCCCCCTGAAGAGCTAGTCCTCGGCCCTGGGCAAGACTGGGCCTGTGGTGGATCTCCCAGGGCCTCCTCGCATTGGGCGCATAAGGCATCGGCTTCCTGGCTCTGGGCGGCCCTGAGGTGGCATGCTGAGCAGAGGCCTAGGGATTTTACTTCCGTTATTGGAGGTGTCGAGGTTGCCTGCGCGTACATGTTTCGCCGCGTATCTGTGCGCTTAGCCGGGGTTTGTGCGCGTATCTGAGCGCGGGTAGTCGAGTGCGCGTAGTCCGTGCGACCGGGACTTGTGCGTGCCGCTTATGCGTCCAAGGGTTCTTGTGCGTATAACTTACGCGTAGAAGTAGGTTTGTGCGCACAGGTAAATTTTGTGCGCTCGGCCGGGCGGCGATGATAAGGCCAAGATGGCGACGGCGACCATGCGGGCAAAATGGCGACTACCTCGGAGGGTCTCCACGTAGGAAGGCCCTTGGAAATGCCGGGGTCTGGCCCTGCTAGGGCGGATCAACCCGGTGGTGCTGGCTTCGGCCGATGGCCTGCGCTCGTCCTCAATCCTCGGAGACCGGCACAAGTAAAGATTTCTACCTTACCTTATGTTCGGCGCTTCCCGTCTCGACCCGGGCGGTCTCCGGCTGCGGGGGGAGCGGGTAACTACCTTCACCGCCGCTTTTGAGGGTGCACCCGCTGCCTCTAAGCCGCGCCCGAACTCGTCTCGCTCATGGGCTAAGTCCTCGCCGCGAACGGCTCTGGACCGAGGCTGCCTCTATGCCGCGCCCGAGCCCTTCTCACTCGGGGGCTAGGTCCCTGCCGTGATTCGGCCACCGGACCGAGGCTCTTACCTCCGAGGGACCTCGGAAATCACCACGGGAAACTCAACTGGGGGAGGGACCCGAGGGTATCACCGCAGGAGTGCGGGGCTCGTCTTCAGGTAGGAATTTTCTTTAAAATTTGGTAGAACGCTCAGCGAGCGTGAGATACCTCCTAACTGCTTTGGAGACAGAAAATACTGAGGATCTGCACTTCCTGCAGGGGTATATGTACTAGGGGCTGACGTCAGATTGAAATCTGATCCGTCTCCAACTGCTAGCACGAGTACACTATACCCATTGGTTCTGAGTCCATCTGCTACACGCTAGGAAAACTTTATTAGGCTATTTTTTTTTCTCAGTCCTACATAATTATTAAAAGATGTCACAGTACATGAGCTTTCAGAACCACATTTAGTCATACTCAAAATGATTTAATATGGTAAATACTGCTCAACCAACCATGCCTACCAGCATGCACTCAAATATTTGATATAGCAGAGTTGCTTACTTGTAACAGGTGTTCTCCCAGGACAGCAGGATGTAGTCCTCACAAGTGGGTAACATCACTGGACAGAGCCCTATCACGGAAAACTTTTCTATCAAAGGTTCTAGAACTTTTGACTGGCACACTGAGCAAGCCCAGCATGCTATAATCCCTATAGCCACAGGGGTCTTCCTTCAGTCTCATTTGTAGCAAAAGGTGCGAGCGAAAAAATAAAATAAAACGTTTTGGACCCAACTCCGCGGGGTGGCGGGTGGGTTTCGTGAGGACTACATTCTGCTGTCCTGTGAGAACACCCGTTACAGGTAAACAACTCTGCTTTCTCCCCAGGACAAGCAGGATGGTAGTCCTCACATGTGGGTGATTAGCAAGCTACAGGCTGACTCATATTTGTTTGGACCAACTCCCTTGTGGTACGCTGAGATAGCACTCAGGTGTACCCTCACCGAAGAAGTCTGGAGACTAGAGTTTGAAAGGTGCCAGAGGTAATCTAATAGAGATGGAGTGGGGCAGGAAAAAGGGTCGATACCTTTTTGCTTGCAACCTATGGTAAACCTATTCCACTTAGAACGATAAGATTTCCTTGTGAAAGGCTTTTGTGAGGTTACAAGCACTTGAGAGACATCAGTTGAAAGATTGAACGGTTGCAGGATCAAGCTTTCAACATCCAGGCTGTGAGGGATGGGGTCTGAAGGTTCGGATGGTGTAACATGCCTTGGTTCTGAGTTATGAGAGTGGGCGCTGTGCCCAGGCGAATAGGTTCTCTGATCGAGAGGTCGAGAAGCAGGGGAAACCATACTTGTCGAAGCCAATATGGGGCTATGAGTATCATTGACCCTTTTTCCTGTGGTAGCTTCACGAGAGTTTTGGCTATCAGCGGTATCGGGGGATTCGCGTATAGGATGCCTGTGTTCCAGGGACGAGCGAAGGCGTCCATGGCTATCGTGTTTTGTTGCCTGTGCAGGGAGCAGAATCTGTCCACTTTGAGATTCAGTTCGAATGCAAAGAGGTCGATTGTCTGTTGACCCCAGCGTTGGAAGATTCTGGTCGTCACCACAGGATCTAGAGACCACTCGTGGGGATGGAACTGTCGACTGAGGCGATCTGCTACTATGTTTTGTATGCCAACAAGATAAGTGGTCCGGAGATGCATGGAGTGTGCAAGGGCCGAGGCCGATTTGCACGGCTTCCTGGCAGAGGAGATAAGAGCCTGTGCCTCCCTGCTTGTTCAAATACCACATTGCAACTGTGTTGTCTGTATGACAACAGTCTTGTGTGAAAGGCAGTCCTTGAACGCATAGAGAGCATAACGTATAGCTCGAATTTCTAAGAAGTTGATCTGAAACGTTGCTTCAAGCTGTGTCCAAGTATCTTGAGTTTGAAGGTTGTTCACATGAGCTCCCCAACGCAAGCTGGATGCGTCTGTGGTTAAAGTTACTTGCAGAACTGGTTGCTGAAAGCGTAGACCAGCTAGCAAGTTGGCTTTGTTTGTCCACCAGAGAAGCGATAAACATAACTGGTGGGTTACTTGAATCTGGGATGAAAGCAGTTGACTGGCTTGGAGCCACAGAGATTTCAAAGTCCATTGAGTTATTCTCATGGACAGCCTGGCCATGGGAGTGACGTGGACCATGGAAGCCATGTGGCCCAGCAACATTAGGAATCGATGGGCTGAGGCTGTTACTTTTGTGCGCAGAGACAAAGCTAGCTTGGAGAGTGTGACTGCGCAGTCATTGGGCAGGAAGGCCTTTGTGACTGTGTCAAAATCTGCTCTGATGAAAGTAAGGAGGTGAGATGGAGTCAGGTGGGATTTTTGGTAGTTGATGAGAAATCCCAAAGAGTGTAGCAGATTGATAGTGAGCTTGAGAGCGTTGAGAGCTCCTTGCTTGGATTGGCTCTTGATAAGCCAGTCATCCAGGTAAGGAGAGATGTGTATGCTTTTCCTGCGTAGATGGGCCACAGCCACTGCTAGGCACTTTATAGAAACATAGAAATGACAGCAGAAGAAGACCAAACGGCCCATCCAGTCTGCCCAGCAAGTTTTCGCACTTTTTTTTTTCTCATACTTATCTGTTACTCTTGGCCCTTATTAAACTTGTGGTTCTATTTCCCTTCCACCACCGCCATTAATGTAGAGAGCAGTGTTGGAACTGCATCTAAGTGAAATAGCTTAATTAGTTAAGGGTATTAACCGCTGCAATAAGCAAGCTACACCCATTCTTATATGTTTACCCAGACTATGTAATTTAGTCCTTGTTTGTTGTTGTCTGTATATAGATCTGCTTTTCTTCATTTCCCCCTGCCGTTGAAGCAGAGAGCTATGCTGGATATGCTTGAAGTATCAGACTTTCTCCCCTGCCGTTGTAAATACATGGAGTGCCGAGGCAAGTCTGAAAGGCAGGACCCGGTACTGAAAGTGCTGAGGTCCCACTAGGAAATGCAGGTACTTGCGATGATGTAGGAATATTGGAATGTGAGTGTAAGCGACTTGAAGATCCAGAGAACAGAGCCAATCTCCTTTTTGCAGAAGGGAAAGCATGGTGCCCAAGGACACCATCCTTAACTTTTCTTTTTGTAGAAATTTGTTGAGATTGCGGAGGTCTAAAGATGGGGCAGAGGCTGCCGATTTCTTTGGAATGAGAAAATAGCAGGAGTAGAACCCTCTGCCCTGCTGTGCCCGGCGCACAGGTTCCACAGCCCTGGTGCCCAGAAGGGTGGACAGTTCTGACTCTAGAAGACTTATGTGATCTTTGTGTATCCACAGTGGATTGGGTGGTGAGTCCGAGGGTACCTTGAGGAAGTTTAGATGGTATCTCTGGGTTATGATGGATAACACCCATTCGTTTGTGGTAATGTTGAGCTAGTTGGTTATGAAATGGTGAATTTGACCTCCTACTGTCAAATCTGGATCTGGATTTATGGAGCGGCTGCTGTTCTCTGGATAGGTTTCAAAATCCAGAGGCTTGACCTGTTTGTGGTGGTGGCTGAAGCCTGGATGTCTTGGACTGTAAAGGGTGTGCTCTCAGATAGTCTAGTTGGTCTCACGAGAGATGCAGGTGGGTAGTATCTGCGTGGGCGATAAAATGGTTTTCTAGGGTCCCTTCTAGTGGATTTTCTTGCAGAAGGGGGGGCCTCGGTAGTCACTGTTGATAATTGTCGCAGGGTCTCATTATGGTCTTTTAAATGAGCCACTGCGGTCTTGTATCTTGTCGCCGAATAGGTTTTCACCAGTACATGGCAAATCGACAAGTTTGTCTTGGACTTCAGGTCTCAAGTCAGAGGCTTTTAGCCAGGCCCACCTCCTGATGCTGATTCCGTCGCTGACATGCGAGAAGCTATTTCAAAGGAGCCATAAGCAGCACGAACCTCTTGTTTCCCAGCCTCAAGGCCTTACTGTAGTATGGCGTTGAGACTATCTTGCTGTTGTTGGGGAAGAGAGTCTGCTATTCCCTGAACCTGCTTCCAGAGGTTCTTTTGATACTGTGTCATGTAAAGTTGGTATGCAGCTATTCGTGACACTAGCATAGAACCTTGAAATATCTTGCAACTCGAGATATCAAGGAATTTTTGGTCCTTGCCAGGAGGTATTGAAGAGGGTGGATGCAGTCTTCTGGCCTTCTTTTGTGCAGACTCAACTACCACCGACTGATGGGGTAGTTGTGGTTTTTGGAATTCAGGAATACGTTGGACCAGATAAGTTGCATCTGTTCTCTTATTCACTGGCTGAACAGCACATGGATGCTCCCAGAAATGATGTTGCAGATCCACTAGTACTTCGTGTACAGGGATAGCCATGCCATCCTTTGGATCAATCAACAAATTGGAGAACTTCCAATGTTTTATGGCGTGTGTCCTCCTCTGTAATCAGATCAAAGGGAATTGTCTCTGACATCTCCCTAACAAAGTTGGTGAAGGAGAGATCTTTTGGGGGAGATTTTCTCCTTTCTTCTGGAGGAGATGGTTCTGATAAGATGGATGTGTCGGTGTCAACATCTTCCCATGTGTCAGAAAAGGTCTCTAGTCGAGATCCTGAAGAAGGCTGGTATGGGAGGACATGTTGGCACCAATGGATCCTTCAATGGCCTCTATGGAAGATGCAGTGGCACCGATGTGGGTTTCGGCGGCACCGGAAGCATCGATGGAAAACGAGGGCCCCTTGGTCCCAAGAGCCCTGATGGACCAGGCATTGGTTCCGGTATCTGTGAAAGGTAACTGGAATCCGTGCTTTCGTTGTCTGAGGACCCCGGAATGGGAATCTGGGCTTTCAGAGACTTTGTGGGTTGCTTTGGCATCGGTGGCCGGGTTGTGTTGGAAGGGCACAGATGAGTGTATCCAGTCTGGTCAGCAATGCAGAGATTACTTACCTGATAATCTCGTTTTCCTTAGTGTATGCAGATGGACTCAGAACAAATGGGTATAGTGTGCTCGTGCTAGCAGTTGGAGACGGATCTGACGTCAGCACAGGGTACATATACCCCCGCAGGAAGTGCAGCAACTCAGTAATCTTCCTTGCAAAAGCTTTATGGATATATGTGTGACTGACCGATCGATTAAATGAACATGATTAACCTGACCGATTGATAGTAGCTGGAGACCGCCAGTGTTCTCAACCGGAAGGCGTCGACACCCGGCAGGGTGGATGCCCTATATAAGGAAACATGGCTTACCGTGAGTCGGTGAATCCCCATGTATACCGGCAGCCAGGCGGGATGCTGAGTCCATCTGCATACACTAAGGAAAACGAGATTACCAGGTAAGTAATCTCTCCATTTCCTAGGGTGTAGCAGATGGACTCATTACAAATGGGATGTACAAAAGCTATTCCCGGACTGGGTGGGAGGCTGCCCGAGGTCCGTTTAGGATTGCCCTCGCAAATGCTGTGTCTTCCCTGGCCTGGACGTCCAGACGGTAGAATCTGGAGAATGTATGGAGGGAGGACCACGTTGCCGCTTTACATATCTCTGCCGGCGACAGCATCCTAGTTTCGGCCCAGGCCGCCTGCGCTCTGGTAGAATGAGCCTTGACCCGTAGAGGTGGTGGTTTTCCCGCCTCTACGTAGGCCGCCTTGATAACTTCCTTGATCCAGCGAGCAATAGTCGCCCGTGAGGCCGCTTCCCCTTGCTTCTTCCCGCTGTGAAGGACGAACAGGTGGTCTTGTCTTTTGTACTGCTTCCGACCTTTCCAGGTATCTGGACAACAGCCTGCCGATGTCGAGATGGCGCAGTATTCGACATTCTTCCGACTTCTTCAAACCTTCCGTGGTTGGCAAGGATATGGTTTGGTTGAGGTGGAAGTGTGAGACTACTTTGGGTAAGAAGGAAGGAACCGTGCGAAGATGGATAGCCCCAGGGGTGATTCTGAGAAACAGATCGCGACAGGACAGTGCTTGTAGCTCTGAGATGCGGTGTGCTGAGCATACGGCCAGCAAGAACACCATCTTCAAGGTTAATAAACGGAGGGACAGGCCTCGGAGGGGTCTGAAAGCGGGTCCCGCTAGGAATTCCAAAACTAGGTTGAGGTTCCACAGGGGCACTGGCCACTTCAGTGGCGGGCGAATGTGTTTGACCCCTTTCAGGAAACGTAAAACGTCTGGGTGTGTGGCGATGCTGTTGCCGTCACTCCTGGGGCCGTAGCAGGATAGCGCTGCCACGTGAACCTTTATTGAATTGAGGGATAGTCCCTTCTGAAGCCCATCCTGCAGGAAATCCAAAATGATGGGGATTTTGGCGGCATGCGGATTGGTGCTACGAGTCTCGCACCAGGCTTCAAATACTCTCCAGATCCTTATATAAGTTAGTGATGTTTAGAACTTGCGTGCTCGGAGGAGTGTATCTATCACCGACGCCGAGTATCCCCTTTTCTTCAGTCGAGCCCTCTCAATGGCCAGACCGTAAGAGAGAATTGAGCTGGATCCTCGTGGAGGATGGGTCCTTGCCGCAGTAGGTCCCTGTGAGGAGGCAGGGGTAGAGGATCCCCTGCCAGTAGTCTTCTCAAGTCTGCGTACCAGAATCTTCTTGGCCAGTCCGGGGCCACTAGAAGAACTAAGCCTCTGTGCCGCTGAATCCTGTGTACAATGGCGCCCAGCAGGGGCCATGGAGGAAAGGCATATAGCAGGATCCCCTGAGGCCATGGCGTCGATCCCGTGGGAAAGAGGATCTCGCCTGCGACTGAAGTATCTGGGTACTTGAGCGTTGGACCTGTCCGCTAGTAGGTCCATGCCCGGAAAGCCCCACTGATCCACAATCATCTGGAAAGCTGTGGGCGACAGCTGCCATTCCCCCGGGTTTAGGCTTTCTCTGCTGAGGAAGTCTGCTATGGTGTTGTCTTTCCCGGCGATGTGGACGGCAGAGATGTCCTGGAGATTTGCCTCGGCCCACGCCATCAGGGGGGCTATTTCTAAGGATACCTGTCTGCTTCTGGTTCCGCCCTGTCGGTTGATGTATGCCACCATGGTGGCGTTGTCCGACATCACTCTGACTGCTCTGTTTCGAAGTCTGTGGGCAAATCGTAGGCAGGCTAGCCTGACTGCCCGTGCCTCTAGTCGGTTGATGTTCCACCCCGACTCTTCTTTGTTCCACCGCCCTTGGGCGGTCAGTTCTTCACAGTGTGCTCCCCATCCGTTCAGGTTGGTATCTGTAGTGAGCAGAGTCCAGGTTGGGGAGGACATTTTTGACCCCCGGCTCGTGTGGCCGGGCTGCAACCACCACCATAGCTGATTCCGCACTCTGGCTGGTAGAGGTAGGTGTATGGAGTAGTTCTGTGATCGTGGGCTCCACCGAGATAGGAGGGCGCGTTGTAATGGTCTCATATGAACCCGCGCCCATGGTACCACCTCCAGAGTGGATGCCATGAGGCCGACAACCAGTAGGTAATCCCAAGCTGTGGGCCGGGTGGCGCTCAGCAGGGTCCGCAGACGATTCCGGAGTTTTGATCTCCTCTTGGAGGTCAGGCTGACCTTGTCTCCCTGGGTGTCGAATCGGACTCCTAGGTATTCCAGCGACTGAGCAGGCTGTAGGGAACTCTTGTTTGTGTTGACTACCCATCCTAGGCTTTCTAGAAGAGATACAACTCTGTTGGTTGCCCGGTGGCTCTCCTCCAGTGACTTTGCCCTGATCAGCCAATCGTCTAGGTAGGGATGGACGAGAATTCCTTCCTTCCTGAGTGCCGCCGCCACCACTACTATTACCTTGGTAAAGGTCCACGGCGCGGTGGCTAACCCGAAGGGGAAAGAGCAGAGAACAGTAGGACAGAAAAGAATAGCCGAGCAGGTTCACCCCTAGATCTAACACAATCAGGGTGGGCGTCTGGACTGATCCTTAGTACTACAGGAACGAAAATTAGCAGGTAAGAAGTAATTTTCTTTTCCCTGTACGTACAGGATCAGTCCAGACGGTGGGATGTACCAAAGCTTCCCTAAACCGGGTGGGTCCCTGAGAACCCTGCTCGAACAACCCTGTCCCCAAAAGAACCAGACTCAGCTACCGGTACATGAAGCCGGTAATGTCTTGAAAATGTGTGAAGGGACTTCCAAGTCGCCGCCCGACAGATTTC
Source organism: Rhinatrema bivittatum (assembly GCF_901001135.1). NCBI lineage: Eukaryota > Metazoa > Chordata > Amphibia > Gymnophiona > Rhinatrematidae > Rhinatrema > Rhinatrema bivittatum. The sequence continues at coordinate 569,949,033 of NC_042616.1, forward strand.
CTGAGCGGAGACGAACTGAGACTCTGCGCAGGAGGTGGCCTGGGCTCGCAGAGAATGGGCCTTGATTCCTGCCGGAGGATCCTTCCCGGAACCAATGTATGCCGAAGCCACCACCTCCTTGAGCCAGCGCGCAATTGTAATCTTCGACGCTTGGTGGCCCTTTCTAGCTCCGGACCAGAGTACGAAGAGATGATCGGAGACCCGAAATTCATTCGTCACCCCCAAATAACGGAGAAGCGTGCGCTTTACATCCAGGCGCCTAAGGGACATAGGGACGTCCGGCGGGAAGGATGGAAGTTCCACTACCTGGTTCAGGTGAAAAGAGGAAACCACCTTGGGCAGGAACGAAGGGACTGTCCGTATGTAGACCCCCGAGTCCGTGAACCGCAGGAAGGGCTCCCTGCACGACAGAGCTTGGAGCTCGGAAATGCGCCGCGCCGAGACTATAGCTACCAGGAAAATCACTTTCAGGGTGATATCCTTAAGAGAGGCCTGACGCAGAGGTTCGAAGGGGGGCCCTCCTAGGGCCCGTAACACCAAATTGAGGTTCCAGGAAGGGCAAAGAGGATGCACCGGCGGCCGCAGGTGCTTGACTCCCTTGAGGAACTGTGAGATGTCCGGATGGAATGACGGGACTGGTCCTCCCGAGGTGCGAGCCAATGAACATAAGAACATAAGAAAATGCCATACTGGGTCAGACCAAGGGTCCATCAAGCCCAGCATCCTGTTTCCAACAGTGGCCAATCCAGGCCATAAGAACCTGGCAAGTACCCAAAAACTAAGTCTATTCCATGTAACCATTGCTAATGGCAGTGGCTATTCTCTAAGTGAACTTAATAGCAGGTAATGGACTTCTCCTCCAAGAACTTATCCAATCCTTTTTTAAACACAGCTATACTAACTGCACGAACCACATTCTCTGGCAACAAATTCCAGAGTTTAATTGTGCGTTGAGTAAAAAAGAACTTTCTCCGATTAGTTTTAAATGTGCCCCATGCTAACTTCATGGAGTGTCCCCTAGTCCTTCTACTATCCGAAAGAGTAAATAACCGATTCACATCTACCCGTTCTAGACCTCTCATGATTTTAAACACCTCTATCATATCCCCCCTCAGTCGTCTCTTCTCCAAGCTGAAAAGTCCTAACCTCTTTAGTCTTTCCTCATAGGGGAGTTGTTCCATTCCCCTTATCATTTTGGTAGCCCTTCTCTGTACCTTCTCCATCGCAATTATATCTTTTTTGAGATGCGGCGACCAGAATTGTACACAGTATTTAAGGTGCGGTCTCACCATGGAGCGATACAGAGGCATTATGACATTTTCCGTTTTATTCATCATTCCTTTTCTAATAATTCCCAACATTCTGTTTGCTTTTTTGACTGCCGCAGCACACTGAACCGACGATTTCAATGTGTTATCCACTATGACACCTAGATCTCTTTTCTTGGGTTGTAGCACCTAATATGGAACCCAACATCGTGTAATTATAGCATGGGTTATTTTTCCCTATATGCATCACCTTGCACTTATCCACATTAAATTTCATCTGCCATTTGGATGCCCAATTTTCCAGTCTCACAAGGTCTTCCTGCAATTTATCACAATCTGCTTGTGATTTAACTACTCTGCACAATTTTGTGTCATCTGCAAATTTGATTATCTCACTCGTCGTATTTCTTTCCAGATCATTTATAAATATATTGAACAGTAAGGGTCCCAATACAGATCCCTGAGGCACTCCACTGTCCACTCCCTTCCACTGAGAAAATTGCCCATTTAATCCTACTCTCTGTTTCCTGTCTTTTAGCCAGTTTGCAATCCACGAAAGGACATCGCCACCTATCCCATGACTTTTTACTTTTCCTAGAAGCCTCTCATGAGGAACTTTCAAACGCCTTCTGAAAATCCAAGTATACTATATCTACCGGTTCACCTTTATCCACATGTTTATTAACTCCTTCAAAAAAGTGAAGCAGATTTGTGAGGCAAGACTTGCCCTGGGTAAAGCCATGCTGACTTTGTTCCATTAAACCATGTCTTTCTATATGTTCTGTGATTTTGATGTTTAGAACACTTTCCACTATTTTTCCTGGCACTGAAGTCAGGCTAACCGGTCTGTAGTTTCCCGGATCGCCCCTGGAGCCCTTTTTAAATATTGGGGTTACATTTGCTATCCTCCAGTCTTCAGGTACAATGGATGATTTTAATGATAAGTTACAAATGTTTACTAATAGGTCTGAAATTTCATTTTTTAGTTCCTTCAGAACTCTGGGGTGTATACCATCCGGTCCAGGTGATTTACTACTCTTCAGTTTGTCAATCAGGCCTACCACATCTTCTAGGTTCACCGTGATTTGATTCAGTCCATCTGAATCATTACCCATGAAAACCTTCTACATTACGGGTACCTCCCCAACATCCTCTTCAGTAAACACCGAAGCAAAGAAATCATTTAATCTTTCCGCGATGGCCTTATCTTCTCTAAGTGCCCCTTTAACCCCTCGATCATCTAACGGTCCAACTGACTCCCTCACAGGCTTTCTGCTTCGGATATATTTAAAAAAGTTTTTACTGTGAGTTTTTGCCTCTACAGCCAACTTCTTTTCAAATTCTCTCTTAGCCTGTCTTATCAATGTCTTACATTTAACTTGCCAATGTTTATGCTTTATCCTATTTTCTTCTGTTGGATCCTTCTTCCAATTTTTGAATGAAGATCTTTTGGCTAAAATAGCTTCTTTCACCTCCCCTTTTAACCATGCCGGTAATCGTTTTGCCTTCTTTCCACCTTTCTTAATGTGTGGAATACATCTGGACTGTGCTTCTAGAATGGTATTTTTTAACAATGACCACGCCTCTTGGACATTTTTTTACTTTTGTAGCTGCTCCTTTCAGTTTTTTTCTAACAATTTTTCTCATTTTATCAAAGTTTCCCTTTTGAAAGTTTAGCACGAGAGCCTTGGATTTGCACACTGTTCCTTTTCCAGTCATTAAATCAAATTTGATCATATTATGATCACTATTGCCAAGCGGCCCCACCACCGTTACCTCTCTCACCAAGTCCTGTGCTCCACTGAGAATTAGATCTAAAATTGCTCCCTCTCTCGTCGGTTCCTGAAGCGAGTGCGGACACCTGCACTCTCAGCGAATTGTAGGAGAGACCCTTCTCCAGCCCCTCCTGCAGGAATGGCAGGATCTGTTGACGGGAGGCTGCGGTTGCGAGAGCACCCCGCGCCGAGCACCAAACTTCAAACACCTTCCACACCCGCACATAGGCGACCGATGTCGAGGTCTTACGCGCTTTGAGGAGTGTATCCACCACAGGAATAGCGTAGCCCTTGCTCAGGAGGCTCCTCCTTTCAAAAGCCACGCCGCAAGACAGAAGTGTTCTGCCTGCTCCGAAAATACCGGGCCCTGGTGAAGAAGACACGGAAGGTGCGAGAGCCGAAGTGGACCGTCCACCGCCACGCTGAGTAGGTCCACGAACCACGGGCGCCGCAGCCATTCTGGAGCCACTAGGATGACCAGACCGCGGTGTCGCTCTATCCTCCGTAGCATCTTGCCCACCAGAGGCCAGGGAGGAAAGACGTAGAGTAGAAGCTGAGGAGGCCATGGGAGAACTAGAGCGTCGACGCCTTCTGCGCCGCGCTCCCTTCTGCGGCTGAAGAACCGGGGAGCTTTTGCATTGGAGGCGGACGCCATGAGATCCATCTCGGGTGTCCCCCAGCGTCAGGAGATGAGCGCCATCGCCTCGTCGGAGAGGGACCATTCTCCCGGATCCAACACCTGACGACTCAGGTAGTCCGCTTGGATGTTGTCCACCCCGGCGATGTGTGAGGCCGCCAGCCGTTCTAGGAAACGTTCCGCCCACGCCATCAGTCGAGCGGCTTCTAGAGCTACCTGTCGGCTCCTGGTGCCCCCTTGCCGGTTGATGTAAGCCACCGTTGTTGCATTGTCCGAGAGGACTCGAACCGCCCGACCCCTGATCAGGGGCAGGAACTGCATGAGGGCCAGACGAACTGCCCTGGTCTCCAGATGGTTGATCGACCAGGTCGCCTGATCCTTTGTCCACTGACCTTGAACCGAGCTCCTGAGGCACACTGCCCCCCAACCGGACAGACTGGCATCGGTAGTGACTACTACCCAGTCCGGTGTCTCCAGAGGGCATCCTTGGGCTAGGTTCCTGGGATCCAGCCACCACCTCAAGCTGGAGCTGGCGGTCGGAGTAAGGGGAAGAATCGCCTGGTAGTCCCAAGAGACTGGTTTCCACCTCGAGAGCAGGGACATTTGCAGAGGCCGCAGGTGTGCAAAGGCCCAGGGTACTAGGCTTATCGCGAACTCCATTGAGCCCAGGACCTGGAGGTAGTCCCACGCCGTGTGTACCGGGAGAGAAGCAAACCGGATGATTTGATCCCGCAGTGATTGAGCCTTGTCCGGACGCAGGAAGACCTTGTCCTGTGCCGTGTCGAAGCGTGCCCCCAGGAAGTCCAATTGTTGGGACGGCAGCAAACTGCTCTTGCTGAAGTTCACCACCCAGCCAAGGGACTGTAGGAAGGTCACTACTCTGTCGACCGCCGCCCGTCCCTGCGGCAGGGACTTCGCTCGGATGAGCCAGTCGTCCAAGTAAGGGTGGACCAGGATGCCTTCCCGCCGTAGTGCGGCTGCCACTACCACCATAACCTTGGTAAAGGTTCTGGGCACGGTCACCAGCCCGAAGGGCAGCGCCTGGAACTGAAAATGTTGACTCAAGATTTTGAAGCGAAGGAACCTCTGATGGGCCGGAAGGATCGGAATGTGCAGATATGCTTCTGTTAGATTGAGGGAGGCTAGGAACTCCCCCTGATGCACCGCCGCAATGACAGAGCGGAGTGTTTCCATGCGAAACATGGAGATCCGGAGCATCTTGTTGACTTCCTTGAGGTCCAGAATGGGACGAAAGGAGCCGTCCTTCTTGGGAACCACGAAGTAAATCGAATAATGCCCCGAGCCCACCTCTCCTGAAGGGACGGGCGAGATGGCTCCCAGGTCCAGAAGCCTGTCCAGCGTGTGCTGTACCCCCAGGCGCTTGAGGCTTGACCCGCAGGGAGAGAAGATGAACCTGTCCCTGGGAAACCGGACAAATTCCAACGCGTAACCGTGTCTTAGGATGTCTAGGACCCATTGGTCCGTGGTGATGTTGGTCCACTCCTCGTAAAAGAGCGATGCGACCTCCAATCCGGGGTAGCAAGGAGTGGACTGGCCTGGCATCATTGAGGCGTCTTGCCAGAGGCTCCCTGGGTCGAGGAGTCCCTGGAGGGTCTGCAACCCCGAAAGGGCCGAGGCCACGACTGTGACCTGGTTGATGGTGTCCTAGGGTCTTGTTGCCTGGAGCCCCTGTAACGCCTTTGAGTGCGGTACTGGTTCCTGGTAGTCCCAGAGGACGGACGATAGGCACGCTGACGGTCCTCGGGTAATCTGTGGATCGAGTTTTCCCCTAGGGTCTTGATGATCTGATCGAGGTCCTCGCCAAAAAGAAACCTGCCCTTGAAAGGCAGGGCCCCCAGACTAGCCTTGGAGGAAGCGTCCACTGCCCAGTTCCGGAGCCACAGAAGGCATCTGGCGGAAACAGCCGATGCCATGGTCCTCGCCAGGACCCGCAGCAGGTCGTGTAAAGTATCTGCCCCGTAAGCGATGACCGCCTCCAGCCGGTCCGCCTGGGCCGCCTCCTCCGGTGGTAACTGCTGAGAGGTGAGGAGCTGTTGAACCCATCGAAGACCGGCTCTCTGGGTAAGAGAACCGCAGATGGCTGCCCGGACCCCCAGCGCCGAGACCTCAAAGATCTTCTTGAGGGCGACCTCCAGCTTTCTGTCCTGTAGATCTCGAAGCGCAGTGCCCCCTATAGTGCCCGGGATTGTAGTTCTCTTCGTGACGGCGGACACCGCCGAGTCAACCTTGGGGACCTTGAGGTGGTCCAGGAAGTCACCCGGGAGAGGATAGAGCTTGTCCATAGCCCTGCCGACCCAAAGGGACGCCTCTGGGTTGTCCCACTCCCTCACGAGTAGCTGGAGAAACGAATCATGAATAGGAAAGTTCCTCGCCAGGGGACGCAGGCCCGCCAAGACAGGATTTCCCTTCGTGGTAGCGGAGGCTACGGAGGGAGCCGGGGGCCCCGGGGGCTCAATGGGGGGGTCTAGGTCCAATTCCTGAAGAACGTGGGGGATGAGGTCCGCCAACTCCTCCTTGCGAAAAATCCGGAGCACTCGTGGGTCATCGCATTCCAAGTGCCCTGCCAAGATCGCCTCGTCGTCCGCTTGCGACACCGGGTCACCCCCCGGGTCCGGCGAGGGCGACGTCCCGCCCAGGTACAGTGGCATACCCAGGGGCACCCTGGGGCCCCCCCCCGGCCCCCGTTACCAAAGCCGTAGTACCTGTGGTCCTTGGAGCTTTAGCGGGAGGAGGTAAAACAGCTGACCCCCCCCCCTGCGGATTCAAGCTCTGCAAATACGCCTGGTGCATGAGCACCACGAAATCCGCCGAGAAGCTGAGAGGTCCAGTCAGGGGGGGGGGGGGGGGGAAATGAGGTCCCTGGGGAGTCCGGAGGTGGAGGGAAGAGGCCCGGAATCCAAGATCGGGGGTGCCAGAGGCAAGAAATCATCTGTAGTCTCCTCAGCGTCTGAGACCACGCTGCTTTCCAGCTCTAAAATGGCCGCCGCTCCCGCCAAAGAAGGGGGCGGGGCTACTCCCCGAGGCCCGCGGCGCTCCGAGCGCGGCGGAGAAGTTGTCGGGGGAGCGGTGCTCGTCTCCCCCCCGGGGAGGCACCTGCCGCAAAGGCCGTCCCTCGAGGCGCCCTGTCCCGGGCTGCCACAGGACGGGCAACGGGCTCGCTGCATCGCGCGAATCCGAAGGCGGGCGCAAGACGCCGGAGACGGCGAAGCCGAAGATCGTGCCGCGGGAGGAGCGGGCCTGCCTCGCCCTCACTCAACTCCGGGTGCGGCAGGGGAATGGGACCTCCTCGCTGCCTGAGGCCCCGGGGAATGGCACGTCGCAGGGCTGCGGGGGAAGGTGTAGAACCGCGGCTGAGAGGAGGGGAGAGACTGGCACTACCAGCATCCACCTCCTAATGCGCCAAACCTACAGCTGCAAACAAATAAAGACACAAAAACCTCCCCAAACTTACCCCCGACGACAGCAAGAAGGCTAAGCGAGGGAGGGAGAAAGGAAGAGGCAGTCCTGATAGCAGGAGATGAATTAGAGCCAAGCACTAAACCGGCTCTCTTCTGTTAAGAACAATCTTTTTTTTTTTTTTTTAATACTGCTTGATCCATCAAAGAAGAAAGATAGAGAAATAAAAAATGTGGCATAGAGCCACTAGTTAGGGGAAACAACGGGTTCCCCTCCTCACATCTGCTGGAGTCAGAGAGATACTGAGGATCTAGGAGGGGTGCACCAGCTTATATGCCAGCACCCTCCGAAGTTTGCTCTGACTCCATCTGCTGGACGGGGGACATAACCCACCGTCTGGACTGATCCTGTACGTACAGGGAAAGGAAAATTTCTACTAAACTCAGCCAGGCCACAGTATAGAAAAACATGTCCAATGTTCCTTGGCATACAAACCCAGAAGTTAGGGGAGCAACAGGACTGGTTACAGAGCAGAATTTTCACACATGAGCAGTGAAAGGCTTTTGACTTTTTCCAGATAACACTGAAATATTCCATCCATTTAGCGTCAAATCACGTAACCCACAACTGAGATTCTGAACTTCCTTCAAAGAACAGCACAAAGCTTTTTGGGGCCCGTGTTCTACAGACCTACAAAAATGATTGGTCTAAGATTTTGGAGTTTTGCATTATATTCTGTCTTTCTGTATATTGTCAATTTTAGAAATTCACCTGAATGAGAATAGGCAAATTATCTGCTAATATTCTTTGCTACTACTCAATCCACTCTACTATGTTCATACATGAGAAATCCTTGACACATTTCAAGGAGATAACATTGCACTTAAAAACAACACTCCCACAGTCTGAAAAAATCATCAGTTCTAAACATATTTTACAACTTGGAATATTTGGCATTGCTAAATTGAGATTACTTACCTGATAATCTCCTTTTCCTTAGTGTATGCAGATGGACTCAAGACAAGCGGGTATAGTGTGCTCGTGCTAGCAGTTGGAGACGGATCTGACGTCAGCACGGGTACATATACCCCCACAGGAAGTGAAGCAACTCAGTAATCTTCCTTGCAAAAGCTGTATGAGCTATATAAGTGTAGCTGACTGATCAATTAAAGAAACAGGATTACCCTGACAGATTGATAGTAGCTGGAGACCGCCAGTGTTCTTCAACCGGAAGGCGTCGACACCCAGCAGGGTGGAGGCCCTATATAAGCAAAACATGGCTTACCATGAATCGGCGAATCTCCATGAATACCGGCAGCCGGGCGGGATGGTGAGTCCATCTGCATACACTAAGGAAAAGGAGATTATCAGGTAAGTAATCACTACATTTCCTGTCGTGTAGCAGATGGACTCAAGACAAGTGGGATGTACAAAAGCTACTCCCGGACTGGGCGGGAGGCTGCCCGAGGTCCATGTAGGATTGCCCTCGCGAATGCTGTGTCCTCCCTGGCCTGAACGTCCAGACGGTAGAATCTGGAGAAAGTATGAAGGGAGGACCACGTCGCCGCTTTACATATCTCCGCCGGTGACAGCATCCCGGTTTCTGCCCAAGAGGCCGCTTGCGCTCAGGTAGAATGAGCCTTGACCTGTAGTGGAGGCGGCTTTCCTGCCTCTATGTAGGCTGCCTTGATGACTTTTTTGATCCAGTGGGCGATGGTCGGCCGTGAGGCCGCTTCCCCTTGTTTCTTCCCGCTGTGCAGGACGAACAGGTGGTCCGTCTTTCGTACTGGTTCTGACATGTCCAGGTATCTGGGCAGTAATCTGCCAATGTCGAGATGACGTAGTAGTCTACCTTCTTCCGACTTCTGCAAACCCTCCGTAATGGGCAAGGATATGGTTTGGTTGAGGTGAAATTGTGAGAAGACCTTCGGCAAGAAGGAAGGAACTGTGCGAAGATGGATAGCTTCTGGAGTGATTCTGAGAAATGGATCACGGCAGGACAGTGCAAACCCTCCGTAGTGGGCAAGGATATGGTTTGGTTGAGGTGAAATTGTGAGACGACCTTCGGCAAGAAGGAAGGAACTGTGCGAAGATGGATAGCTTCTGGAGTGATTCTGAGAAATGGATCACGGCAGGACAGTGCAAACCCTCCGTAGTGGGCAAGGATATGGTTTGGTTGAGGTGAAATTGTGAGACGACCTTCGGCAAGAAGGAAGGAACTGTGCGAAGATGGATAGCTTCTGGAGTGATTCTGAGAAACGGATCACGGCAGGACAGTGCTTGTAGCTCTGAGATGCGATGGGCTGAACAGACCGCCAGTAAGAACACCATCTTCAAGATCAACAAATGAAGGGACAGACCTCTCAGGGGCCTGAAGGTGGATCCCGCTAGAAAATCCAACACTAGGTTGAGGTTCCACAAGGCACCAGCCACTTCAGTGGCGGGTGAATGTGCTTGACTCCTTTCAGGAAGCGTGACACATCAGGGTGTGTGGCAATGGTGTTGCCGTCCCTCCAGGGACCATAGCAAGATAGCGCCGCTACCTGTACCTTGATGGAGCTGAGAGAAAGACCCTTCTGAAGCCCATCTTGTAGGAAGTCCAAAATGATAGGTATCTTAGCGGCATGTGGATTGGTGCTGTGAGAATCGCACCAAGCTTCAAAAACTCTCCAGATCCTTATATATGTAAGCGATGTGGAGAACTTGCGTGCTCGGAGGAGTGTATCGATTACCGCCTCCGAGTAACCTCTCTTCTTCAGTCGAGCCCTCTCAATGGCCAAACCATAAGAGAGAATTGAGCCGGATCCTCGTGGATGATGGGGCCCTGCCGCAGCAGGTCCTGGTAAGGAGGCAGGGGTAATGGGTTCCCTGCCAGCAGTCTTCTCATGTCTGCGTACCAGGGTCTTCTTGGCCAATCCGGGGCCACTAGAAGAACTAGGCCTCTGTGCCGCTGAATCTTGTGTAGAATGGCACCCAGCAGGGGCCACGGAGGAAAGGCATATAGCAGAATCCCTTGAGGCCATGGTTGTACCAGGGTGTTGATCCCCTGGGATAGAGGATCCCGCTGGCGACTGAAATATCTGGGAACTTGGGAGTTGGACCAGTCCGCTAGTAGGTCCATGCCCGGCGTCCCCCACTGGTCTACGATTAGCTGGAAAGCCTTGGGCGACAGCTGCCATTCTCCCAGGTTCAGGCTTTCTCTGCTGAGGAAGTCTGCCTTGGCGTTGTCCATCCCTGCGATGTGGATGGCGGAGATATCTTGGAGATTTGCTTCTGCCTAAATCATCAGTGGAGTGATCTCCAGGGATACCTGTTGACTCCTGGTTCCGCCCTGTCGGTTGATGTATGCCACCGTGGTGGCGTTGTCAGACATCACTCTGACCGCTCTGTTGCGGAATCTGTGAGAAAAGTGCAGGCCTGAGAGCCTGACTGCCCTTGCTTCCAGTCGGTTGATGTTCCATCCTGACTCTATTCTGCTACACCGCCCTTGGGCGATGAGCTCTTCGCAGTGTGCTCCCCAGCCGTTCAGACTGGCATCTGTGGTGAGCAGGGTCCAGGTTGGGGAGGACATTCTTGAGCCCCGGCTCAAGTGGCCGGGCTGCAACCACCATCGTAGCTGAATCCGTACTCTGGCTGGTAGACGGAGGTGTACGGTGTAGTTCTGCAATCGTGGGCTCCACCGGGATAGGAGGGCGTGTTGCAAAGGTCTCATATGAGCCCGCGCCCATGGGACCACTTCCAGAGTGGATGCCATAAGGCCGAGGACTTGCAGGTAATCCCGAGTTGTGGGCCGGAAGGTGCGCAGCAGGACCTGCAGACAATTCGGAAGCTTTAATATCCTCTTGGAGGTCAAGCTGACCGTGTCCGCCTGGGTATCGAATAGGGCTCAGAGATATTCCAGCGACTGCGACGGCTGTAGGGAACTCTTGCTTAAGTTGACTACCCAACCCAGGCTTTCCAGGAGGGCTATAACCCTGCCGGTTGCCCGGCGGCTCTCCTCCTGCGACTTTGCTCTGATCAGCCAATCGTCCAGATAGGGATGGACGAGAATTCCTTCCTTCCTGAGAGCTGCTGCCACTACTACGATTACCTTGGTAAAGATCCGTGGCGCAGTGGCCAACCCGAAGGGTAGGGCTCGGAACTGGAAGTGCTGATTGTGGACTTTGAAGCGTAAATAGCGCTGGTGGTCCAGATGAATCGGGATATGTAGATAGGCTTCCGACAGATCCAGGGAGGTGAGAAACTCCCCTGGTCGTACTGCATTCTTGACGGATCGCAGAGTTTCCATGCGAAAGCTGGGGACCCGGAGGTGTCGGTTGACAGACTTCAGGTCCAGGACTGGCCGGAAAGTGCCCCCTTTCTTGGGCACTATGAAATAAATGGAATAATGCCCAGAACTTGTTTCCCCTGCAGGGACTGGGACTATGGCTCTTAGGACCAGGAGCCTCCGTAAGGTCTCTTCCAATGCCGTCTGCTTGAAAGGTGAGCAGGGAGATTCTACAAACTTGGCTGGCGGAAGCCGAAGAAAATCTAGGTAATATCCTTCTCGGATGATGGTAAGGACCCATTGATCCGAGGTGATCTCGACCCACCTGTGGTAGAAGAGGGTTAGCCTGCCCCCTATGGCCGCTACCCCCGGATGGGTCGGCTGATTGTCATTGCGGCGTCCGGCCGGGGCCAGAACCCGGGCCGGCTCTCCTCTTGTGCTTAGCCCGAAAGGGCTGATTCCTGGCCGGAGGACGGGGTGCTTAGTAGCGGGTCCTGTAAGGGTGGAAGCGCTGAGAGCTGCCACCTCTAGGTGGCCTTGAAAAGGTGCGCTGGCTCCTCCTAGACCTGTCTTCTGGGAGACGGGGTAATGGAGAGGTACCCCATGTCCTAGCCAATTGTTTGAGGTTGCTGCCGAACAGTAGGGAACCCTTAAAGGGCATTCTCGTGAGGCGGGACTTGGAGGAAGTGACGGCCGCCCAATTGCGTAGCCATAGCTGCCTCCGGGCCGCCACCGAGGAGGACACTCCTTTGGCAGCCGTACGGATGAGGTCGGAGGCTGCGTCAGTGAGATATGCGAGAGCGGACTCCATGTCTTCCCCAGGGGTGTTAGTTCGGGCCTGTGACAAACAGGAACGTGTAACCACGGTGCAGCAAGTCGCAATTCGCAAGGACATAGCTGCCACCTCAAAAGCCTGCTTCAAAATGGTGTCCATGCGTTGGTCATGGGCATCCTTGAGGGCCGCTCCCCCCTCAACCGGAATGGTGGTGCGCTTCACAATTGCGCTAACGATGGTGTCTACTTTGGGGCACGCCAGAAGCTCCTTAGATGTCGGGTCCAGAGGGTATATGCCAGACAGGGCCCGACCCCCTTGGAAAGAGGCCTCCGGCACTTTCCACTCTAATTCAATCAGCTGCTGTGCTGCCTGTAAGAGAGGAAAAATGGTGGGCCGTCTGGCGCAGACCCTCCAGGAAAGGGTTGATCTTCGGGTCCCCCTGGGTGCTTTGGGCCGGAATGGCCAGTTCTGAAAGGCATTGTGACACCAAGCCTGGAAGATCTTCCTTTTGAAAGAAGCGTCTCATGGTCCGATATGGAGCCGTCCCCGAGGGAAGTTCACCCTCCTCGGGGAATTCTTTTCCCTCCCTGGAACAAGCTGGATCCCCAAGGCCGGGGCTGCCGGGCGGGCAGTGGCGGAACAGAGGTTTCGAGGGTCCAGGGCCCGGGTCCACCGGAACAGAAGGACCCACTGGAGGGGCAGACTGCATCTGAACAAAGGTGTGAAGTCCCTGGAAGAACTCCACCCAGGAAAAGGAGGCCAGATCTGGACGTAGGGGCACCAGGCCTTTCGACGTCCCTGGTTGCTCGCCGCTGCTTGCCAAGTCTGGAGTGTTCCCCGAGGAACCGCCGGGCTGGGACCTGCTCTGGCCCGGTGCTCTCATGGCTTCCTCACATTGGGCACATAGGGAGTCCTCGCTCTGGGTGGCTCTGAGCTACATGCCGAGCACAGACTTAGAGTTCGCATGTCCGAGCCCGGAGGAGCCGGCTCCGTGGATGCCTGCTGCTCTATGTCTGCCGTTATTACCACCCAACCGGACTATGCGCCTATGAGCGGGTGTCTTATAAACATGCGCCTATGAGCGGGCGCCTAAGCAATGTGCGCCCCCCGAGCGGGTGTCTTATAAACATGCGCCTATGAGCAAGCGTCTTATAAACATGCGCCTAGGAGCGGGCGTCTTATAAACATGCGCCTATGAGCGGGCGCCTAAGAAATGTGCGCCCCTAAGCGGGCGTCTTAGAAATGTGCGTCTAAGCAATATGCGCCTATGCAGTGTGTGCCTATGAGCGGGCGTCTTAGAAACGTGCGCCTAAGCAATGTGCACCTATGAGAAAAGCGTACGGCAGCGGGAGCAACGGGCGCTTATCGCAGTATGCGAATACCAAGAAACATGGCCATTTCTTCGGCGTGCTGCCTCGCAAGCAGGCCCAGCTAGTCCACACTTCCTCAGAGACCACAGTAAAGATGTGCACCTTACCTTGTCTTTGGCGCTTCCCGGCTTGAACCCGGGCGGTCTCCGGCTGCGGGGGGAGAGGGGAAGTACCTTCACCGCCGCTCTAGGAAGTGCACCCGCTGCCTCTAGGCCGCGCCCGAGCCCTTCTCGCTCGGGGGCGAAGTCCACGCCGGGACCGAGGATGCCTCTATGCCGCGCCCGAGCCCTCCTCGCTCGGGGGCTAGGTCCCTGCCGCAACCCGGCCACCGGACCGAGTCTCTCACCTCCGAGGGAACACGGAAGTCAGCTTGGGAAACTGAACTGGGGGAGGAACCGAATGGTATCCCGCAGGAGTGCGGGGCTTGTCTTCAGCAAGTTGAGATTTTTTTTTTTTTGTAGTTTAGAATTTGGAAACACGCTCAGCGAGCGTGAGGTAGCTCCAAACTGCTTTGGAGACGGAAATTACTGAGTTGCTTCACTTCCTGTGGGGGTATATGTACCCGTGCTGACGTCAGATCCGTCTCCAACTGCTAGCACGAGCACACTATACCCACTTGTCTTGAGTCCATCTGCTACACGACAGGAAAATGTATTATTTACAGATTAAGAATGTGCTCATTTTTAAACTGTAAACAGCCATTCAAACCAGGGCTAATTTTCTATTAAAAAAAAAAAAGGATACTGCGTTGGGACCAATGGCAACCTCCACCTTCCATTCTATTTGCAGTGGGGAAAAGGAACCCATTTGCCACATTTACCAAGGTTTCAGGTCAATATGCTGGCACAAAATCAGAATAAAATTGCATGGAGATTACGTGATTAGATAACTGGTTTTACTGATTAAACCAATGTAAAGAACAGTAAATCATAACTGAAACAGATGAAAACTTCCAAAGCAATACTTTAACTACAAATTAGTAAGATGCTCTAAAGTGGATGTTTACAAAATAAAATTACTCACTAATAGATGAAGCAGTCAAAATCAGGTGCTCAGGTTGGATGGTCCAAGTCTGTTCAAATTTATGTGCAGACTCCACAATATTTGAACACAATGGTGCACCCTGAGGCCCTTTCACTGGAAGTACATCCAAAGATGTATTGCTGATGTTCCTCTCAGAATTCCCAATACCACTAAAAAAGAAGACCCACACAACCCCAATACAAACTATATCAGATAAAGTGTTCAATATTAGGAAGAAATGTCTTTTGCAATTATTTAACTTATGTATCATAGAAAAACAGAGTATGCGCTTTTTTAACTAAAACTTGGAACCAGCAGCCAGGAGTTTAAGAATATATGAATATTTAGAAAGGTGAAATTACTTATCCTTAACTGTTGTTCTCTATCAGCAGCAGGTTTTATGGAGTCTTTCACATGGGCCATACAACTCAAGTGCAATGTCAAACTTTCTAAAGGAAATTTCTACATGTATCATACATATCCTATGTACTGCCAAACTACCAGTCAGTTTAACATTTAGCACAGCAAAAAGTTAACAAAAAACTTCATTAAGCCACATTTATTAAAAAACAATTGCAAATAGCTAATTTTATGTTCCCATATAAAAAGCAGACAACAGATAGACACATGGAAAAAGGGCAAGTGGAAACATTTTTTCCTTAAAAAAGATGGAACATAATCAGGAAAATAACCCTGAAAGTGAAAATAAATGGTTACAAGGGAGATGGAAGTTGGCTTTATGGCATAGAGAGTCCATGTAACAGATAGCACAAATTTAGAACCCCAAAGAACCAATTTCAGTTTATTACAATTTATAGCCCACATACATCACAGAGTTTCAAAGCAGAGAACAAAACAAACAAACAAAAAAAAAAAGACGTACATAATTAAAAATCATATACAAATACTAAATAAACAAAGTCTTAAATATACAGGAATAAATGCCATCCTACAACCTCTTATTCAGAGAGCTCCAATGACATCACCATATTTACTTTGCTAGGAGGCTTTAATTATTTATTTATTAACTTATACGGGCTGCAAAAACCTCCTTGAAAAGGAAGGTCTTTTGGTCCTACTTAAAAGTTTTTTCATACATCGTCTGAATGGACTTGGTATTGAATTCAAGTGAATTGGATCTGCTACAGAGAAAGCGCTCTCTCCAGTGATATTAAGTCTCATGCGTTTTATAGAGGGAACCTCAAGCAAGTTTTTTTCTTCAGATCTGAGTGAGCATACAGGTTTATATATTCTTAGGCCTGAGCTGACCCAGCAAGCTTTTAGAAGATATGCCATTTAATTGGAAGCCAATGAAGTTTACAGAGGTGATATAAGCTCTTTCATTTTAGTCCCAGTGAAAACACGAGTTGCAGTATTTTGTACAAGCTGCAATGGATGTGATGCAGAGACTGGAAGTCCCATGTATGAAGCATTTCCATAGTTCAGACCAATGTTCCCTCCAAGGAGTGACTAGGTGAGTAAATTTTTCTTCGTGTGAGCAATTTTTTTAAACCAACAATTTTTGAGTGCCATTATTAGCACTGAATTTTGTACACAGCACAAAGACTCTCCGAAATGTACGAGTGGTCGCTCATATGCTCAGCTTTGAACTATGGCCCAGACCACTGAATTAGAGCCTGAAGAATTGGATTAAAGTCCTTAGGTTCTAGAACAGGATGTGACCTTCTCAACATACGTAATTTATAAAAAGATGATTTAATAACTGCCCCTACCTGTGGTTCAAGTGACAAGCTCTGATCAATAACACCAGGGCTGTGAACCTTTGAGTGCACTGGGATACAAACATCTTTTTGAAATAAAAATTGTATGGAATGCTACGCAGTGGGGATCTACTCAGAATGGTAATCTGTTTTCTCAACATTTAGAAGAAGCTTCTTGTGTGAAAGCCAGCTATTTGCACATTGCAAAGAGTTATGAAATTAAAATTATTGATCCATAAGGATGAGTAGGGGACATAAAATTGAATGTTGGTGTAAATTCTATGCCTAGACAGGAGAAAATCTTACAGAAAGGGGCCAAGTAAATATTAAAGAGAACAGCGGACTCAACAGATTCCTGGGGGACTCCAGACTACACAGTGTTACATTCAGAAAACAGTCTAAACTAACTTGCTGTAATCTGTTTGATAGAAAAGACATGAACCAAAGGAGTACAGAACCAGAAATACTGAGAGATTGTAATCTGGGCAAAAGAACTGTGTCAAAGGTGCTCGCTATGTCCAGCAAAACCACAAATGAATGAATAGAAACTGGACAAACATAACAACTCAGTACTATGTAGATTTCTAAAGCCAAATTGAAATGTTTCTATGATTGCTTACTTCTCAATGAAATCTGATAGCTGAACATGTACAGTTGATTAAATTTTAGCCAAACATGGTAAGGAGGAGACTGGTCTGAAATTAGCCAGTATAATGGGATCAGTGCAGGGTTTTTTCAATAAGGGCTGGACACAAGCTTGCTTGAAAAGATCAGGCATATGCCCTGATGTAAGAGAGAGATTAATAGCTGTGATTGTTTCATCAAGTTCTTTCCTCAAACATTTTAACTTGGCGGTGGAACATGGGTCCAGTATCTTTTGCCCAGGCCGATCGCTTCTGTCTTGCGGCCTGGCTTTTGAGAGGCTCTGGCTGAGATGGCGTGGATACACAGAGACCGTTATCTCGACCCTCCTCAAAGCTAGAAAGACGTCTACCTTCATCTCCAATATAAGGGTATGGAAAGTTTTTGAGAACTAGTGTGCCTCCATATCTGTGTCACCACGGACCGCCTCGGTGGCTCAGATCCTATCTTTTCTTCAACAGGGACTGGCCTACAACTCGCTGAGAGTGCAAGTCTTTGCCCTAGGCTCTCTACTTCATCAACGAGAGTGAAATTCCTTCTCCTCTCACCCGGATATCATCCGATTCCTCAGGGGGGTGAAGCACGTGAAACCCCCGGTCCACGCTCTTTATCCTTTGTGCAGTCTCAATCTCGTTCTCCAAATCTTGGTCGGTCCACCCTTTGAACCCATGCGTTCCGCGACCCTCAAGGATATCACTTTCAAGGCGGTTTTCCTGGTATTTATCTGTTCTGCCGGCAGAAGCTTGGAGCTTCAAGCCCTCTCGTGCAGAGAGCCCTACCTTCATTTTACAGATTTGGGAGTTTCCTTGCGCACTGTGCCTGCTTTTCTGCCCAAGGTGGTTTCCGAGTTCCACTTGAATCAGACTGTAGAGCTTCCGTCCTTCTCAGCAGACGCATCGGCGGATCTACGCAAGCTAGATGTCAAGAGTATCCTCATTCGCTATCTGGAAGTCACTAATGATTTTCGCTTGTTGGACCATCTTTTTGTTCTCTAGCATGGTCTGAGGAAGGGGCCAAGGCGTCGAAAACTACCATTGCTCGCTGGCTGAAGGAGGCGATCTCGGCGGCCTACATTGGAGCAGGTCAACAACCTCCGGCGGGTGTCAAGGCCCATTCTCTTCGAGCTCAGGCTGCTTCCTGGATGGAGATGCAATCGGTCTCTTTCCAGGAGATTTGTCAAGCGGCAACTTGGAAATCGTTACATACCTTTGCTCGTCAGTATCGTCTACACATACAGTCGCCTACTTTTGGATCCTTTGGCTCTAGGGTCATTCGAGCAGGGCTTTCCGGGGCCTACCCTATGTAGGGAAGCTTTGGTACATCCCACTGTCTGGACTGATCCTGGTACGTACAGGGAAAAGAAAATTATTCCTTACCTGCTAATTTTCGTTCCTATAGTACCAAGGATCAGTCCAGACACCCTCCCTGACTGTTTTATTGGGTTTGGGATTGCCTCTCTGCTCAAATTGTTCTTCAGTGCCTTTTTTTCCTTTGGCTGGTTAATGGTTCATTCTGCAAGTTTGTTG
Organism: Rhinatrema bivittatum; assembly: GCF_901001135.1. Lineage (NCBI taxonomy): Eukaryota > Metazoa > Chordata > Amphibia > Gymnophiona > Rhinatrematidae > Rhinatrema > Rhinatrema bivittatum. The sequence goes on from NC_042616.1 coordinate 569,967,454, forward strand.
TTTGACACTGTTTTGTGCCTTTTGCACACTATTATTTGTTACTTAATTCTATTGTTCTTGATCCATCCCGATTTTCCTCTATGCTTTGATATACTCCATACTGAGGATTGGTAGAGGGTGCACTACCTTATAAGGAAACATCCTTCAAAGTTTTATTTGACTCCATCTGCTGGAAGGGGGAGATAACCCCACTGTCTGGACTAATCCTTGATACTACAGGAACGAAAATTAGAAGGTAAGGAAAAATTTTCTTATTTGTTCCAAACCTAAAGAAAATGTCTTCTTGTCTATTGAAATACAGGTGAATTTACTATTGTACTATTATATGCTTAACTATTCACCCAATGGGTTTCTTTACAATAATATCACCAAACCCAAGCAAGCTATCATGGATAATAAAGTATCAGATAATCCATTCACTGAAAGCTGGTCCACATGAGTTCTGAAGTCTCCAAGGATGATGGTCTTAGAAATGTCAACATTGAGAGAGGCCAAAATGAAATAGTAGACTGCAAATATTAGGGCAATAAACTAAACAGAAATTGATGATGGCTGAGGAGGTCAACAGAATTACTTCAATGGGTAAAATGAAATCCAAGGATAACTGGACAAGTTTGAGAAAATCCTTAATAGATACTATCAGGCCACCTCCAGGATGATATGGGCAGAGCTGAGAGAATGCACAATATCCCTGGGGACACGACTGATTAAAAATCGAATCGGCATCTAGAGTGATGTTTCCAGTCAAGCACATGCAGTGAAGTGACTCTGTGCAAAGGGTGTCACATTAAAGACATCTTAAGTTTAATAGCTTGTACAGTCAGTAAAAGTAATGACAAGGTAGAAACAGCCAAAAATACCTTTGATGAAGCAGTACCCACAGCAATTAAAGAGGTAGGATTATGTGGTGGCAATCTGCGATGAAAACCAGCCATGTCCCCATAGTGCCCATGCCCAGTGATTACTGGAATAGGCCCCTTCTTTAACAAGAACTAGTGAGAAAAAACCCCGCGTACAAAGGGGCAGACTCCTTTGTTGAACCCAAAGGCGTGTGGGCACCTCCGGTGCTGTCGCTGTCCCTTTCAAGGCTCCTGATAATGTCAGGGGGTATGGTAAACACCACGGGAAGCCAAAAGATGAAAAGTGTCAAGGTTTAGCTCACAAAGGTGCCCAAATAAAGCTGGGAAGGCTCACCAGATGAAAAGATGGGTGGCGGCAGTAGAAGGCAATGATAGCAGGCAGTCATCTCTGGTACTAGCGTGGTAATTTTCAAGGCCCCGGTTCATGAGATCAGGGGGCATGGCAAAAAACCTGGAAGGCGCGAGAGGAAAAATGTCAGTGTATACAGGTGCCTGAATAGAGTCAGGGAAGGCTCGCCAGTGTTGAAGTAATGCTTAGTGAATGGGTGGTGCAACCCTGCAAATTCTTTCAAAAGAAGTTAACAGAATGGCATTAGAAGTGATCACCCCCCAAACATCATGGTCTTTGACATGACCTTTAGAGCAGTGGTTCTCAACCTTTTTCCCTTCATGACACACCTGACAGACCACACTCACATGTCTGACACACTGCTCATTACAATTCATGGCAGAAATAAAAAATAAAGGTCCAGTATTATTTTTATTGTTAAGAAAGGAAAAGATATATATTCTGTCTGAACAGAAATTGCATAAATAGTAAACATCCGACATCAAAACAGTACCAATTTCTAGTACTCAAACAGTAACTTACCTAACACTGAAAATATTACACCAGGCTAGAAGACACCATTATACTTCCTATTAGGAAAACAGAACAAGCCAGGCTACCATAGAGCCCTACACAGAAACTACAAGCCAGCAGAAAACCTCACCTGAATCACATGTGCTGACCCTCACCTAACAAAGAATAAAGAGACCAGAAGCATGCAGACAAAAACTAAATTGGAAAGCGCAATAAGCCAGGGTCTCTGCATGCAGTGTAATAAAGGAAAAAAAGAAACACCACCGGAGGAGGAAGTGACTTCACCCTCGGCGATGGCTGCCTAACTTGTGAGCTCCTCCAACCTTAAGCGGAATCCCTGTCTTATCACACCATCCGAATCGCTATTTCTTATTAAACAGCCTAATATCGACACCAAAACTTGCCCGGATGTCCACGAGGCGAAACCAGTTTGATTTCAGAAAATATTCTTACCAGAAAATGGAGGAGGAAAAAAGGCCCACAAGGGAAGACGCGATGGCGGACCTGGTGTCTGATAACGGGTCTGAAAACCCGGAGGATCCGGCGTGCACTGATGACGGGGATCTCCCAACCAAACTTGAAATGAAAAGTTGGTTTTCTGAAATAAAACAGGAAATTTCATCTAATACTCGGGACATCATGGAATCGATTGAGGAGCTCAAAGGAGAGTTGGCCGAACATGGCCGCCGTATTTTTGAGCTGGAAACCCGCGTTGACACGAATGAGGAACACATTAAACAGTCCCGCGAACAGCAGACGCGAACACAGTTGGAATTGGAGCGGATAAATGATAAATTGGAGGACCTCGAAAACCGCTCGAGACGGCACAATTTGCGGTTTTGAGGGGTGCCAGAATCTCCAGAGAACCAGGATTGTATTTCCGTGGTCCAACAAATTTGTGTTATGCTGCTCACTTCAGACTCACCTCAGCCCACTGAAAATTTGGAGTGTGCCATAAAAATCGACCGAGCCCATAGAGTCATGGGTCCTCGAGTCGGTAATAAGCCTAAAGACATTCTCGCTTGTTTTCATGACTATCATAAAAAAGACCAGCTGATGAGTATTGCGAGGAAGCAGGCCACGTGGCAATGGCAGGGGGAAGCCATTATGATTTTTGCCGACTTATCTCCTATCACTGTGAAAAGAAGACAGGAAATGCAACCTGTTACCAAGCTCCTGAGGGCGGAAAACATCAGATACAGATGTCTGTACCCTTTCGGATTGAGCTTTTCTTTAAAGGGAGAGAATCACCGTACTAAATCCTTAGCGGAAGCATCGAACCTCCTTCACAACGCCGGATTTACAGGCTTTGAACAGCTCAAAACGGTGCCAAAAGCAAGCACACATTGGGATGATTATCCAAGATGGCAAAGAGTGCAGAAAGGGGACAAACGTCTGAGACGCAATGCGGAGCCTTCAGCTCCCCAGCATACAACGACCTGAGAGCTTGGACTACATAATAGTCATGTTGGTATTCTCAGAGACGTAGTCTCATTATTCTATGGATGGTTATATATTTGGTTATAATTTCATGGCATTGCATACTGGATAATTATTGCAAATACTATTGTTACATTTTAACATTTGGTTGGATTGGGTGGGCAGTCACAAGGGGATGATTTCCTCCTCCCTTCAGATGCTAAATTGGATGCTGATAGCATACCAAATTGAGGAGATCAGGGTAAAGCGGGAGGGGGGAGGGGGATCGGGATTTGGGGAACTTCTCACAACTGTTACTGTACTAATCCACTATACTAGCGAGAAGGCGGTTTTCATGGATACTAATTGGTATGTTGGTACAGAGATGTTATGCTGCATACATGTGGATATCCCCATTGGAGAGGGAGAGATGATATCAGATCGCACCTTAGGACAATTATGGTTTTGTTGACCTTATTGTCCCTTAATGTTAAGGGTTTGAACTCACCATATAAAAGGCATTGTCTATATTCTGAATTGTTACAACACAATGCATCTTTTACTTTTCTCCAGGAAACACATCTTAAAAAACGCCATGAATTCTTACTTAAACATCGGGCATATCCTGCACAATATTGGGCAGCCAGACCTCTCACACAAATATTTGGGGGTCGGTATTTTAATTTCTAAGGATGTGATGTTTGACGAGGTGGCATGTTATAAGGACCCGGAGGGCAGATATCTAATCCTCATTATTAATTTAGGAGGGGAAAAGTTTACCTTAGTTAATATATATGCCCCTAATTCTGGCCAAGGGTTATTCCTAAATCATCTTAGCCATTTGTTAGAGCAATATACTGAAGGGCATTTATTGGTGGGGGGCGACTTTAACCTTACCCTCAATCCAACCCTGGACAACTCTAGGGGTACAGCAACCTTACCTGGTAATGAACGTAAACTTTTTAAAACCTTCATATCTCAGTGGCATCTGATAGATATATGGAGATGCTGGAATCTCAAGGGTAAAGGTTACACATTCTATTCCAAAGTCCACCAGTCCTATTCTAGGATTGATGTGTTTCTAATTTCCAAAAGCTGTGTTAATTCAGTGAAAAATCCTCAGTTGGGGCCTATTACCTGGTCGGACCACGGTCCTATACTTTTTCAAATTGAGTTAAGTTCATATGACAGAGGCCTACAATACTGGAAGTTAAATGAGAGCTTGTAAGAAGACGAATCATTTGTGCATCAGATACAAACTGCTATACAGGAATATTTGGAGGACAATGACAAGGATGAGATGTCTCCCATGACATTGTGGGATTGTTTAAAGGCAGTTTTACGGGGAAAATTTATAGCCAGAGGGGCATATTTAAAAAAAATACGTAATAAGGATAAGACAGATACTTTGCAATTACTACATAGCTTGGGTCTACAACATCAAAAGTCTGGGGACCAATCACTAGTGGAGGAAATGGATAGACAGAGGGCGCATTTGGAGAAGCTGGAGGCGGCCCAGATCGCACATAAATTGACTCTTACTAAAACAACTATACTACGAGGGGGGAAATAAAGCAGGCAAACAATTGGCTAGAAAGCTTAAGATTCAACAACTGCAGAACAATATAATTAAAATAAAGGATGAACATGGCATAATGGTAAAGCAAAATTGCTTACCTTGTAATAGGTGTTATCCCAGGACAGCAGGATGTAGTCCTCACATATGGGTGACATCAGTAATGGAGCCCTATGTACGGAAAACTTCTGTAAAAGTTTCTATGAAACTTTTGACTGGCACCAGAGTGCCTACTGAGCATGCCCAGCATGCCATGATATTCCCTGCCACAGGGGTCTCCCTTTAGTCTTGGTTTGTAGCAATAGCGTTAGCCAAAAATAAAATATTAAAATGTATCGGACCCAACTCCGCGGGGTGGTGGGTGGGTTTCGTGAGGACTACATCCTGCTGTCCTGGGATAACACCTATTACAAGGTAAGCAATTTTGCTTTATCCCAGGACAAGCAGGATGCTAGTCCTCACATATGGGTGATTAGCAAGCTAGAGGCTGAGTCATTTCGTGGTGAAGTAACAGTGAAGTATTGTTGATGAAATGAATCAGCTGAAGATCACAGCAGGTTGGATGTAGAAGGAGTTGGGGGTTACACTGGAAACAAGTTCTTTAAGACAGATTGTCCATATGCTAAATCTTGTCTTCCTTCCTTGTCTAAACAGTAGTGTGCTGCAAAGGTGTGAAGAGAACTCCATGTTGCTGCTTTACAAATGTCCAGAATAGGTACAGAGCGAAGATGTGCTACTGAGGTTGACATTGCTCTGACTGAGTGTGCCTTTACTCGCCCTTGAAGAGTAAGGCCTGCTTTTTCATAACAAAATTGTATGCAATCTGCTAGCCAGTTTGACAGAGTATGCTTACCCACTGCTTTACCTGGTTTGTTTGGGTCATAGGATACAAACAGCTGACTGGATTTCCTTTGGGCTGTTGTGCGGTTTAAATAGAAGGATAACGCACGTTTACAGTCCAAAGTGTGTAAGGCTCTTTCACCCTGATGAGAATGAGGCCTAGGAAAGAATGTTGGTAAAACTACTGATTGGTTCAAGTGAAATTCCGTGACAACCTTAGGAAGGAATTTTGGATGTGTACGGAGGACTACCCTGTCATGTAGGAACTTTGTAAAAGGTTTGTATGTGACTAGTGCTTGCAATTCACTGACCCTTCTAGCTGATGTAAGGGCTATGAGAAATACCGTTTTCCAAGTAAGGTATTTAAGGTCACAGGTATTATTTATGGGTTCAAATGGAGAACGCATAAGCCTAGTTAATACTACGTTCAGGTCCCATTGTATGCTTGGGGAATGAACTGGTGGTTTAAGGTGAATTAGGCCTCTCATGAATCTACTCACGAGAGGCTGTGTAGAAATGGGTGCATCTCCCAGTTTATTATGGTAAGCTGAGATTGCACTTAAGTGTACTCTTACAGATGACGTCTTAAGACCAGAGTCTGAGAGATGGTAAAGGTAATCCAGTAGTGAGGTAGTGGGGCAAGTGAAAGGATCTAAATCTTTGTTAGTGCACCACAGAGTAAACCGTTTCCATTTGTAGGAATAATTCTTTCTAGTGGAAGGTTTACGTGAAGCTATAAGTACTTGAGATATAGTAGTTGGAATGTTGAGTGGTTGTAAGATCAAGCTTTCAACATCCATGCTGTCAGGGACAGGGATTGAAGGTTGGGATGGTGCAACTGGCCCTGTTCCTGAGTTATCAGATTGGGAGCTACTCCCAGGCGAATTGGATCCCTGACTGAGAGATCTAGCAGTGTGGGGAACCATACTTGTCGAGGCCAATATGGGGCTATGAGTATCATTGTCCCCTTGTCCTGTTGTAACTTCACTAGTGTTTTGGTTATGAGTGGTATCGGAGGATACGCGTATAACAGGCCTGAATTCCAATGGCGAGCAAAGGCGTCCCTTGGTAGGCTGTTGGACTGCCAGAGGAGAGAACAGTAATTGTTCACTTTGTAGTTCAGGTGGGATGCAAAGAGATCTATTGTTGGTTGACCCCAACGCTGAAATATCTTGGTTGCTAGCGATGGGTTTAGAGACCACTCGTGTGGTTGGAAGTGACGGCTGAGGCGATCCGCTACTGTGTTGTGGATGCCTGCTAGGTAGGTGGCCCGTAGCAGAATTGAGTGTGCTAGGGCCCAGTCCCAAATTTGAGCTGCTTCATGACAAAGGAGGTACGACCCTGTGCCTCCCTGCTTGTTGATGTACCACATGGCTACTGTGTTGTCCGTTTGGATCAGAACAGTCTTGTGCGAAAGGCAGTCCTTGAACGCATGAAGAGCATAGCGTATAGCTCAAAGTTCCAGAAAGTTTATTTGAAAGGAGGCTTCTTGCTTTGTCCATGTGCCTTGTGTCTTTAGGTGAGCAATGTGCGCTCCCCACCCTAAGGTGGACGCATCTGTAGTTAAAGTCACTTGTGGAACTGGTTGCTGGAAAGGTAGGCCTTTTAGCAAGTTGATTGTGGATGTCCACCAGAGAAGAGAAGATCTTAGATCTTGTGTGATATGAATGGGAGTGGACAATGGTTGAATGGCTTGAATCCATTGAGACTTGAGTGTCCATTGCGTTAGTTGCATGGTGAGTCTGGCTATGGGAGTGACATGAACCGTTGAGGCCATGTGTCCGAGTAGGGTGAGGCACTGATGAGCTGTAACTCGAGACTGATTGCGAACAGAACGCGCTAGGAGAACGAGCGCTTGAGCACGGTCTTTTGGAAGAAAAGCTTTCGCTGTGATGGTGTTGAGATCTGCACCTATGAACTGCAACTGGTGAGATGGTATGAGATGGGATTTCTCGTAGTTGATGAGAAACCCCAAGGAGTGAAGCAACTGTATCGTGAGCTGGAGAGAAGTGAGAGCTCCGCTCTGTGTTTGACTCCTGATGAGCCAGTCGTCCAAGTAAGGAAAGACATGCACTCTTTGTTTGTGAAGATGTGCCACCGCTACTGCAAGACACTTTGTGAATACTCGAGGTGCTGAGGCTAGGCCGAATGGTAGTACTCGGTATTGGAAGTGTTGACCTTCCACCAGAAATCGCAGGTACTGTCGATGAGGAGGAAAGATGGGAATGTGAGCGTAAGCATCTTGAAGATCCAGAGAGCAGAGCCAATCTCCTTTTTGAAGAAGAGGTAGCATGGTGCCTAATGATACCATCCTGAATTTTTCTTTCTTTAGAAATTTGTTGAGATTTCTGAGATCCAGGATAGGACGTAGGCCCCCGGTTTTCTTTGGAATGAGGAAATATCGGGAGTAGAATCCTCTGCCCCACTGAGGCCTGGGAACTCTTTCTATGGCCCTGGCAGTCAGAAGGGTGGATAATTCTGCTTGTAGAATTGTGGAGTGATGAGACACTGTCCAAGATGGAATAGGAGGATTTTCGTTTGGTACAGTGAGGAAATCCAAGCGGTACCCTTGAGTTGTAATTGAGAGTACCCATTGGTCTGTCGTGATGGAGGTCCAAGTTTAATGGTAATGAGATATTCGACCTCCTACAGGTAATTGTGGATAAGGATTCTGGGAATGGCTCCTGCTCTCTGGCTGGATTTCAAAATCCAGAAGTGGACGCCGTAGACGGAGGCTGCTGAGGCCTAGCAGGTCTCTGGCGAGGTTGTGACCGTTGAGTAGGCCGTTGTTGTCTGGGTCTGGTTGCCGGAGGATAATATCGCCTAGGGCGATAATAGGGTTTCCTTGGTTCCCTTCTTGGAGGCCTCCTAGAAGGTTGGTGTAACTCTTGCGGCAGCTGAGATAGCTGTTTAAGGGTTTCAGTGTGGTCCTTGATTGTTGCCACCGCCTCTTTGACTTTATCAACAAAGAGGTTTTCCCCCAGGCAAGGCAGGTCTGCTAAGCGTTCTTGTACCTCTGGTCTCAGTTCCGATGATTTTAACCAGGCCCATCTCCTAGCTGTGATTCCTGACGCTGATAACCGGGAGGCTGTCTCAAAGGAATCATATGTGGCCCTTACCTCGTGTTTGCCCGCTTCTAGGCCTTTGTGCACGAGTCTTAGGAACCCGTCCTGAAGTTGGTCAGGTAATTGGTGTGACAGTGTTTCAACCTGTTTCCACAGGTCTCGCTGGTACTGATTCATAAATAGCTGGTAAGAATTTATTCTGGATACCAGCATCGCACCTTGGAAGATTTTTCTTCCTAGATTGTCCAGGAACCGGCTATCTTTCCCAGGAGGTGTGGAGGCATGTTGTTTTAACCTCTTGGCCTTCTTCTGGGCAGACTCGACCACTACTGATTGATGTGGTAATTGAGTTTTTTGAAACCCTGGGATGGGCTGAACTAGCTAAGTGGCATCAGCACGTTTATTGACTGCCGCCACAGAACCAGGGTGCTCCCACATCCTGTACAGTAATTCCTGTAAGACCTCGTGAACTGGGATGGCAAGTATTTCCTTAGGAGGGTCTATGAATTGAAGTACCTCTAAAGTTTTTTGTCTACTGTATCTCAGAGGAGGGAGAAAGGAATTGTTTCAGACATTTCCTTTATAAAATTAGAAAATGAAAGATCCTCCGGTGGTGATTTTCTCCTGTCCTCTGGTGGTGAGGGCTCAGAGAGGATATCCTCTTCAGATGAAAATTCTGAGTCACTAGCGGTGTCCAGAGGATGCCCTGTTGGCCTAGGAGGCTTAAATGGGATCTCAGAGACTGGTGTATGTGGTCTGATGGGTGGTATGACACCTGACGGACCTGGTAATGGTTCCTGATGCTGATCAGAACCGAGATCTTGTGGTGAAGAGGAGAAGACCTGGATAAGGGAATCCAATTTGTCCATCAAAGGTTGAAATATGGACGAATCTTGAATTGGCACAGACGGTGCCATTGGGGGTCGATGGCCGCATTGGAACCGATGGAATCTGTGGCATCGGCGGCATCGCTGGTTGCGACATGGACGGCACCGGTGCTGGAACAGACGTCATCGATAATTGCGGTGATTTTCCCGGCATCGGCATCGAGGGTACTGGTGATGGAATCGGCGATAGTCTCATAACCGGTGTCGATGGCAGAACCGGTGTTGGAGGTCGTGGCATCACTTCGAAGGCATCCCTGACCGCTTGGCGTATGTAAACGTCAAGTTCCGCCCGCATGGATGATGTAAACAGAGCACCCATGGGGGGAGGCGGTGGTGGCGACATCAGTACGTCCTCAGAGCCCTGAGGAGGCACGGTTCCTTCCGCCGGAATCGGCGAGGATCGCCTTGTCGATGGCTCGGAAGCCTTACTCTGGAGCCAGGGTTTCTTAACCGGTGTGCCGTCTTCCGTCGATGGCTTGCCGGGTATCGGTGTAGCGGAGGCCGTATGCGGTCTACGATGCCGATGGCGATGCTTGTCTTTTTCGCGGGCTTTCTCACTGCCCGATGTTGATGCCCTGGACGATGGCGAGGGGGAGGAAAATGGAGCGTCTCCCGACTCACCTGACTGTCGTTTTTTGAAGACGACTTTCCTAATCGACCCAGCCGGAGACGATTGTGTTGAAGTGGATGGAGCAGAAACCAGTTGTATTTTGAACAACTGCTCCATTTTGTCCAGTCGCAGACGTCGGCCCTTCGAGGTCATCGTAGCACATAAGGGTCAATTCTTAACATCATGCCCTTCACCAAGGCAGAGGACACAGTCCTGGTGAGGGTCAGTGATAGACATGTTCCTTGTGCATTTTGGGCATTTTTTGAAGCCTGTAGTCATTTTGGAGCCGGACAGCCGTCGACAGCTTTATGACTCAGGACAAAAATTTTTTGGAAAATTAGAGGCGGAACGGAACCGCGAAAATGGTAAAAACTTACCGCGATGGATATACTAAGGGAGACCCTTTGCGGTTTGAAGTTTTTTAAAGTTTTCCGTGAGGAAAAGTTGTGGAGAATCCCACAGGACTCCTAATAACCGCGAGGCTAACTGCTTCGTGGAAAAAAGAAGACTAAAGGGAGACCCCTGTGGCAGGGAATATTATGGCATGCTGGGCATGCTCAGTAGGCACTCTGGTGCCAGTCAAACGTTTCATAGAAACTTTTACAGAAGTTTTCCATACATAGGGCTCCATTACTGATGTCACCCATATGTGAGGACTAGCATCCTGCTTGTCCTGGGATAACATCCAATACGATATCAGGCAGAGATTTATAAGGTTTTATTCCGATCTATATGCAGCTGAAGTCAATATAGATATGGAGAAGATAGATTCTTATATATCTCAATCCTCTCTTCCTCTCATCTCACCGGCCACTCAGGAATTCTTAGACCGCAATATCTCCCCTGCCGAGGTTACATGGGCTATAAAAAATTTGAAAATGGGGAAATCCCCGGGGTTAGACAGTTTTACAGCCGCCTTTTATAAAAAGTTCATAGGATTAATAACCCCCCTATTGGTAAAACTCTTTAATGCCTTACAGGGTGACATATCCCTTTCTACAGCTGCTAACCTAGCTGGAGTGACTATCTTACTGAAACCGGGCCGAGACCCTACTAATTGTGGTTCTTATCGCCCTATTTCACTAATCAATCTAGATATGAAAATATTAGCGAAAATTCTGGCTAATAGGCTAAATAACTTTCTTCCTCAAATAATTAACTCTGATCAGTCAGGGTTTATAACGGGCAGAATGGCATCGGACAATGTCAGGAAAATAATCGATCTTATAGGGCTGGCTCGGGCGGAACGCATCCCTCTAGTTCTACTAGCGATCAATGCTGAAAAAGCTTCTGATCTGGTACATTGGCCCTTTCTATTCCAAACTATGAAAGCTTTTCAGTTTGGTGATAGATTTATTCATTGGATTCGGAAATTGTATGAGGTGCCTCAAGCCTGCCTAAAAATCAATGGGGGATATTCTCCTCCATTTGTCGTGGGGAGGGGGTACTCGACAGGGGTGTCCCCTCTCTCCCTTGCTCTTCGTTCTATTTCTGGAACCCTTTACACACCATATTAGAGCAAATAACAATATCCATGGGCTGGGAGTGGGTTCCTTTTCCTCTAAAATGTCCCTTTTTGCGGCGATATCCTATTCACCATAACTAACCCCAAAGATTCTCTAGTAGCACTCACGGAAGAAATAACGTCTTTCAGTGGAGTGTCCGGTTTTAAAGTAAACTGGGACAAATCTGAATTGCTAAATATAACAGTACATGACATGCAAGTGGATCAGCTTAAGAAGTCTCATCCATTCAAATGGGCTAAAGGGAAATTGAAATATCTGGGGATATATATTGGAAGTCATGAAGATCTGTACCAGCTTAACTACCCCCCGTTGTTATCGAAAATTTATAAAGAACTAGAGGAATGGGATCGCTACCATATTTCGTGGTTGGGGCGATTAGCCATAATAAAGATGAGCATTTTACCCAGACTTCTATATCTCTTTCAAACTTTACCCATTGTGGTGCCTACCAAATTGATTAATAAATGGCAAGGCAGACTATTTAAATTTTTGTGGAAGGCGAAACCACCCAGGATTAAAAGGAAACTCTTATACTTTTCTAAATCTCAAGGAGGGATGGGAATGCCGTACTTATTAGGCTATCATGGAGCGGCGCATCTGAAGGTGGCAGTGGAATAGAATAATTCACAGTTAGCGAAACCATGGGCACAGCTGGAGCAGGCAATGGTAGATCTCCCCTTATCCGCTCTTTTGTGGCAAAGCAGAAGCACATGGAGTCCGAACCCCTCCCTTCCCGAGACTGTGCAGGCCACATTGGAAGTGTGGTACAAGTGGCGGCGAGTATTAGTGGGTGATAGTCTAGTTTTTTCTAGTACACACTTATTCCACCACCAATCCTTCAACCAAGCGGCACATTCTCAAAGGTCTTCAAAATGGAAGACTCAGGGCATAGTTAAAGTGGCAAATTTGTGGGAGCCAGGGGGCTTTGTTCCTTTCCATATCCTACAAGAACATTATGCTCTGGAATCCAGGGATCACTATTTTTATGTACAAATCAGACATTTTATGACACATGCACTAAAGCTAGGAACCTTACCCATGAGTATACCTCCATTTGAAGCTATGTGTCAGCAAGCTGCCAAGGTTCGACAGCATATATCACGTCTTTATGCCATGATAGTAGGTGCCCCATCATCAAAAGAAACACATATTATAGCTTGGGAGAGAGATATGGGTGTCTCATGGACATTGGACGAATGGAAGCGCCTTTCTCATTCACTGGGGAAGGGCCTCATCTCTGCTGCACACATAGAAAATGGGTACAAGATGTTATTTAGGTGGTACTGGACTCCGGCCAGATTACACCCCATTCAACCAAATCAGTCCAGTCTGTGTTGGAAAACTTGCCAAGGTGTTGGTACCTTTTTTCACATGTGGTGGGAATGCCCTAAATTACAATCCTTTTGGGTTACCCTTTCTGACTGGCTAACCTTAGTTTTGGGAAGGACAATTGTTCTCACTCCTGCCCAGGCACTACTCAATAAAGACAGCCCAGACTTATCGAGTTGTCAGAACGCTTTTATTAAATACACTGTGACAGTTGCAAGAGGGGCTCTTGCTCGGATGTGGAAGGATCCACAGATCCCTAATATACAGGTTATATACAAACTTATGATATCAATTCACGCCTTAGGGGAAATTACAGCGCACAAACATAAGACGATGTCAAAATTTAAGAAAGTATGGTCCTTATTTGAACAATGGAAATTGTCTACCAGCTTGTAATACTGAGTTTGATAATGTGAGGTTCTCACTCTTTGAGGGTGGGAGACCTGGATAAATGGATTACATATGATTGCAGGCATTATGCAGCTATAGTCTTTGACTGCTAGGGCTCATTATATATGAAGATATATATAAGTGGCTAACATTTGTGGATTTCTTTTGGGAAGTAAGGGGGGGGATGGGGGACTGGGGGGAAGCATACAGGTTCAAAATAAAAAGTTAACTACTGGCTTTTTAATGTACTCTATGTTGGGATTCCTGTACGTTGTTCTTTTAATTGTTACTTGATGTATATCCTGATATAGTGAAACACCTGTTTTGTTTATAATTTGCCGGATAATAAAACTTTATAAATTAAAAAAAAACAAAAACGAAACACCACCAGTCCTTATAAAACAAATCAAGGAATATAAAATCAATAGCAACAAATCCATATTAACAAAAAGAACAGATTATTTCAAAACAGCTGATGAATGGAATATCCAATAAAGACTCATATCAAAAATTTCTAGATACCAATAAAATATTTCAAAATAGCAGACACAAAGGCCCAATAATGAAAAATAAGGATACAAAAACTGTTTTGCTCTGCATACCTGGGAACGTTTCATATCCAGGTGCCCTAAGATTGTTTTGAGTTAGCAGGAGGAGGGATGGTTTGCTTGCAACTTTCTCCTCTCTCTCTCACACACACACACTGGCTCTCAATCTGTTTCTACCGTCGCTGCTCTACGTATCCACTCCACCTTCCTTACCTCTTTGGCGACTCCCTCCTGGGTTGATGGAAGTTTGGCTGCTGCGGCGTCATCTTGCCAACCTCCTCAGGCATTCCCGGACCGGCTAGACGCTGCCTTCCGCCATGTTCTCCTGAGGCCTAAGGGTGCATGCACGGCGCGGCCTCGACTCAAGTACCAGCAGTGGCATGAACCTCAGGGGCGTCCCCCGAGATGACGTCATCATTGTCTGATATTTAAAGGTCTTTCATTTTGCTAACTAATCGAGATAGCAAAGGGTTTCCTACCTAGCTGCCTCCAGTTATCTCTACGGATGGGATTTGCTCTCTGCATACCTTGCCACTCTGCCTCCTCGGACTTTACCAGGGGTACCCGCTCCTCGGGGGCCACGCTCTCTTTTTTACCTTCCAGGTCGCAGTCTGGAACCGGTACTCGCTCCTCAAGGGCCCACGTTCCTGGACCTGCTACTGAATAACTTCTGCCAGGAAGTCACCGCTGCCTACAACACCAGTGATTTACCATCTCTCTCTCAGAGCTTTCCCTGGAACCAGCTACTTGCTTGAGGGCCTACTTCATTCCAGCTCCTGGGCTATTCTAAGAGACTACAGAGTGAGTGTTACCATCAAGCTTCTGTTCCTGAACTCTGCATACTCTGCCTACTCACTATCTCTGTTTCTCTACAGCTCAGCCTTCCTGGGATCGCTGTTCCATTGGCTGAGGGACTACAGCCCAGCCGGGCTCTTCCAGCTCACTACTGCCACCTCTGGTGGTTCTCAAAAACTGTTTAATAAAAGAACTTGTGTGTGTCTGTCTCCCAACTCTGAGCCTGACTGGTGGTCCCTCTCGGGTTCTTCCCCCGAGGGCGTGGTCAGCTGCCACCGCCCATGGATCCACCCACAACTATCACAAATAATAACACAATCGCTCACATATACACATGCTTTTTCGCTCTCACTTATATAGGCTCTTAATTACACATTTACACACATGCTATCTTTTCATGCTTACACATTAAGGGGCGGATTTTAAAAGGAGCGCGAATAGCCTACTTTTGTTTGCGCTCCAGGTGCAAACAAAAGTACGCTGGATTTTAGTAGATACGCGCGGAGCCGCGCGTATCTGCTAAAAACCTGGATCGGCGCGCGCAAGGCTATGGATTTTGTATAGCCGGCGCGCGCCGAGCCGCGCAGCCTACCCCCGTTCCCTCCAAGGCCTCTCCGAAATCGGAGCGGCCTCGGAGGGAATCCTCTAACACCCTCCCCTCACCTTCCCCTCCCTTCCTCTACCTAACCCACCCGCCCGGCCCTGTCTACACCCCCCCCTTACCTTTGTTGGGGGATTTACGCCTCCCAGAGGGAGGCGTAAATCCCCGCGCGCCAGCAGGCCTCCTGCGCGCCGGGACGCGACCTGGGGGCGGGTACGGAGGGCGCGGCCACGCCCCCGGACCGCCCCAGGCCGTAGCCACGCCCCCGTACCCGCCCCCAAAACGCTGCCGGACACGCCCCGAAAACGCCGCGACGACCGGGACCGCCCCCGACACGCCCCCCTCGGAGAACCCTGGGACTTACGCGAGTCCCGGGGCTCTGTGCGCGCCGGTAGGCCTATGTAAAATAAGCTTCCCGGCGAGCAGGGCTCTTAAAATCCGCCCCATAGGCTTTCAATCACACATACATGCTGTCTTTTTCTCTCACACACAGGCTCTCAATTAAATACTCTCTCACCTACACTGGCTCTCAGTCACACACAGACACACATGTTCTCTCTCTTACTTATACACACAGGCTCTTAATCATACATACACATGATCTCTCACACACAAAGGATCTCAGTCACACACATACTCTTTCACACAAACAGGTTTTCAATCACAAACTTACACATACAGGCTTTCAATCACACACTTACAATCATGCTCTCTCACACACAGGCTCTCAATCACACACACACTCTCTTTCACATATACAGGCTCTCAATCATTCACATAGATGCTATCTCACTTACACACACACAGGATCTCAAACACATATGCTTGCTTCCGCCCTCCCCCAAACTAGCAACAGCAGCAGCCTCCTCCCAACCCTAAAAGCACAGCAATCTCCTTCATTTTCAGCCCTCGCGGAGAAAGGAGTCCCACTGGCTGCGAGGGTTGACGTTGTTCCTCATTTTACTCCGAGCTGCGCTGCTCATCCTTCAGGCCGATACCATCCACACTAGCATGGCCTCTTCTTCCCGCGCACGCACCTGCTGCTCACTACTTCCCTCTTCCGAGCTACCGGGGGGGTGGGGGGGGGGGGGGAAGAGAAGAGAGCATGCCGGTGCTGCTAACACCAGCTCTTCCGCTGCGTTCCTCCCAGGCTATCAGCATTTTAAGCCCGGGCGGAAGACATATTTCGCTTGGGTAGGGGGAGCAGCCGGATCAGCGAGGGACCAGGAAGTGTGGCGAGACACCTGCGTGTTCTTAGCGACACACTGGTTGAGAACTGCTGCTTTAGAGGGCAATCCATGCCACATGCAAGCAGCAAGAAATACAATCTGCTAGACCAGTGGGTCCCAAACTGGTCCTAGGGATCGCCAAGTATTCAGTTTTCAGGATATCCCTAACAAATATGCATGAGATAGATGTGCATGTACTGTCTTCATCTCTTGCATATCTATTATAGATCCCTTCCTCCCCAAAGACAGGTTTGAGAACCACTGTGCTAGACAATTAGATATTTTATTTTTTTGTATTAGAGAATTATAGCTTGTTGGCATGAGGAAAAAAAAGGGAGGAAAGCTAGGGGGACTTTCTAAGAGTTTTAGGCTCCTTCAGATAGGAGACAGTTTTCTTGTAGTTCAACATATGATATGTAGATTCTCCCCTAGAAGTGTGAAGATTAAGAAAACATGTTGGAAGGACTTGCGTTCAAAGGAATGAAAGGCTCAAGGAGTGCTTTCATCAGAGGAGTTAAAACTATGTTGATGCCCTAAGACACTGTGGTTCCTTTATGGAAAGCTAATAAGTTCTGAATAATCCTGATAATTAAAAGGCCAAAAAGGTAGGTTCTCGACTTCATAATAGCAGTGGTCACCAATTACACTAATGTGAATTTCAAGTTGGTTTGTAAAATTAGACTCCAAGAAATTTGTATATAATGCTTGAAGGGTCTAGAGATATGCCCTTAGACCAAACAGCAAACTTCCTATATTTAAAATTCAGATAATCAGGTAGGATCATTTCTATAAGCCAAAAGGATCCAAAATGTTCTCAGACATCCCAATATATTTCCCCTACCTTATCATCCAACTCTCAACAGCCAGAGTTGTAGGTTACTGGGAAGAAGTTGTAAGCCTTGATTCTGCATGATCAGATTTGAGGATTCTGGAATCCTCGGTTCTATCATCTGTCTTGAAGGTCTGCGTGAAGTGCCACCTTTTGCAGGAATAGTTGTTTTTCTGATTACAGCTGAAATCATACCATCAACCCATGTCTGAAATAATTGCTTTTGGTCTTCAAAAAGAAGGGGATACAACTTACTGGAAATTCTCATCCATTTCTAACCATTTCTAACATTTCCATCGACATCCCTGCTATCATCCTAGGTGACCTCAACCTTCATGTTGACTAAGTACCCCTAACGCCTTCATGTGCCTCCATCCTTGAAACCCTGAAAGCCATAGGATTCAAACAGATCATCAACACACAAAGCTGGCCACTCCCTTGATCTAATCTTTATCAACCATCACATAACGGCGGACACCCCTTCCT
Organism: Rhinatrema bivittatum; assembly: GCF_901001135.1. Lineage (NCBI taxonomy): Eukaryota > Metazoa > Chordata > Amphibia > Gymnophiona > Rhinatrematidae > Rhinatrema > Rhinatrema bivittatum. The sequence goes on from NC_042616.1 coordinate 569,985,306, forward strand.
GCACACCTATCCCATGGTCAGACCATTACCTTATAAGAACCTCCTGCTCCCTAAAAAAAAAAAAACCTACCCTCCCTGACATACACAGTACCATACACTTCAGAAAGACATGCAAAAGGGACGACTTCATCCTAGCCCTTGCTAACTCTCTTGACAATCTAGATCTCTCAAATGCTGACACTGCCCTCGGCGCGCAACAATTCTAAAAAACCCTGGTACTCCCATGAACTGAAAGAAATGAAATACAATCTCAGAAAAACTGAAAAGAACTGGCGCAGAGACCCTACCCCCACCCTTCTCGCTTGATACAGATCTTCTCTACACAGCTATAGAGACATGCTAAATAATGTCAAAAAGAACTTCTATACCACCAAAATTCACCAATACCATTCAACTCACGAGCCCTTTTCGAATATGTTACTTCACTCACCAAATTAAACCCAGCCGCCATCCCAGAAGATGAAGCCAAGGCCCAATGCGAGGACCTCACAACCTTCTTCCAAAACAAAACCAACAAATTGCTAACTCGCTTTCCCTCTATCCCTCACATCCCCCAAAAAACCCACTCCTCCCCTTCAAATAACCCCCTTGCAAATCTTCCATCTTTAGAGTTCACCACTGCCCTTGAAATAGAGTCCATTCTCAAGAAAGCCAAGCCAGCCTCACACCCCTCTGACACCATCCCCACTAAACTCCTTACTACCATTCCTAAAGTGATAGCCCAGCCCCTTGCTAACATAATTAACGCATCTATCAAATCAGGAGTAGTACCCAGCCTGCTTAAACAAGCAATAGTCAAGCCTATTCTAAAAAAAACCTAAGCTTGACCCCACTGAACTCTCTAACTACCACCCCATTTCTAATCTTCTGTTCATCTCAAAAATCCTAGAGAAAACCATCAATCGACAACTCACTGAATACCTAGATCATCAAATCCTCTCCCCTTCACAATACGGTTTTCGTAAATATCATAGCACGGAAACCCTCCTCTTGTCCCTAACTGACCATCTCATCAAAGGACTAGATAAAAGGCAATCTTACATCCTAGCCATCTTAGCGGCCTTTGACACCATCAGCCATAATATCCTCCTCCAGCAGCTCAACGAGATCGGAATAACTGGAGTTGCCCACAGCTGGTTCACCTCATCCTTCATCCTCTCGCCCCGACCACAGAGGGCCCCCGTGCCGACCACGCGGGATTTTTAAACTTACCTGCGGCTTCCTCATCGGCATCCGATCCGACCCTACCAGCCCTCCAAACGCGAACCAGGGAGGAGTTTTACCGGGAGGGCCCCCCCCCTTGCCCGACGACGCTGACCAGCAACACCCGAGGCCAAAAGTCGCGCTGGTGACCTCAAAGCAACGCGACCCCGCCAGATTTAAAAGAGAGCAGGCTCTCTGACCCTCCCTTTGCCTCAACCTGCACTGCAGAAGCCGGATCCACACGCGGGAGCTGGGAGAGGGGCCCGCGCAGCCGGCGCTTGAGCCCATCGGGGTAAGGCCTTCATCCTCTCGCCCCGACCACCGAGGGCCCCCGTGCCGACCACGCGGGATTTTTAAACTTACCTGCGGCTTCATCGGCATCCGATCCGACCCTACCAGCCCTCCAAACGCGAACCAGGGAGGAGTTTTACTGGGAGGGGCCCCCCCCTTGCCCGACGACGCTGACCAGCAACACCCGAGGCCAAAAGTCGCACCGGTGACGTCAAAGCAACGCGACCCCGCCAGATTTAAAAGAGAGCAGGCTCTCTGACCCTCCCTTTGCCTCGACCTGCACTGCAGAAGCCGGATCCACACGCGGGAGCTGGGAGAGGGGCCCGCGCAGCCGGCGCTTGAGCCCATCGGGGTAAGGCCTTCATCCTCTCGCCCCGACCACCGAGGGCCCCCGTGCCGACCACACGGGATTTTTAAACTTACCTGTGGCTTCCTCATCGGCATCCAATCCGACCCTACCAGCCCTCCAAACGCGAACCAGGGAGGAGTTTTACCAGGAGGGGCCCCCCCCCCTTGCCCGACGACGCTGACCAGCAACACCCGAGGCCAAAAGTCGCGCCGGTGACGTCAAAGCAATGCGACCCCGCCAGATTTAAAAGAGAACAGGCTCTCAGGCGTCGCGCGCCGAAGGAGCGCGACAAAGGGGCCTGCCCCTTTGAGCGCCCCTTCGAGCAGCCCCTTCAGACAGCCCAGAAGAAACTTTCTTGGTGTTTTCCTTTCATGGTCGTCTCCAAGTGGACGCTCTTCATCCACAGCAAGTTCCAACGCTTTCTGCCACGCTCTTACCAGAAAGGACATTACAACACTTCGTATACACAACCCAAGCAAAGCTTTCCCAAACAGCAACGCTATGACCTTCCAGAACAGAATTACCGCCAGCAACCGGTCAGACAACCCCATTCACACCTACTGAGGACAGAGCACTCTTCCAGCTGAACTAACAAACTTACAAACACTGTCAACAATCACCCAACCTCTCTTCAATTCAGACAGACAACTTCTTTCATCCATTCATCTCAGACTAAGCCTCCTCCAGAACTCCACTCATCATGCATATCTACAACATCCCAATCATCCACAACCAAAGGAGAATCCCTCCAACGAACACCGCTAACATCATACAAAAAAGAATTATCCCTATCATGACATCCCCATTGAACCAACTGCTAGGCCTCACGCTACTCTCAGTAACCCTCTTCAATGCGCAATCCTTAACTAAGAAGACACATATTCTCAATGATTACCTCTTGGATTCCAACCCAGACATCTGTGCCATCACAGAAACTTGGTTAAAAAACTCGGACATAGCCTTAACCAACCAACTACCCATCCAGACATATGACATTTTCACCTTCCATAGACACAAAAAAAAAGAGGAGGCGGACTTCTCCTAGCCTCCAAGAAAAAACTCAGACTGACTGCACTTCCAATCAAGACATAATCCAAATTGGAACTGGGTCTAGTCAAGTCAAAACACCTACAAATACTCTTAGTCTACGCTCCGCCGGGAGTTCTAGAAACGGACCCCTCACCCCTCATAGAATCCATCGTGAAACATATTAACTCAGACCTTCCAACAATGATCATGGGAGATTTCAACCTCCATACAAACGCAACACCTCCTTCTGCGAACTGCGAAGCCCTCCTAACCACCCTCGGTGCTATGGGATTTACTCAAACCATCAACAGCCCCACACATAAAGCTGGACACTCTCTGGATCAAATATTCATTAACTCCAACTTCACTTGCACAGTAAAACCCACCTGTACCCCAATCCCTTGGTCAGATCATTTCCTGATAGAATCTTCATTCTCCACACACAAACAGACACACACCTCCCCAAACCTTTCTACAATTCAATTCAGGAAAACTTGTCCATCCGATACACTCAGCGATCAGCTCTCCAAAGAACTCTCCAATTTAGACCTAGCTAACCCCGACTCAGCCCTATCCTCCTGGCAAAAGATTACAGAAGCTGTCGCAAACAAATGGTGCCCCATAGTCTCCAAATCAATCAACCCTACAAAGAAGGGAAATCAACCTTGGTTCAGCTCTGAACTTAAACAGATGAAACAGACCTTACGCCATAAAGAAAACAGATGGCGCAAAACCCCCAATACTTCTACCCTCTCTACATACAAGGGATTCTTACATCACTACAGGACCGCCATTCTACAGAAAAAAAAGGAATACTATGCAAACAAAATACACCATTTCCAATATGATGCCCAGGCCCTATTCGCCTACGTAACACAAATCACCAAATCTATCCCCCCTCCTATTCCAGACGAACAAGCTCTTTCCAAGGCTAACGAGCTCGCCTCATTCTTTCAACAGAAGATCTTGAACACCCTTGCCCTCCTTCCTCCAAATACTACACCTCTCAAGTCAGACGAGAATACCCAGTCTCTTACTAGACCCAAATTTGACAGTTTCGAATCAATCTCCATTAAAGAGATTGAATCCCTTCTAAAAAGACAGAAACCATCAAGCCATCCAGCTGATAACATCCCATCGAGACTCCTGCTCCTCATCCCAAATGTGATTGCAGGACCTTTGACCAGTATCATAAACAGCCTTCTAATGCAAGGAAGCTACCCAGACAGTCTAAAAACAGCCTCACTAAAGCCCCTCCTCAAGAAACACAACTTAGACCCTAACATACTATCCAACTTCAGACCCATCTCTAACCTCCCATTCGTCGCCAAACTAACGGAGAAACTGGTAAACACTCAGCTTTCTGAATATCTTGAAGACCACAAGATCCTATACCCCTCGCAATATGGCTTCCGTAAATCACGTAACATGGAAACCCTCCTCATTTCACTTACTGACCATATTATCATGGGGTTAGACAAAGGACACTCCTTTTTGTTAATCCTGTTAGACATCTCAGCGGCATTTGACACTGTCAACCATACCATCCTGCTGGATCGCCTAGCAGATATCGGCATCTCCGGATCTGTCCACAACTGGTTCAAGTCCTTCCTCAGCAATAGGACTTTTAAAGTCAAAATCAACAATAAAGAGTCTCCCCTAACAAAAGCATCTCTGGGTGTACCTCAGGGTTCCTCCTTATCTCCAACCCTCTTTAACATATACCTCCTCCCCCTCTGCCAATTATTAACAGATCTCAACCTAATTCATTATCTGTACGCAGACGACGTGCAGATTCTAATCCCGATAACAGAATCAATCTCAAAAGCGCTCACCCATTGGAATAACTGCCTTCTATCCATCACTAATCTACTCAACAGCTTAAACCTGGTTCTCAACGCTTCTAAAACAGAGCTACTCCACATCTCTTCAATTGAAAACAATATCCCCCCACCATCACCACACATGTCCCACATTACCTGTAAGCAGGTTAGAGACCTTGGGGTAATACTGGACAATCGACTAAACCTTAAGAAAATGGTCAACACAACCTCCAAAGACTGTTTCTTCAGACTACAGGTTCTAAAATGACTTAAACCACTCTTATTCTTCCATGACTTCAGGACAGTCCTCCAAGCGCTACTGTTCGCCAAAATAGACTACTGCAGTGCCCTTTTCCTAGGCCTCCCCAAATCCACTACCAATCCACTGCAGATGATACAAAATGCGGCCGCGAGACTGCTGACCAGCACCAGCCGCAGTGAACACATATCACCCATCCTCAGGAACCTTCATTGGTTACCAGTTAATTTCAGAATTCTATACAAATCAATCACCGTTATTCATAAAACCATCCATCATCATCTTCAACTCGACCTGGAAATCCCTCTCAAACTCCATTCCTCCAGCAGACCAACCAGAGACACTCTCAAAGGCACTCTGAAATGCCCTCCTACTAAAGCCTCTCGCCTCTCGACGACCAAAGCCAGAGCTTTTTCGATAGCTGGCCCATCCATCTGGAATAGCATCCCATCAAATCTCAGATTGGAGCCTTGCCTTTTAACTTTTCGAAAAAGGCTTAAAACCTGGCTCTTTCACCAAGCCTTCGCCGATCCACCTGACAATCACTAGTTGTCCTTCACGCTTACCCGCGCTGGCATATACACTCCCGAATGGACCCTGACTCTTACAGGTTAAAGCACCATTAAGCTTTAACCCGTACGCTCTATGATATCACTTTATATTTATTTCCTGCCTTATCTTCTTTCCAGCTTGTTACAAGCTTCCAAGTTCTATTTCCCTGTTGATTGTAACTTTGACTTATTCCTTCCTATTGTTCATTTTTGTTTACCTGAATTGTTACCACTGTTATACCTTGTTAACTGTAAACCATCCGATATGGTTATTTACTATGAAGGTCGGTATAAAAAACTGTGAAATAAATAAATAAATAAATAGAAACTTCAAAGTCAAAATTGGAAACCACGAGTCTAAAGAAATCCCCCTTAACCAAGGTGTCCCACAAGGCTCTTCCCTTTCATCCACCCTCTTTAATATATACCTCCTACCACTCTGTCAACTCTTATCCAATCTCACGCTTCCACACTACCTTTACGCAGACGATGTGCAAATCCTCATTCCCATCACTGACTCTCTACCCAAAGCCCTCAACACCTGGGAAACCACCCTGTCAATCAATAAACTCTTAAACAGCATCCATCTTGCCCTGAACACCGCAAAAACTGAGCTCATGCTGATCTCCCCTACAACCCCCTCCCACGCCCCCTCCCTACATCACATGCTGCCACCCCACATCTCTCTCTCCCAACAGGTTCGAGATTTAGGGGTCACACTAGACGATCAAATCAACTTCAAGAAATTCATCAACTCAACACTCAGAGAGTGCTTCTACAAGATACATACTCTAAAGAAACAAACCACTGCTTCATTTCTCTGACTTTCGCACCGTCCTACAAGCTATCCTATTTTCCAAAATAGATTACTGTAATTCGCTTCTCCTAGTTTATCCAAGAACACTATCCACCCCCTACAAATACTGCAAAACACTGCTGCCCGAATCCTCACCAATACACGCAGCAATGAACACATTACACCTATCTTAAAAGAACTACACTGGCTTCCAATCGCCTCCTGCATACAATACAAGACACTTTCAATCATTCATAAAGCACTATACAACCCCGACATGAACTGGTTTAAGGACTCTCTCCAATTCAACTCCTCCTCTAGACCGACCAGAAACCAATACCGTGCCTCCATCCACACGCCATCCCCTAAACTCTCTAACCTCGCATCCTCCAAAGCACGAGCACTCTCACTAGCTGGTCCCACTTTATGGAATTCAATGCCAACTGACCTACGCCAAGAAATATGCTCAAAAACTTTCAAGCAAAAACTCAAAATGTGGCTTTTCACACAGGCCTACACCTAATACACCCCGGCTTCCTAGCCCTTCCTCAATCAAACTCAACCGAACTCTTCTTCAGCTTTTATGCATAACGCTGTTCCTTACCCTGTACATATCACCTTGCACGGTTATATCTGCACACTGTTGTATATTATCCTGTATATATTTTTCCCGTACCGTTATTTTCAAAAAACATCCTATATATTAATGATTCTACCCTGTATTTCTATTATATAATTTCTTAAATTATAATTTCTATTATATAATTTCTTAAATTATGTTGTCCCCATAGTTTTTTCCCATATATTCCAACAAGTTTCTTGTCAAACGCCTCTGGTGTAATGTTTCTGTTCAATGTACACCGACGTGATATCTTTGATGAATGCCGGTATATAAAAACTGTTAAATAAATAAAATAAACCTGATTCTGGAGGCTCCCATTCTGATAAATCCATAACTTTCTAATTCAGAATGAAGGGAAAAAGCAATACATGGTCTGCGTATTCCCTTAATTGATCTTGCTTAGTTTCAAACAGCCATAGAGCAGAATTCACCTGAGAAATTAGAGCAGTGATCTCATTCTTAGAGGACAGGTGAATAATGGGGTGGTCTTCCCCTTCAGAAGAAATCTTCCCTGTCTGTGAGAAATCTAACTGTGCAGTGCTCCTGCTTGTACATTTTTCAAAATGGCCACTAATGCAGATTTAATGGTTGAATTTGAAATCTTAACAGCTCTGGGGTATGTTATTATTAGATTTTAGTTTTGGAGCTTGAATTAGCCTAATTTAACCTCAATTTTATGAAAAGCCTAGGTTTTAACATTTTCTCTGCTGTGTCATGTTGAAAAGCCAGAGCTGTTTAGGCAAAGATTGCTGCTGCAGGTAGCACGTTGACCATGAACTCTATAAGAGCGAAAATTGTCCCTAGGACTAACCTTAGAGGGGTTTTTGTTTTTTTAATTTTAGTTCTTCAAAAAATTAGCCTTCCTTTGAAAGGCAATTTAAAAAGTATCAATTTAGACTGATAGCCAATGTTATGGCCATAAAAGATATAGTTCATCCCCAAAAAGCTACTAAAGCTGAAACAACCCTTAAAAGGTCATTTAGACCAGCTGATAAGCATGCAGCTACTGTTTTTAGCAGGATCAGGTCTTCTCAGATGAAAAACGTCTTTATTTTGAAGCAAAAATGCTTTTAAGTCACAGCTCAAATAGATTGCCACATGTTCTGCTAAAACAAAGGGAGAGAAATCATACTTTAATAATGTACTCCCTTATCCAATCCTCGAGAAAGATACTTTCTCCCAGAGGGATAATTGATTTAATGGTCTCCACAGAGATTATATCAAACCATGGCTAATTTACAATGCAGTGGAAAAGGCTGCTGAAGAATATGCTATTCAAACCCACAGTTCTGGCTCTCTACTAATTTGTATTTTACCAGATTTTACAATGCTGTAAGTACTTCTTTAATCCTTTATAGAAAAAACTTCTTTCCACTCAAAAATTTCACATTTCTACCAGGTACACAAAACTGTTCTCCTCATATTCCTTCTCAATGCCTGCAATAGAAAGATCTATTGCATAAATAGCAGGAGGGGATTGGGTGGGTGGCTGGGTTATAATTTCCCATTTGAGACTTTAAAGCTCTTAGGAGGTTACATAGATACCATGCTAAATGCTGAGGATTCTTTATTGCAAGAGATCATCTAATCCTTCATCCTGCTTATAAAACAAAGAAAGCTAATTAAGGAATCTGAAAACTTCTTTGAGAAAACAATAGTGGAAAGGATGCTGTCTTATAAGTGATCCCATTTTACATAAAGTTCCAATTCTAAACAGACAGAATGTGAGTGCTGTTCTCAAAAAGGCCTCCATTCTACAAACAATGCATGAAATTGTCGAGGAAGGGTAAACATTCTTTTAATTACTTTAGATCTTTTGTACACTGCCTTAAATAACTTATTTTTACATACTCGTTGTTTATTCACCATGATTTAATGCAGTGCAGGCTTTTCTGTTCCAGTGCAGGCTGTTCTGTCCGCTGAGGCTATCTATTGTTGCCACAGGGAACAAAACATTGATAAAGTACTAGCTTATGGAGGACTAAATAAAACGGCTCTATAAACTAAGATGAAGATTAAAATAATTTTAAGCGGCGAGAAACTGGCTGGTTGAATGCCCTTTCAGCGCCCAAGGGAGCTATTTATTTCTTACCATGGAGAAATAAAAAGTAATGAAGATTTTAAAAAGTTACATAGTAACATAATAAACATGGTAATGACAGCAGTCTGCTCAGCTAGCTAAAGGTAGTAAGTGCCACTCTATGCGGGTTACCCCATAGTTCTCTTAAGGGTGGTAACTGTTGCTCTGTGCAGTTATCCCCAAACGTTATGAGACCCATAAAAATTTCAGCTAGTAACTTTTTTTTATTGGATGATGAGGTTTCTTGAAAATTCAGTGTTTGACATGCTTTACTTTTGGACTTGGACATAGAAACAATCCTGTGCTTTTTTCCCCCCTTATGTTTGCACATCAGTACCCCAGACTGTAAAGAAGTCAGGGCTCAGGTTGGTTGTCTCTGAATACAATTCCTCTTTGCCACAGAGAGCAAGGTTTCAGTTGTATTTAAAACATCAAGGTTTATTGGTTAAGGGTAGTAATCTACATGCTTTCTGCTAAGGGTAGTAACTGCAGTACCAGCAAGTTACCCCCATGCACACTTTCTTCATTTCCTTTAGGAATTGGCCATAGAAGCAGTCCTGTGCATCAGTATCCCAAACCATAGAAGTTGGGGCCCTCAGTTGTCTGAATCCAATTCCAATTTTCCCTCCTTCCATTTAAATGTGGAGCAGCTGTTAAGAGTAGTAACACCAGTAGTTGCACCAGCAAGTTACCCCCGCTGCACGCTATTCTTCATTTCTGTCCTCTAGCCATCTAAGCAGGAAGCAATACTGCAGTTTAGTCCTGTGGAAATTCTGTACTATTGGAAAAGCACAGAATTCCCACAAAATTCCCCTCCTGCGCAGCTGCACAGAATTTGCGCAGAATTTGGCAGGCCCCGGTGTGTCGTGAGCGAAGGCTGTCCCACTCGCGGCGAAGAAAGAGCAGGCCCTGGCATGTTGCGAACAGAGGCTGTCCCACTTGCAGTGAAGATGAAGCAGGCCAAGGTGTCCTGCTAATGGAGGCCGTCCTGCTCGCGGTGAAGATGGATCAGGCCACAGTGAGAGTGAGTGTGCGTGTGTATAAGACTGCAAGCCTGGGGATGAGACTGCGCATGTGTGATGGTGCATGGATGCCAGAAAGAGTGGGCCTATGTGAGGAAATTGTGAAGGGCAGTGCATATGTATAAGAGATTGGAAGTTGTGTGTGAAAAAGGGATGGTGTGTATGTGAGGGTGCTTGTTTTGAGAGAGGAAGCCCTTGTGAATGGATGTGTGTATGTGTGAGAGAGAGAGAGAGAGGGAGGGGGAACCTATGTGTAGGGAGGGGTGAGAGAGAGATGAAGCCAGTGTGTAGGGCTGTGTGAGAGACATAGGTAGCCTGAGTGGCTGAATGTACAAGACAGCAGGAGCCTTATATGAGGGTGTTGGTCTGTGTGCAAAAGAGGGAGTCTGTATGAGGGGGTGTACGCGCAAGAGAGAGGGAGCCTGTATGAGGGGGTGTATGCGCATGAGAGAGAGAGAGTCTGTATGAGGGGGTGTGTGTGAGAAAGAGGAAGACTGCATGAGGGGGTGTGCATGCGCACTAGAGAGAGAAAGCCTGTGTGTGGGACAGTACTGACAGAAGGGTCAAACTCTGGGAATGGAGATAGAGTAGAAGGGATTGAGCCTAATGGGGGAGGGGAGAAAGAGCGGCAGGTGGAGGAGTTGGGGCCTAAGAGGGGAAGTGAAAGGAGACTGGCCAGGGGAGTAGGGAGAGGGTGGAAGACACTCTTACAGTGAACTTCTAGGGAAATTCTGCTCAAATGTAAAACTCTACATCTTAAAGTACAATTTTTTCTGTATTACATTTTAAATTAATTACTTATGACTCATGTATAGTGTGTTATTTTGACCATTATATAAAGTATGCATAATTTTGCATAATTTAAAGTTTTTGTGTGTACAGTTTTAAATTTGTGCAGAATGTTAAATTTTTTTGCACAGAATTCCCACAGGGGTAGCAGTTGCATTAAAAACATCAAGGCTTATTGGTTAAGGATAGTAACCTCCATGCCTTCTGTTAAGGGTAGTAACCACCGCAACAGCAAGTTACCCCCTTGCACGCTTTTCTCATTTCTGTCCTCTAGCCTTTAGAGATCCACGGTGTTTATCCCATGCACCTTTGAATTCTTTAACTGTTTTTGCCCTCATCATGTCCTCTAGAAGGGCATTCTATGAATCCACCATACTTTTAGTGAAAAAATATTTCCTGAGGTTGGTTCTGAGTCATCTCCCTGGGAGTTTCATTTCATGACCCCTAGTTCTATTGTTTTCTTTCCAAGGGAAAAGGTTCAGAGTTCGAGCATCATTAAAATGTTTCAGGTATCTGAAGGAATGTATCATAGCTCCCCTGTACCTCCTTCTCTTCCAGGGAATACATATTCAGATCCTTCAGCCTCTTATCATAGGTCTTCCTATACAGACCTCACACAATTTTGGTCGCCCTTCTACGGATCGCCTCCATCCTGTCTCTATCCTTATTGAGATATGGTGTCCAGAAATGAACAAATACTTCACATGAGGCCTCACCAAGGACCTATACAAGGGCATTATTTCTTCCTAGTTATTTCTCTATGCAGCCCAGCATTCTTCTGGCTTTAGCTATCGCCTTGTCGTATTGTTTCGCCATCTTCAGATCATCAGACATTATTAAGCCAAGATGCCTCTCTCGGTCTGTGCACATCAGTATTTCACCCCCCATCACAAACTCTTTTGGATTACTGCACCCCAGATGCATGACTCTGCGCTTCTTGGCATTGAATCCCAACTGCCAAATCTTTGACCACTCTTCAAGCTTTCTTAAATCGCTTTTCATTCTCTCTACTCCTTCCAACATTTCCACTCTGTTGCAGATCTTAGTACCATTCGCAAATAGACAAGCTTTACCTTCTATCCCTTCCGCAATGTCGCTCACAAAGGTATTGAACAGAACTGGTCCCAACACCAATCCTTGTGGCACTCCGCTTAACACTGTTCTCTCTTCAGAGTAGGCTCCATTTACCATTATATGCTGTCTTCTATCCATCAACCAGTTTGTAATGCACGCCACCACCTTGGTGCTCACTCCCAAGCTTCTCATTTTATTCACAAGCCTCCTATGCAGGACTATATCAAAAGCTTTGCTGAAATCTAAGTAGATCACATCGAGCACTCTTCCTTGATCCAATTCTTTTAGTCACCAAAATCAATCAGATTTGTCTGACAGGACCTTCCTCTGGTGAATCCATGCTGCCTTGGGTCCAGCAATCCTCCTGCCTGTGTTCTCTATTCTTTCTTTCAATGGAGTCTCCATTAATTTTCCCACCACTGAGGTGAGACTAAACAGACTGTAGTTTCCAGCTTCCTCTCTGCTACCACTCTTGTGAAGCAGGACCACCACCGCTCTTCTCCAATAAGTCGGCACCACTCCCCTTTCTAGGGATCTATTGAACAGGTCATGCAGTGGACCCGCCAGCACATCTCTGAGCTCCCTTAGTACCCTGGGATAAACCTCATCTGGCCCCATGGCCATGTCCACTTTCAGTTTCCCTAGCTCTTCCCAAACATTCTTTTCTGTAAACTGAGTTTCATCTACCCCATCTCCATCTATGATTGTCAACTGGCAGCAGTCCTTCTCCAGGGTCCTCTTTAGTGAACACTGAACTGAAGTATTTTTCAAATATTTCTGCCATTTCTTCATCTCTCTCTACACAGTGCTTATCATCACCTTTCAATTTCACTATACCACTTCAAGCGTCCCTTTCTTTCTCTGATGTATCTGGAAAGTGTTTTGTCTCCTCTCTTTACCTCTTTGATAATCCTTTCTTCTGCTTGACTTTTTGCTTTCCTGATTTACTTCTTCGTCTCACTCAGTTTTAATAGATATTCTTCCTTGTGTTCCATTTTTGGGATCCTTTATAATTCTTGAATGTTTTTTGTCTTAATTTTTTCAGCCACCTCCTTAGAGAACCTGATCAGTTATTTTTTCCTCTTACTCTTCTTTACTTTCCTAACATATAGATTTGTTACCTTTGTAATAGCTCCTTTTAATTTGGAACACTGTTGTGCCACCTCACCTGTTTTTTCCCAGTCTTCCAGTTCTTCCTCCAGGTAATCCCCATTTTGACAAACTCCATATTTGTGAAATTCAAACCTCGGGTCTTTGTGTGACTTCTCTGTATCCTATTTGAAATACTGACTCATACCGTCTATCACTAGTGCTCAGGTGAGCCCCTAACCAAACATAAAAGACATTATGCCCATTAGTGAGCACTAGATCAAGGATCACATCCTTCCTTGTGGGTTCCATTACAATTTGTTTTAGCCAAGCACCTTGAAAGGCATCCATTATCTTTCTACTTTTTGTAGATTACACAGAAGGGATGTACCAATCCACATCCGGAAGATTAAAATCTCCACCCAGCAACACTTCTCCCTTCCTTTCCCACATTTTGGGTGTCCTCTATCAGGTCTCTGTCCAGTTCATCCATTTGGGTTGGAGGCCTGTAGATCACACTAGTAAAAATGGAAGCACCATTTTCTCTTTTTAGGATGGTCCATAATGCTTCTTCTTTACCCCTTGTCCCTTTTAATTCAGTTGATTGTATATTGTTTTTGACATAAAGAGCTACTCCTCCCCCTTTTCTGTCCTCTCTGTCCTTCCTTAACAAGTTATAGCCCAGAATGGTCGTATTCCAATCATGAGACGCAGTGAACCATGTCTCTGTAACAGCAACAATGTCCAATTCTGCTTCTAATATTAGGGCTTGCAGGTCTGGGATTTTATTGTTCAAACTACAAGTATTTGTGTTCATAACATTCTAGCTGCTCTTCCTAGTTGCCTTTTCTGTTTTTTTGAACTGATTGATATTGTTACTTTCTCTTCCCACTTCCTGTGGGAAGTGACATTCAAATTTCACTGGTCACCTCCTGCCAGCTCCACTCCCTAGTTTAAATGCCTGTTAATGTATGATCTGAATTTTTTATGTAGCATCTGTTGCGAGAGCGGAGGCGCGGTTGCTTCTGACGAGAGATGTGAGCCCTTGGATCGCCACGCCACTCAGGGAGGAGCCCCAAGAGCGCAGCGAGAGGTGAGCCAATGCAAGCATGGGCAAACAAGAAACAGAAGAGGGCTGGAGCAAGACAAGGAGACTGAAGGTCTGACTCTCTACCGGACCTGCACACCCCAAAAAGACCAGCAATGCAATGTTGGTCAATGAACAGTCCTCCGACCATTCCAAGTCCTTTTGGACCTGCCACTGGGTAACAGCAATAGGCGGCAGGCCGGACAGAGGACGAGGGCAGACAGAGGCCTTGGAACATGGAAGGCTCTTGGACGAAGACATAGGCGAAGATTCTTGGACGAAGACATAGACGAAGACTTTTAGACGAAGGTTCAGGAGCAAGGTACTGCAGGCAAAAGTACACAGGAGCAAGATCAAGTACTGGGTTGAGACTGCGACGCAGCGCACCCTACACAGCCCACCCATGGGGCTGGTTGCAGATCACGCTGGGCTCGAAGCAGGCTCTAGATGAGGTGTGGAGTAGATGAGACTGGAACATGGCGAAGATCCTGAAGAGGCCTGCACCAGGGCGCGCCCTACACAGCCGCCTGTGGCTGGTCACAGACCAAGCTGAACGAAGCAGGTTCAAACAGTCTTTGGCATGAACGGACACAATGCAAGGGGCTCCGAAGATTGAGACAAGATTCAAGCTCCAAATACAAATACAGGATTCTCAGACAACTCTGGGTTCGAGACTCAAGAGACAAGCAAAAGTCTTCCGGAGGTTTGCACTGCGGAGGTGAAGATGACCTTGTACCATGAGGTGCCCTACACAGCCCGCCTGTGGGCTGGTTGCAGACCACGATAATGGCATGCCAGGAAAGTGGACATCAGGGAACCAAGGACTGGAGGCAGAGGCGGAGACAAGGGCATCAGGAAGGAACATCAGACATCAGGAGGCACGGATGAATGAAATCAAGAACATGAAGACAAAGCTGTCAAAGCAGGAGAAGACCACGGAGGACCTGGACCGAAGAGAAGGACACAGACGACTGTGAAACCCAATCTGAAGGCCCTCACTGAAGGCAGGCAGGGCTCTTTTGTAGGGCTGAAGTAGGAAGTAATCATTAGGTAGGGCCCGGGGCATATCCAACCGCAGGCCCTTTAAATGTAGTGAAGAGGTGCGCGCCAGCGCCTAGAAGCAGGCAGGAAGCAGAAGCAGCACCACAGACAGCGGCACTTTCCTGCACTTTGACGCAGAACAAACAGGCAGGTTTTGGGGCAGACTCCAGGCCATGGGATGACATCAGAGCGGCAGAGGCCTCCCACTGTCGCTCAGGAAGAACCCCGGGGCTCCCCGCCGCAAGAGGAGCTGGTAGGCGCGGCCTCCAGGCTGCATGAAGATAGCGTCGGCGACACCAGGCCGCAGGAGTGCGGCAGAAGCGGCGGCCTCCAAGCCGCTTGAGAGATCGGCAGCGGGTGTGGCAGCAACGACAGCCTCCCAGCAGTGTCGGGGAGGAGCAGAACGGCTGAAAAGGTAAGAGGCCTGCTTGCGGAGGGAAGCTCTGCGGGCAGGAATCACAACAGCATCCTCTTTCCTGCCACAGACAAATGTAAGCCATCCTTACCATATAATCTTTTATTGCTCCATACATGACCCCAGGCTCCAATGTATCTAAAAACCATCTTCCTTACACCAGATTTTGAGCCAGATATTGAAATTATCTATATGGCATAAACTTTCATTTCCCTTTCCATGAACAGGGAACAGAAAAGGAAATAGTCTTTAGCATGTGTCTATAATCTTCTCCCCTAGATTTTGGATACCTTCCTGTACCTTGTGGACACCATTTATAGTGAGTTCATTGGGTTCCAGATGGATAACATTGATATCAGCATTCTTACTTTCTTCTATAATTGTACTGACCACCTGGTATGCATTTCTATTAGTTGAGCATCCTGGAATGCATTTAACCATTTGAAAGGTCAAATGAATACCTCATGGGGCTGGGGGAAGATGAAACAGAAAACTATTATGCCAGGGGATTGGGGTGGAGGAGTGGGGCGGAAAGGGAAGGTGATTATGCCAGGGGAGTAGAGAGAAAGGGAAGGTGATTGTGTGCATCAGTGAAGTGACCCCAGTGCTAGATGTGCCACAACATGAAAAAGTTTGGGAACCACTGTTCCACAGAGTATTTAACAAAATTGTTGCATAAACCTGATAGTCTGATAGCCATGAAATGAGTGAAATATTCTAGTAAAGCAAAATTGCTTACCTGTAGCAGATGCTCTCAGTAGACAACAGGTCAAGTCAGCCTCACAAGTGGGGACTCTGAAGATGAGGGATGTATTAAAATATTTATGCTATTATCAGTGGTAAAAAACATGCAACTTGTATGATGAAAAGGTTGGAAGGAGCTGAAAGAATTAAATAAGCTTTTGAAAACTGTGTCACCAAAATTTGTCTTGATGTGAAGTGTTTTCTAAGCAGTAATGAGTAATGAAATGTGAATGGAAGTCTAGGTGGCAGGTTTGCAAATATCTTCTATAGACTAAGTAAGCTGTGGTAGCACAGATTATGTGCTTTCATCTTACTTTTGTCCTGAAAGAGTATATTAAGAGATGCAATCAATTCCAGGTGGAATACATTTTTTGATAACTGAAAAATACGGTCTGACTGGGTTTTGAGGACTTTCTGTAAGACTCTGTACTCTTCAAATAAAATAAAGCTCTTCTGTAGTCCAATGTATAAAGATCCTGTTTGCCCTTATAAGTGTGTGGTCTTGGAAAAAAATGTTAGCAATACTATGGATTGATTAAAGTGAAATTAAGAGTCCATTTTTGGTAGAAATTTAGAATGAGTTTTCAAAATTACTCTTTGTAATAAATACAGGAATACAGAGTATATAAGATAGTTGTTTGCAACTTGCTTACTCTCTAGGCAGAAGTTATAGTTACCAAAAATGAAATCTTGTAAGAAAGGAATTTTAGTACTACTCCTGCTAGAAGCTCAATTGGTGATTTCATGAGATAAAAAAAAACTAAAATCAGATCCCAAAAAAGGAGGAAGATCTTTAACATGAAACTGAAGATAGTTTAGGTCTTTCATAAATCTGGCAACTATAGGTTGCGGGGAGATAGGAAAGTCTCCTGAATTCTCGTAGTATGCTCCTATAGCACTAAGATGAACTCTGAGTTAGTTTTCAGTTCTGAGTCAGAAAAGATTAAGAGGTATTGAAGTAAGAGGGGAACCAGATACTTAAAGGGGTCCTGATTGATTTGTGAACACCAGATAGAAAATATTTTCAATTTAAAGTTTTAAGATCTTCTAATAAAGCTTTTTCTTGATGCTAGGATAATGTTGCTCATTTAATAGGCAATCACATAAAAGAGTAGCTAATGTACAACATCCATTCCATCAGAGCTCAAGACTGAAGATTGGGTTGGAGAAGATTCTCACTGTACTGTGTGATCAAGCATAGAAATAGTCTCAATTCTTTTGGTTGTGAAGAGAGCTAGGCACTGAATCCACGGTAACCAAATTCTACATGGCCAAAGTGGGGCTACCATAAATCATTAGGCATTTTTTGTTTAATTTTTAAAAAAATGGTCTTGGCCATGGAATTGGGGGTGGGGGCATGGAAGCACAAAGTTGCCCTTGATTCCATTTGCTTGAAAAGCATCCATTGCTAGACTGTTCCTTGCAGGCCTCTTGGAATAGTAGGTTGAAGCTTTATTTCATTGCAAACAGATCTGCAGAGTGCCCCAAAGTAAAAACAATTCATATGCTACATGATTTTTAAAGTTGCAGTAAGATGAAAGCCTGCTATTATCTGGTTTTGGTTTCTAGGGAGAAAGCTATCTGATACATCCTTAGGGAACTTGCTCATTTCTGTATCTTGCATGCCTCTTGACAGACTGAAGAGACTGTTTCTCCTTGTTTGTTGATATTGATCATCACTATTTGGTTGTATGTTTGGATTAACACCACTTTACCTTTTAATCAGGGATTCAATACTTTTACAGCATTGGAGATTGCTCTCAACTTAGGTGGTATATATGGAGTAATTTTCCTGTGGAGAACAAAGGTTGTTTAGATGAACTTTTCATCTTTGATTGGAGGCATCTGTGGATATCTTAACTTCAAACTGAGGAACTTAAGTTTGCTTCCTGGGTCTGGCCACCCAACCTCTAGTGAGTTAGGCCTAGGGCCAAACCAGGCTAAATGACAACTAGGCACAAACATTTCAAATGTAGACAATGTCTAAGACTACCAATCATAGATGGACCATTTAGGAGCACCTTGTATACTGTTTGAAGCTGCTTGTTTTAGTGCCAATACTGAGGGAATAGTATCAGAAATTATGTTGAAAGAAGAAATAAAAAAAAAGATGACTGTGCAAGAGGAACTCCCTAAAACCATACTAGCCACAAGTCCAAAGCAACATTGGTCAGCAAAGCAAAACTGCTGACATCAGCTGGCATGACAAAGGCAACAAAGACAAAAAGCAAAAAGACTTGACAAAAGCTGAAATGATCTATTGAACACTAAAAAAGAAAATGTTGTAAAAACAGCAAAGAATATCACTGCAGTTAGAAATAAAGATGTAGAACTGCTGTGTTGCAGAGATCTAGCAAGACATCCTTCTCAGAAGACACAGCCTAGACAGGAGCAGCTTGCAGTTTTTAATGGGAGTAGGAGTCTTAAAATACACACATGGTCTACCTTATCTAACCATTGTATATCTTATCCCATTATGTAACAATTTTTTTAAGAAGCTGTCCTCTAAATAGGACACTTGGACATAATGGGTTAAGCTGCAGTAAGGTTCTTATGATCTCTCTCAAAATGTACAAGACTACCTGAACCCTCATTAATTGAACTCTAATCATATCTATTTAAATAATCAGATTACATGTAAGATAATATTACTTACACTCCTCAATGCTGCTTTTACAACATCCCTACTGGTTCCATTTTTTTTTTTTTTTTTATAATCTTTCAAATATTACCTTCCTTCTATTTAACAGTTTTAACACTTCAAAATACATCAAAATTCCATCAAAAATCATGAATACCATTATTCAAAACACAATGTGCATGAATTACCTGTCAGATTCCAAGCTAGGTCTTGGAGATGGCAGACACGATGGCCCATTAGAGCCGGTACCTCCAATACTTCCAAATACGGAGAGGATAACTTTATGTATATTTCCATAGAACAGCTGTATGTCATTTGCTCTTTGGGGTAAATCATACACTGTAATAAAAAATAAAAAAAAATTCACAGAACTGATAGACAAAAGCATTATAAAATTAATCAAATATAAAGAAAGCAACTACTGACATGTAATTTTTGCGTTTAAGAAAACATTTGAATAGTGACACTTATGTTGCCAGAATTTGATTTGGATATAGTCCTGAAGACTAGTGGCCTGAGACCATGAAAACTATCATCCTTATGTAGAGAAGTGCCAAAAGTGCAACCGGGACTATATAGCATTGGGCTAATCATTCTGAACATGGATCTAGCAGATATTGCGTTTCCTGTGAAGGCTAAGCCATCTTGTACACGTGCCTTACGAAGATAGAGCATATCAAGAGTACATAAGAACCCTAACAAATTACAATTTGAGTGATTAGCTCAAATGGAACTTGGCATAATTATCATCAACTTCAGTGACTCCAACGTCTGAGTGATCCATATGTTTTCAGTCCTTACCTGAGAAAGCACCCAGATAGACACACAAATTCACCCCCTGACTAAGTAACTAATGCTCAGCCTTTTTAAACCTCCATTAAAAAAAAAACAAAACCCTAATGAAAATAGGCAGAACAGATGAATAGCCCAAATACAAAATATGAATTGTGGTGTGCCCCTACTTCAATTCTGAGAATCATGAGGTCCATATTCAAGTAAGACAGTGAGTGGGCATGTTATCCAGTTAAATTTGGCCAGATAACTTGTCCAGATATTCAGCGCTGAATATTCCGTTCAATATATTCACTTAAAGTTGTCCAGCTACACATAGCAGGATAACTAAAAAAAAAACCTAATTGGCTTTGTTTGAATATAACTGGTTGGACTGTTTAGTTATCCAGCCTTTAGAAAGGGTTTGTGGGGGTGCGGTGGTGGGTGCACAGTTTGAAAGAGCTTTATTTGAAACTTTAAGGGTAAAGGAGAGGATCAGGCTGCAGGTCTGTTTACATTTTTTTTTTTTTTGCTTTCAAAAGTGCTGCTTCACCTGATATCTTTTGAAGATTTATCTAGCTAAAAACAAGCAAGATAAGGGGCTCGATATTCAAAACCTTGCCATTTAGATGGATAACTTGTGAGCTATCTGTCTAAATGGATTTGAATATTGACCTCCATATGACTAAGATGTAATCTTGTGGCTAAATATTTTAGAAAAGTAAGCACAATACGAAAGGAACCTAAACTTTCCGCAACAATAGTTTAAATTCAAGATGGATTTAAACTTGTCTTTCCAGAAATCATGACATACTGGAAATGAAATTCCAGCTTTCTCTAGGAGAAATCTTCATATCTGTATTTCCCAATAATGGAAGGGAATGAAAATCTTTGTGGTCAATTTAGAAAGGCATCTAAAACCAATCAAAAAAAATGTTTGTTGGCCTCTGATAAGGTTAACAACACTATCACTAAACATGATCAAAGGACAAAAAATGAACACCCCCCCCCCCCACAAAAAAAAAAAAAGTTAGACTGTTCATGATTAAAGGATCCTCTGGAAGCTAGACTAGATTTCTGTCTATTCCCTCTGAACTTGGTCAAAAATCCTCTCCCATTTCTTGCGTGTGTTATTTAATTTACAAAATTTCAAACCCACACAATTCCTTATTTATTGGCAGCGTACAACATAATATCCAAAAGTCACATTAAGAACAATGAACTTACAACAAAACCCAAATAAACTTGTCAAAAACTACTCTGCATAAATGCTTCCTGGCACATCCACTGCTGGTTTGCATTCCTGACTTCTGAGCAATAGTCCAAGTTTTAGCCAGTTTACATAGTTTTACTATTTAAGATAAGTCAAATGCTTGTTTAAACAACACTGTCTTTTATGCTTCCTAAAAGTATGAAAAAGCAGGGTTGCATCCAAAGTTCATCTTGTAGAGAATTCCAGAGTAGTGGTCCAGCCACAGCAAAAGTTCTTGCAAATGTTTTGACCAGTTGTACTACATGGGAGAAAGACATCTAATAAACTGCAATCAGCAGATCTCCAAGCCCAAAATGGTCTGTAAATCCTAAATATGACAATACAAACTGGTGCTTGCTGTTAAAAGACTCAAGTATGAGAAGCTTAAATTTTATTCCCCACTGGGTAGGCAACCAGCATAGGGTTTGCAAGATAGGTGTAATGTGATCACAGCATTTTGTACCTATTAATAACCATGCAGTTGAACTTTGCAAGATCTGTAATTTCTGCAAGGTAGATTATGAAACACCAATTTTAAGTAAGACTAAATCGAGACTAATTAAGACTCGTGCTTGCAGCATTGTTTGAAAATCATTAAAGTTTAGGCAGATGTTGAGCTTTTAAAGAAGTCACAACATAAAAAGTGTGCCTTTCACTACAGCTTTCACTTGGGTGTGAAATGAAAGCAAAGTTGCTTACCTGTAACAGGTGTTCTCCCAGGACAGTAGGATGTTGGTCCTCACAGATGGGTGACATCATCAGATGGAGCCGTGTCACGGAGAATAGCAAGCTGCAGGCTGTCCCTGAAACACTCCGGGCCAACTAGCACCCAATAATGTGCAAAGGCACAACAACAGGGGTGCTGTTGGCAACAACAGAGCAGCCTGAACATCATACTGGGCCCTAGGTAGGAAGAGTTGGGTTGTTATACTGGAAACAGATTACGGAGGACAGACTGGCCAGACACGCTATCCTGTCAACCGTCCTTTCCAGACAGTAATGGGCTGTGAAAGTGTGAAGGGAACTCTGCGCCACGGCCTTGCAGATTTCGGAGATAGGGACTGCTAGGAAGTGCGCCACTGATGCTGCTATGGCCCTCACTGAGTTCGCTTTCACTCAGCCCCCAAGCAGAAGGCCTGCTTGCTGATAGCAGAAAGCAATACATTCCGCCAACCAATTGGAGAGGGTCTGCTTGCCCACCGCAAATCCCAGTCTATTCTTGTTGAAGGAGACAAATTGCTAGGTGGATTGCCTGTGGGCTGCATTGTGGTCTAGATAAAAGGCAAGAGCATGCTTCCAGTCCAGTTTGAGCGTGGTCTCGGGAAAAAGGTGGGCAACACAATGGAGTCTAAGTCAACTTAATTAATAGCAGGTAATGGACTTCTCACCAAGAACTTATCCAATCTTTTTTTAAACACAGCTAGACTTATTGCACTAACCACATCCTCTGGCAACAAATTCCAGAGTTTAATTGTGCATTGAGTGAAAAAGAACTTTCTCCGATTAGTTTTAAATGTGCCACATGCTAACTTCATGGAGTGCCCCCTAGTCTTTCTATTATCTGAAAGAGTAAATAACCGATTCACATCTACCCGTTCTAGACCTCTCCTGATTTTAAACACCACTATCATATCCTCCCTCAGCTGTCTCTTCTCCAAGCTGAAAAGTCCTAACCTCTTTAGTCTTTCCTCATAGGGGAGCTGTTCCATTCCACTTATTTTAATCGCCCTTCTCTGTACCTTCTCCATCGCAATTATATCTTTTTTGAGATGCAGCGACCAGAATTGTACACAGTATTCAAGGTGCGGTCTCACCATGGAGCGATACAGAGGCATTATGACATTTTTCATTTTATTCACTATTCTCTAATAATTCCCAACATTCTGTTTGCTTTTTTGACTGCCGCAGCACACTGAACCGACGATTTCAATGTGTTATCCACTAGGACGCCTAGATCTCTTTCTTGGGTTGTAGCACCTAAGATGGAACCCAACATTGTGTAATTATAGCATGGGTTATTTTTCCCTATATGCATAAACTTGCACTTATCCACATTAAATTTCATCTGCCATTTGGATGCCCAATTTTCCAGTCTCACAAGGTCTTCCTGCAATTTATCACAATCTGCTTGTGATTTAACTACTCTGAACAATTTTGTATCATCTGCAAATTTGATTATCTCACTCGTCGTATTTCTTTCCAGATCATTTATAAATATATTAAAAAGTAAGGGTCCCAATACAGATCCCTGAGGCACTCCACTGACCACTCCCTTCCACTGAGAAAATTGTCCATTTAATTCAAATCTCTGTTTCCTGTCTTTTAGCCAGTTTACAATCCACGAAAGGACATCGCCACCTATCTCATGACTATTTACTTTTCCTAGAAGCCTCTCACGAGGAACTTTGTCAAACGCCTTCTGAAAATCCAAGTATACTACATCTCCCGGTTCACCTTTATCCACATGTTTATTTTTTTTTTCAATTTAATCTTTATTGAATTTTCATTTAAGGTTATTTAAACAAAAATACAGGAAGTAAGTCCAATGTTATTACATTACAAATAATTATACATCATACAATTTGACATCTTCATTACATAACCCATAATGGGGGAGTTTTACTATAATCAAATTTAATAAAACAAATAAAGTGAGAAGGAGAGAGTATTTACTTTTCTATTGGACATCATTACTACCTCCTGCCACATTCTTATCTACCAAAAATGTCTCCAATTGTAGGGGGTCAGAAAAACTATATTTATTACCCTGATAGTTCACTAAACATAAACAGGGATATTTTAAAAAGAAACTTGCTCCTATTGCAAGCAGTTTAACTTTCAGGGACAGGAAATGTCTCCTCTTAGAGACACTCCACTGTCCACTCCCTTCCACTGAGAAAATTGACCATTTAATCCTACTCTGTTTCCTGTCTTTTAGCCAGTTTGCAAGCCACGAAAGGACATCGCCACCTATCCCATGACTTTTTACTTTTCCTAGAAGCCTCTCATGAGGAACTTTGTCAAATGCCTTCTGAAAATCCAAGTATACTATATCTACTGGTTCACCTTTATCCACATGTTTATTAACTCCTTCAAAAAAGTGAAGCAGATTTGTGAGGCAAGACTTGCCCTGGGTAAAGCCATGCTGACTTTGTTCCATTAAACCATGTCTTTCTATGTGTTCTGTGATTTTGATGTTTAGAACACTTTCCATTATTTTTCCTGGCACTGAAGTCAGGCTAACCAGTCTGTAGTTTCCCGGATCGCCCCTGGAGCCCTTTTTAAATATTGGGGTTACATTTGCTATCCTCCAGTCTTCAGGTACAATGCCTGCTGCCGAGACCCTTGATGCTAATTCAAAAAACGTCATAGGCCGCTCTCGCTTTGTGTTTTGCAGCCTCCAATCCTTTCTGGAGGATGGAGCCCAAGTCCTCCTGAAACTGCTCTGGCAGGGTTTCCGAGAACTCCTGAACTTGTTTCCAGGTTCCTGTTATACTGGTTCATGTGTAACTGGTATGCAGCTATGCGCATGATCAGCATAGAACCCTGGAAAACCCGTTGCCCTAGGGCAACTAAGACTCTTTGGTCTTTCCCTGGAGAGGCGGAGGAGTGAGGGCAAGTCCTCTTGGCCTTTTTCTCGGCCGATTCCACTACCACCGACTGGTGTGGCAACTGGCTCTTTTAAAAACCCTGGGCCTGTTGCACTAGGTAGGTGGCATCTGTCATCTTATTGACCAGAGGCACAGTCCCTGGATGTTCCCACAGACTGTAAAGGAGGTTCAGAAGAATCTCGTGTACTGGGACCACCATCATCTCCTTAGGAGCGTCCACAAAATGTAGGACCTCCAACATTTTGTGGCAGGTGTCTTCCTCTGTTGACAGTTGGAAGGGAATGGTTTCTGTCATCTCCCTGATGAAACTAGCAAAGGAGAGCTCCTCCAGAGGTGAGCGCGGTGTCTCTTCCGGGGTGAAAGGCTCTGAAAGAATTTCCACAGAGGCCTCCGACGAATGTTCAGAGGAGGCATCCCCCATGGGTCATAGGGGGCCTCTTCCTCAACTGCGAAGCGCTTGTGTCGAGGAGAGAAACTAAAACCCAGGGTACGGGGCGCGGGCACAGACAGCGGTGGCACCGGCATCGAGGGCACCGGGACCTGCAAGGGATGCCGAGGCACCGAGAGGCCCGATGGCCTGGGACAGGCTCCAGCATCGGCAGCTCCGACTGCGGAGATGGGAGAGGAGCCACATCTTCCTCCTCCGAGGAATCCGGAATCGGAATAGAGACTGGAGGAGATGCCAGTGGTTGGCTGGGCACTGAGGGGCCTGCCTGTAAGGGTTGCGTCGGCAAGGTACCGAGCAAGATGTCCAGCTTTTCCAGGAGAGGTGCCAACACATGGAGGGTGCTGGTTCAGATGCCGGTATAAAGGCCAGCGTCTGTGGCGGCTGAAGGCACCGAAGGGCATTGAGCACTGCCTGCTGGACTACGCAGTCCAGCTCCTCTCGAAATGAGGGTGCGTACAAAACAGACCCTGGAGTAGGAGGCAGGCTGGGCATCACTGGAGCATCCACAGGGTTTCGCGGAAGCTCGGTGCCCGGTACTGATATCGGTGGGGAACACCCTGGGCTCCTGAAGACCCTTTGGGGGTCATCTGAGCACAGCTTGGACATCGATAGACGTCATGGGAAGGCCTGAGACACAGGATGCAGACGTCATATGGGTCCGTTATGGACAGTCTGCGGACACTTTGGGCACTTCCAAAAACCAGTCGCCATGACAAAAAGAGGCGGTCTGCAGTCGGTGACTGGTCACTGAGAGGAAAAAAGCCGGGAACCAGCTGCAAAAACACAAAATGGACTTACCGGACATCGGAGAAGTCTATGCGCGATGGGGAGACCCCAAAACAAGGAACAATTCTGAAGAAAACTTCAAAGTTTTCCGTGTGAGGAAAAATTCTCACAGAATTCTAGTAAGTGCGAGGCCATCGCTGCGCGGAAAAAAAGAGAGACTGAAGAGGGACCCCGTGTTGTCATGGGGTTGGTGGCATGATGGGCATGCTCAGTGTGCCAGTCAAAGTTCTAGAAACTTTGACAAAAGTGTTCTGTGACAGGGCTCCATCTGATGTCACCCATCCTGCTTGTCCTGGGAGAAATGTCTTTGCTTGCAATGAGTATCTATGCTCTGATAAAATTTTATCCTACGACTCCGTACTAAATCTGACTCATCAAAGTTCACCAGAAAGCTTACATCTAAGAGGAAATGGTTCATCTTGTGCAGGGAAAGCAACACTTTTTCCCTGGTGATACAGGTGTGTTCTTAGATCTACTGACAGGCCAAATGGACGTACTTTTTTGATAATGGGAAGAATCCACTTTGAAATGAAGGTAGCACCAGCGGGAGAGATGGATGGGTATACGAGAATATGCATCTTCTAGACTGAGTGCGCACATCTGTTATCCATTCTGAATACAGGAGAGAATCATGCTGAGGATATTCATTTTGAATTTCTCTTAAAAACATAAGAACATGCCATACTGGGTCAGACCAAGGGTCCATCAAACCCAGCATCCTGTCTCCAACAGTGCCCAATCCAGGCCATAAGAACCTGGCGTAGATGTTTGTTCAGGAGTCTGAAATCCAAATGGGCCTCAATCCTCCTGATTTCTTGGGAATGAGGAAATATTGGGAGAAGAAGCAATGTCCATGTTGGGACGCTGGGACTGCTTTTATCGCCTGCTATTGAAGAAGCAATTGATTGCCAGATAAAGCTGCATCAAGTGAGAGATCTGGATTGAGAGTCAAACAACACTGAAGAGATGGCAGCTGGTAAAACACAAATGGTATTCAGACTCCACAATCTTGAGAACCCAAACGTCCTTTGTTAATTGGTGCCATGAATCCAAGAATCCAGAATAGAGCTTGGAAGGATCAAAAACTGGGCCCAGTTTTAGGTTGGACCTGTAGTGTCATTTTAGGCTGATGGCATTCTCGCTGCCTAGGTCTGGATGGAAGTGGTTGTTGTCGTTGAGCTGAATGGCAATACTGTTGAAAAAGGTGGAATGAGCATCTCTGAAAGCATGGCTCTTGTAAGAAAAGGAGCGTCTCAAAGAGGAAGGCTGATCGGGAATCACAGAGGGATTAGAATACCATGCTGTTTTTCTGTTGGGTTTTTTTTTTTTTTTTTTTTTTAAATTTGTGCAACCATTTCTCTGAGTTTTTGCCAAAAAGGTCATACCCCAGCCAAGGGAGGTCTGCCGATTTCTCACGTACATTGTCTCAAATGCTATTGGCTCTAAGCCATGCCATCCATCGAGCTCCAATGGAGACTGATTAGGTGTGACAGAATCAGAATGAAAATAAGGTCTTCTGCATTCCTCTGCAACCAACTGCGTTTTATGGTAATAAGTGTTGCTATCCACAGGTTGTAGAAGAGTCTTTAGTTTTTGAATGCAATCAGATATTGCACCTTATAAAACTGGTGAGTAGAGATTTAAGTGGTAAGTAATTAGATCTAGTAGGTTATGGTCTTTGCCTGGAGGTGAATTCTGATCTTTGTTTTACTTTTTCAGCGTGGACATGACTATGACAAATTGAAGTGGTAGCTGGACAAACTCCGAACCTCTGAGACTTCTGAACTCTGTCTTTTGAGATTTAGCTTTCTGGCTATATGAAAGCAACAAATAGGAGTTTCTCGCATTTGTTTATGTAATAGGTTCAGAATATTGTGGATTGGAAGAGCTGCAGGTTCTGATGGCATGTCTAGTATTTGGAGACTAAAGGCTTCTGACTCGGGTTTTTATCCTTGACCACACTGATGCAGAGTGTCTTTTCCTTTTTTTTTTTTTTTTTTACACACAAATTTTAAATAGGTAAGGTCTTCCGGAAGCAATTTATGGTCAGAAGTATCCAGAAGTCATGCAGTATTACCTATAGAACTTCCCAGTTGCTCCGGAGTGGACATGCCCTAGCCTCCACCATTAACCAAGCCGACTCCACTGCAATTGATTGGGATGATGAAGACCTCATAACAAGGGCTCTGATTATGACGTCACATTGACAGGCGAAACTGGGACTTCAGTCAGAGATTTCCATAATGAAGGTGGAGAGAAGAGGCTGGAAATTTCCTTCCATCTCCTTAGTCAAAAAGGTAAAGAAAGTTTTCACCATATCTGCAATCTGGTCAAGCGACTGACGTGTCCCTCTGACATTGGGTAGGAGGTGGAACATTTTCTTCGGAGATAAGAATGGTTTCCTATTTACCATAAGAGGTCTATTGGAAGTCAGCGGAACTATGGAACATACCAGGTCTGTTGCCTCCAATTGGAAGCCCTCTGCTAGTAATCCTGAAGGCGTGAGGGGTCTTGTAATTAGAGGGGGCAGAGGCAAAAAATCCCCTTCTGTAATTGATCTAGGGTAACCAGCACACAGTTGTGTAGGTAATACAACATGACAACTCTGATCTGGTGCTCGATGTGTTAATTGCTGGACTACAGAAGCCTTGTACTTCGATCCAATCAAATTCCTGAAAATTGCAGAGGAATGTTTCTTTGAGTGCTTCAAGGGGCCTCCCTTGAACTGTGTCAAAGCCAGCATGGAGCTGGAATGTTTTTGATGCATGGATGGAACAGCTCCCCTATGAGGAAAGGCTGAAGAGGTTAGGGCTGTTCAGCTTGGAGAAGAGAGGGCTGAGGGGGGATATGATAGAGGTCTTTAAGATCATGAGAGGTCTTGAACGAGTAAATGTGAATCAGTTATTTACACTTTCGAATAATAGAAGGATTAGGGGCAATCCATGAAGTTAGCAAGTAGCACATTTAAGACTAATCGGAGAAAATTCTTTTTTATTCAACGCACAATAAAGCTCTAGAATTTGTTGCCAGAGGATGTGGTTAGTGCAGTTAGTGTAGCTGGGTTCAAAAAAGGTTTGGATAAGTTCTTGGAGGAGAAGTCCATTAATGGCTATTAATCAAGTTTACTTAGGGAATAGCCACTGTTATTAATTGCATCAGTAGCATGGGATCTTCTTAGTGTTTGGGTAATTGCCAGGTTCTTGTGGCCTGGTTTGGCCTCTGTTGGAAATAGGATGCTGGGCTTGATGGACCCTTGGGTCTGACCCAGCATGGCAATTTCTTATGTTCTTATTAGAATGGAAGGTGTCCCGACTGTGTTCTTGCACTATGCATAGATGGATGATGTGGACCAGCTGTAACACCAGCATGATGCACTGGAGTGCACACCCCGTGTACCAAGATCTTCAAATTGCTGTGCATCAACTGCATCGGTAAGTCGTGCATTGAGCATGTTGGTTATTAAAGCCTCTTGCATCAGTGATGCAAGTTTCGAGAATAAATACTTCTTTGGAACATGTTTCGACAGCCACACTGATACTCCTTGCTCCTCAATGCACGGTGGCTTGCACTACTTGACTCCATGGCTTTGGCCTGTGGCGATGGGGAAATTTTGGAGGATCCCCTCTTAACTGTTTACCGGATGAGGCAGACTATGCTGCATTGCAGGAAGGGTACCTACTGCAACTCTGAAGAGATTTATGCAGCTTCTTGACCTTAGCAGCTCTGGAGCATTGGAACATACATCCACAGGTGTAGGAATCTTGCTGACTGCGGCTCAGACCAAGGCATCAATATAGTTTGTGCCTATCTGTAAGGGACATTACTTTGCTGCAGATGCGGTTTTTGAAACCATCGATGGTAGGTTTCTTTTTGCCATACATGTTGTGGAGGCAAGTTGTTTTTTTTTCTTAGTACTGAAAAGTGCTGCTATGGATGCTACAGAGGGTCCTGAAGTAACTAAAAGAGGTAAATGCTGAAGAAAAAGTATCAAATAACATCCAGTTTTAAGACTTTAGTAAAAAATATTTGGAGTACATGTCCATGCTTGTGCTTGACCAAAAAATGACCAAGGAGGCTCACAAGGCAACACCTGTGCATGAATTCCCACACATGTTCAGTAGAGTTAAAACTCTACTAGCTAGGAGAGACTTGTCTGTTCAATGCCACCGGATGACACCACGCATATGTCATGGCTAAGTCAGTACAAGAATTGACAGAAAAATCACCACCATGGATAGGAATTCAGGATGTATATGGAACACCACATTATTATGGTAAGTCACTAAGTCCTGGAGTTCACATACTACAGGCTAACGAATATTAAAAATGTAGCCTTCCTGAACTGCACTAGTATCTTATTTTAAAGTGGATTAACAATTCTTGAAAATTATTCTATAAATACTGAGAATTAAATATAAAATATATTGATTACATTACAAAATTACTACATGCACCTGGCTAGATTTTGTCTAAAAATGGCACAGGAAGCACTGTTAACTTGAAACTACAAAGATGGTACCAATAATCAAGGGGATGGCTACTTACAAAATCTTTTTAAGAAATCAAGTTATTAATCAAGTACACTTGTTTCAACATACTTGGAAAATATGTAGCATTATATTACCTTCAGTCATTAGCTGTTCACCTTGAAATTCCTCATCAAACTTCATGTTTCTTAATAGGCTGTTTTCAGAGAGAATTTTTCTTGCAGCCTCAGGTCTGTGCAACAAAGCCCTGTCAAGAATGTTTCCACAGATTATATTTACATACAAACATTTAGGGGGTAATTTTCTAACAGTTTACATATGTAGGTAATTGAAGGCAATTACCTACATACTTTACAATTGTTTTCAAAGGGAAAGTATGCACATGCCTTCTTTTTGAAAATTATACCTGCTAGTTTGTGTGCAAAGTTTTTTTTTTTTTTTAAATTAGAAACACTTTTCAAAATTACAAAGTATGCACAGAAGTGCAAACTCTTCCCCAACCCATCCTCTGGAACACATCTGCTCATTGTAGGTAAACTTAAATATATGATAAATTAATCTGCATAACAGGTGGGCAATTATTTAATAATGCATTTCTGCTCATAAAGTATTGTTTTACCTGCAAAATACCCTCCCTACGGGAACACATCTATGGCCATGCTCAACCAGAATATATATATTTTTTTATCCTCATTTCTACCTTTCTCCATAGCCCAAAACAGTTGGCTGAGGGTTACAGGGAAAGTCTCCTCCTTGACTAAACTCTCAGCTGGCATGCAACTGCCCTCCCAAACAATAGCTAAATGCATTAACAAAACAATGTACTTGAGCCCCACTGGAAACTCCAGGGCTGGCCTTTTGTCATCGCATGCAGCACTGTGGCTGAGTCACAGGGAATGTCTTTTGTGAACACATCATACTGGGAAGGTTTTTGTCTATGCAATCATTCCTTATTTGGATTCTTGAATTGTCAAGGTGGACAGGGTCTGCTTGCCCACCGGAATTCCCAGTTTGGTCTTATCAAAGGAGACAAAAAGTTGGATGGACTTCCTATGGGCTGCAGTGCGGTCCAAATAAAAGGCGAACGCACGTTTACAGTCCAAGGAATGCAGTGCTCGCTCACCTGGGCATGAGTGAGGTTTTGGAAAAAAGGTAGGAAGTATTATGGACTGATTTAAGTGGAAATGAGAAACTACCTTTGGCAAAAATTTAGGGTGAGTGCAGAGCACGATCGTGGAGAAGTTTGGTATAAGGTGGGTATGTTACCAGTACCTGTAGCTCACTGACTCTGCGAGCCGAAGGTATAGCAACTAGGAATATCACTTTCCAGGTGAGATGTCTGAGCTTGCAGGAGCATAGGGGCTCGAAAGAAGGTCACATGAGCTGTGCTAGCACAACATTGAGGTCGCATGACGCAACTGGGGGATGCAGTGGAGGCTTCAGCTGGAGTAAGCCTCTCATAAAGCACCCTACAAGGGGTTGCGCCAAAATTGGGGCATCTCCTACACCTTTATGGTAAGCGGCTATGGCACTTATATGCACTTGAATGGAGGAAGTTTGTAGGCCAGACTCCGAGAGGTGCCAAAGGTAGTCCAGGAACCTTGTTGTGGGGCGGGAAAAGGGGTCTATTTCTTTTGTCGTGCACCACAAGGAGAATCTTTTCCACTTTAAACGATAAGATTTTCTAGTAGAAGGCTTCCGTGAAGCCACGAGGACCTGGGACACATAGTTAGAAAGGTTAAGGGATTGTAGAATCAACCTTTCAACATCCATGCCATCAGAGACAGGGAGTGGAGGTTCTGATGACATAACAGTCCATTGTTCTGCGTTACCAGAGTTGGATCTGTGCCGAGGCGGATTGGTTGTTGGACTGAAAGGTCATGTAGGATGGGAAACCAAACCTGCTGCAGCCAGTATGGGGCTATGAGGATCATTGTGCCCCGGTCTTGTAACTTCACGAGAGTCTTGCTGATGAGTGGAATAGGAGGGTATGCGATTAGAAGACCCGTGTTCCAAAAGTGGGCGAAGGCATTCATCTGTGGAGACTCGCGGCTGAAGTGTAGAGAGTAGAATCAATCTACTTTGCAGTTGTGAAATGATGCAAAGAGGTCGATGTGCGGGCAACCCCACTGGTGGAAAATTCTTTTCGCTACAGTGGGATCTAGGGCCCATTCGTGGGGATGAAAGGTCTGGCTGAGATGGTCTGCCATCACA
The DNA here is from genome assembly GCF_901001135.1 of Rhinatrema bivittatum. Lineage (NCBI taxonomy): Eukaryota > Metazoa > Chordata > Amphibia > Gymnophiona > Rhinatrematidae > Rhinatrema > Rhinatrema bivittatum. Next base: position 570,017,780 of record NC_042616.1, read on the forward strand.
TTGTCTTTGCCTGCTAGGTAGGTTGCTTTCAACAGCATGGAATGGGAGAGAGCCCAGGCCCAGATCTGCGCCACCTCCTGGCATGTAGGTAAGAGCCTGTGCCCTCTTGCTTGTTGAGATACCACATCGCTACCTGGTTGTCTGTTTGAATTAGGATTACCTTGTTGGATAGGCAATCCTGAAATGCGAATAGGGCATACCGTATCGCCCGGAGCTCCAGAAAATTTATCTGGTGGTTTTCTTCTGCCCTGGTCCAGGTTCCCTGGGGTTGTAATTGGTTCACATGGGCTCCTCAACCTAGGTTGGAGGCATCTGTAGTCAATGTGATCTGAGGATTTGGTGGTTGGAAGGGTAGACCTAACTGAAGATTGGACTCCTGTATCCAAGCAGCCAGTGAGTGGCGAAGCTGTTTGGTGACATGGACTGTCTGACAGATCTTGATTTGATTGGGACCACTGGGACTTTAAAGTCCATTGTGTCACTCTCATGGCTAGTTGAGCCATTGGGGTCATGAACTGTAGATGCCATGTGTCCTAGCAGGGTTAGCAGGTGACGAGCTGAAGTCGTCTGACGAGTCTGCACTGCTTTGGCCAAGGTTGACAGTGCGCGTGCTTGGTCCTTTGGGAGGAACGCTCTGGCTTGAATGTTATTTAGATCTGCTCCTATGAACAATAGGGTGCGTGACTGAGTCAGATGAGATTTGGGATAGTTTATGGGAAAACCTAATGACTGTAGCCATTGCATGGTAAGACGGAGGGGACTGAAGTACAACTTTCTTGGATGGACCTTTGAGTAGCCAATCGTCTCGACACGGGTAGACACGGATACTGCGCTGTCTTAGGTAAGCTGCCACTACTGCCAAGCATTTCGTAAATACATCACTTCGGGTGCTGATGCCAGGTCGAACAGCAGCACTCAGTATTGGAAATGCCTTGACCCACTATGAATCAGATATTTTCGATGAGGAGGGGTTATGGCTATATGGGCATAAGCCTCCTGAAGATCTAGAGGGCAGAGCCAATCTCCCTTTTGCAGGAGAGGAAGCATGGTGCCCAAGGTAACCATTTTGAACTTTCCTTGCGGAGATGTTTGTTTAGGGCGTGGAGGTTCAATATAGGACGTATGCCGCCCGACCTTTTTAGAATCAGAAATGTCAAGAGTAGAAACCTTTTCCTCGCTGCAGTCAGGGAACCGGTTCGACGGCAATGAACTGCAGAAGGATCGAGAGTTCTGCCTCGAGAAGTGGAGTGTGGTCGTTAGACTCCACGCCTGACGCGGTGGAGAGTACAGTGGTAGTGAAAGGAAATTTAGATGGTAACCATGGGTTACTATAGAAAGGACCCAATGGACGGTGGTAATTATGTGCCATTTGTTGGCAAAGTGGCACAGGTGGCCTCGCACAGGAAAGGTAGTTGGGGGGGGGGGGGGGGGGCGGTTGACTGGTGCTCTCTAGATAGAAGTCAAAATCCCGATACAGGACCAGTCTGAGGAGCTGGTTGGGCTTTTGGGGGCCTGTGCTGACAAAGCTGGCCTCTGTGAGAGGGTCTGGCCGGTCTAGTCCAGGATGGAGGAGGGTAATACCGACGTGATTTATAGGTTAGTCTTCTAGGTTCTCGTCGAAATGTTCTCTTGGTAGTAGACGAAAAGTCAGAGGGGGACAGTGGACAGTTGGCGCAAGGTTTTGTGGTGGTCTTTGAGTTGCGCTACTGCCTCTTGAATTTTTTTCACCAAATTGTCCCCTGTGCATGGAAGGTCTGATAACCTGTCCTGGATTTCTTAGCGTAAGTCAGAGGATTTAAGCCAAGCCCAGCGTCTAGTGCTTACTCCTGCCACTGATACTCTGGAGGCAGTATCAAGGATAACATACACTGCCCTGACCGTGTTTCCCAGCATAGAGTTCCTTCTGGAGGACGGTAGACAATCCTTCCTGGAATTCTTCAGGCAGGGTCTTGGAGAAGTCTTGAACTTGTTTCCAGAGATTTCTGGTGTATTGTGTCATGTATAGCTGGTAGGCTGCTATACGGGCCACCAGCATAGATCCCTGGAAATCTTTTCGGCCAAAGGTGTCCAAGGACTTCTGCTCTTTGCCAGGTGGGGCAGAGGAGTGAGCCCGGGATCTCAGCCTTTTTCTGTGCGGATTCCACCTCTACGGAGTGGTGGGGTAGTTGGCTCTTTTGAAAACCTGGAGCTGTCTGAACCAGGTATGTAGCGTCTGTTTTCCTGTTGACTGGTGGTACTGTTCCAGGGTGTTCCCAGGTATGGTGTAAGAGGTCAAGCAGAACTTCATGGATTGGAATTGCCTTTACCTCTTTGGGGGCATCCACGAACTGAAGCACCTCCAGCATTTTATGCTTCGCATCCTCCTCCGTTTGTAATTTAAAGGGGATGGTTTCAGACATCTCCTTTATAAAACTGGCAAATGATAGGTCCTCCGGAAGGGAGCGGCATCTTTCTTCTGGGGGTGAAGGCTCTGACAGAAGGTCTTCAGAATCATAAGAGTCAGAAGAATCATCACCCCAAGGGTTGTATGGTGGGTCTCCTCCACCCTGCGGGCCTTCAGGTGGAGGTAGAAGTCCAAGCCTAGCTGGATGAGATGGTGGCACCAATGGAAAATGTGGAGGCACCGAGATAGGTGGAGGCAGCACAGAGAACAGTGATGGTGGTACAGATGGTATCTGTGTTTTCAATGGACGTCGGGGTATGAGTAAACTCGATGGCCCAGGAATCAGCTCTGGCATCGATAGCTCCTGTAGAGGAGAAGAGGCACGGTCTGGTTCTTCATCGTCCGAAGACAGAGGAATTGGGATGATGCCGGAGGAGGGATCGATGGTTGTGGAGGCTTCGCTGGTCTGGAAGGAACGGGCACCAATGGAAGTGCACCGAGCAGGGTGTCCAAGCGTTTGAGGAGTGGAGCCAAAGTAGGCACCGGTTCAGGCATCTGTATGGGAGTCGGTGCCGGTGGTGACAAACCATCGAAGGGCCTGAAGGACTGCCTCTTGGACTATCCGGTCAAATTCCTCCCGGAAGGCTGGTGTGGGTGATGCAGCGGCCAGGGTTGGAAGCTGAACAGACGCTGCCGGAGGGTCCACAGGAATTTGAGGAGTCTCGGCACCCAGCAAGATACAGAAGGAAGATACATTATTGTTAAGTTCAAACTGGGTAATATAATTTATACTATAGTAAATATTTATGCTCCTAATACAGGACAAGGTATATTTTTTGAGCAACTGCCAACCACCCTCCAACAGTGGGTAGAGGGCTCCTTAATTATAGGGGGTGACTTTAATATCACCCGGTACCCTTTTTTAGACTCGATCGGGGGAGGATGGAGTCACTCCAGGCGGGATAGGAAGGGTCTGAAAACTCTTATGAGAGACTGGAACCTGATAGATGCTTGGAGATTATACCATCCTGCAGAGTGTAACTATACATTCTATTCAAAAGCACATAAAACTTATTCGAGAATTGACTATTTCTTAGTAGATAAAGATATTACTAATAAGATTAAAAACACAGAGATATCCCCAATCACGTGGTATGACCACGCGGCTATTACATTAACATTACAGAAATTAGAAATACAATCAGGAGAAAGATTCTGGAGACTAAATGACAGCTTATTGAATGATACTGACTGCAGTAGGGTATTGAGCCAAGAGATGGAGAAATTTCTGGAGGAAAATGATAATGAAGTAGTGTCCGCTAACCCATTGTGGGATTGCTTTAAAGCAGTTGCCAGAGGCAAATTAATAGCACAGGCCTCTTATGTACAGGAAACAAAAAATAAAAGGAAAGTGGAAATTATGTCCCAGTTGAGCAAACTAGAAATAAGAAACAAAAGAGGTTCAGACCAGGAGGTGGCTACACAATTGGATAACTTGAGGGAGGAGTTGAAAGAATTATCTATTGGAGAAATAGCATTTCAAATGGACAGAGCCAAACAGGAATTTTTTGAAGGGGGAAACAAAGCTGGGAGGTTGCTAGCCAGAAGGCTTAAAGCCAGAGCTTCACAGAATCAAATCCTAAAAATACGATCAGAAACCGGTGAGATATTGTCTGATAACGAGAAAATACGTCAGAAGTTTATTAAATTCTACCAACAACTTTACTCCAAAAGGAAGGACATTTCCCAAGAAGCCATAGACATATTTAGGGAACATCAATTTGCCATGTGCAGAGCAATCCCAACCGCAAATAAACCAATAAATAAACCAATAACAGAGGAGGAAGTGCTGAAAGCATTTCAAGGGCTAAAAGTAGGGAAATCACCAAGCATAGATGGATTCATAGCCAGTTTTTATAAGATCCTGAGCTCTCTCATTACACGTCCACTGGCAGCGGCTTTCAATAATCTCCTATTGGAAGGGGAGATAGCTGCTGATGCAAATCAGGCAGGCATTACCATCCTAGCGAAACCTGGCAGGGATGTGACACAGTGCGGGTCTTATAGACCCATATCCTTAATCAATCTGGACCTAAAGTTATTGGCAAAAATATTGGCTACACGCCTCAGTAGTATAGCAACCTCATTAATATACCCAAATCAGACTGGGTTTGTCCCAGGTAGATTAGCGGCAGATAATGGCAGGAGAGTAATAGATTTAATTTGGTATGCACAGCGTCATCAACAACCAATGGTATTGCTTACAATAGATGCGGAAAAAGCGTTTGACCTAGTCCACTGGGAATACCTCTTCTCAGTCTTGCGGAAAATGGGTCTGGGCAGAAATTTCTTGACATGGATTATGAAATTATACTCCAACTCTAGCGCATGTATAAAAGTAAATTAGGGTTATTCGAAATCCTTCCCGATTGAACGGGGGACCCGGTAGGGATGCCCTTTTTCTCCGCTCTTATTTGCTCTCTATTTGGAGCCCCTAGCCTTGAGAAAGCAAATGTTGCTTACCTGATGTAACAGGTGTTCTCACAGGACAGCAGGATGTTAGTCCTCACAAATGGGTGACATCGAGGATGGAGCCCACCACGGAAAACTTCTGTCAAAGTTTAAACAGAACTTTGACTGGCCCCTACTGGGCATGCCCAGCAAGGCACTGACCCTGCAGCCAGCAGGGGTCTCCCTTCAGTCCGATTTTCAAAGCTACAGGCAGTGCCTAAAAAGTAAAAACAAAACGAACCCAACACCGCGGGGTGGCGGGCGGGTTTCGTGAGGACTAACATCCTGCTGTCCTGTGAGAACACCTGTTACATCAGGTAAGCAACATTTGCTTTCTCACAGGACAAGCAGGATGGTTGTCCTCACAAATGGGTGAGTACCGAGCTGAGGATGTCCCGACTTGCACCAAATGCACCCAACGACGTGCAAGAGGCACAACAACTGGGGTGGAATTTGGTAAGGGCATCCGCACCCTACCGGGAAGGTGGAAGGGTGTTGGTACATCATGTTGGAAAAAGGTTACGCAAGACAGATTGGCCGAAGATGGAATCCTGTCTTCCAGCTTTATCCAAACAATAGTGGGCTGCAAAAGTATGGAGAGAACTCCAGGTTGCAGCTTTGCAGATGTCAGGAAGCGGCACCGATCAAAGGTGTGCCACCGAAGTCGCCATGGCCCTCACAGAGTGTGCTTTAACACGGTCTTGAAAAGGAATGCCAGCTTGCTGATAGCAAAAAGAAATGCAGTCCGCCAACCAGGAGGAAAGAGCCTGCTTACCCACAGGTTGTCCTAACTTGTTAGGATGGAAAGAGACGAATAATTGAGTGCTCTTTCTGTGAGAAACTGTACGGTCTAGATAGAATGCTAGAGCCCGTTTACAGTCTAGGGTATGCAGAGTCTGTTCACCGGAGTTGGAGTGGGGCCTGGGAAAAAAGATAGGTAGTATGATGGATTGATTGATGTGAAACTCCGATACTACCTTAGGTAAAAATTTAGGGTGAGTGCGGAGTACCGCCCGGTCCTGCAGGAGTTTAGTGTAAGGCGGATAGGTAACTAGGGCCTGTAATTCACTAACTCTGCGAGCTGAAGTGATAGCCAGAAGGAATAATACCTTCCATGTGAGATACTTTAATTCATAGGAGTGTAGAGGTTCGAAAGGTGGTTTCATTAGCCGACCAAGAACCAGATTAAGGTCCCAAGATGGGGCCGGAGGACGTAAGGGTGGCTTCAGATGGAGCAAGCCTTTAAGAAAGCGTGTTACCAGGGGTTGTACTGAAATAGGGACACCCTATATGCCTTTATGGAAAGCGGCTACTGCACTGACATGCATCCTAATGGAAGAGGTTTTAAGACCCGATTCCGATAGATGCCATAAATAGTCCAAGAACCTAGAGATTGGACAGGAAAGGGGATCAAGGGACTGGGAAGTGCACCAAGATGTGTACCTTTTCCATTTATACGAATAGGATCTTCTGGTGGAGGGCTTTCGTGAAGCTATCAGGACACGAGAAACCGAATCCGAAAGGTTAAAAGGCTGAAGGACTAACCTTTCAACATCCATGCCGTCAGGGACAAGGCTTGGAGGTTGGGATGGAGGAGGCATCCGTCGTTCTGAGTGAGCAGATGCGGATCCGTTCCCAGAGGGATGTGCCTGCGGATGGAGAGATCCTGAAGAATGGGAAACCACACCTGGCGTGGCCAGTGGGGTGCTATCAGGATCATGGTTCCTCCGTCCTGGCGAAGCTTCACGAGAGTCCTTGACAGAAGAGGAAGTGGAGGGAATGCATAGAGCAGACCTGATGTCCACTTGAGGGAGAAGGCATCCCTCGGCCGAGAGTGGTGGCTCCGAATGAGAGAGCAGTAATTGTCTAATTTGTGGTTCTGAGGGGACGCAAAGAGATCTATATGGGGAGAACCCCACTTGTGAAATAGAGAGGTCGCTATCAGAGGATCGAGTGACCACTCGTATGGTTGGAAGACTCGGCTCAGCTGATCTGCCAATACATTGTCTACTCCCGGCAGGTAAGTGGCCCTGAGGTACATGGAGTGGGAGAGGGCTTCTGCCCAAATCTGCGCAGCTTCCTGACACAGAAGGAAAGAGCCTGTGCCTCCCTGCTTGTTTATGTACCACATGGCCACTTGGTTGTCTGTCTGGATTAAGATTATCTGATTCAAAAGACGATCTTTGAACATTCTGAGCGCGTAACGGATTGCTCGAAGTTCCAAAAAATTTATCTGGTGTTCGGCTTCCTCTGGTGACCATAACCCTTGGGTTTGGAAATCGTCCACATGAGCCCCCCAACCGATGTGGGAAGCGTCGGTGGTCAGGATTACTTGTGGATCTGGTAGGAGAAAAGGTAAGCCCTGAAGGAGATTGATTTGAGTCGTCCACCAGGTTAAAGACAGGCGAAGCGCTTGTGTAACTGCGACTATGGAGGACAGGTGCTGAGAAGCTTGAATCCATTGGTGTCGCAGAGTCCATTGTGTTACTCTCATGGCTAGTCGGGTCATGGGAGTGACTTGAACTGAGGATGCCATGTGTCCTAGGAGAATGAGGAATTGGCGAGCCGTGGCCGTGTCCTGAGACTGGAGCTGGCGAGCTAGGGACATGAGAGTTTGGACCCGCTGCAGCGGAAGGTAGGCCTTTGCCTGTAAGGTATCCAAGTCTGCTCCAATGAAAGATAAGGTTTGAGATGGGACTAAGCAAGATTTCTCGTAATTGACAAGAAACCCTAAGGAAAGGAGTGTGTTGATTGTCAATTTTAGGGAGGAGTGGGCAATCTGAGGGGTGGAGGCCCTGATTAGCCAATCGTCCAGATAGGGGTAGACGTGGACACCTTCCTTCCTGAGGAATGCTGCTACCACTACGAGGCATTTGGTGAAGACTCGTGGAGCAGATGCCAGACCGAAAGGTAGTACTCGGTATTGATAATGGTCGCGGCCTACCAGAAACCGCAGATACTTGCGATGGGAGTGTGTTATCGCAATATGGGTATAAGCATCCTTTTAGGTCGAGGGAGCACAGCCAATCCCCCCTTTGCAGCAGAGGGAGTAGCGCACCCAGGGTTACCATCTTGAACTTTCCTTTTTGAAGGTATTTGTTGAGGGCCCGAAGGTCCAAAATGGGACGTAACCCCCCTGACTTCTTTGGAATTAGGAAGTACCTGGAGTAGAATCCCTTGCCTCGTTGAGAGGGAGGGACGGGTTCTATAGCATTTGATTGCAAAAGAAGGAATACTTCCTGTTGTAATTGAGTCAAGTGGCTGGTTAGACTCCATGCCTGAAGGGGCGGGGAGTCTGGCGGGAGAGCCATGAAGTTGAGGTGGTAACCCTGTGCGATAATTGCTAACACCCAGTGATCTGAGGTGATCTGTTTCCAACGGTGTAAGAAGTGGAACAGTCGACCCCCCACAGGGATGTATGGAAGAGGGATCTGGCATGTGCTCAGTAGAGGGAAGTCAAAGGCCCGCCGCAGGCCCAGGAGGTGGGGCTACAGTAGGTCTTTGCTTTCTTGGCTGGCGAGGCTGAGGCCTGTTGGAGGACCGTGCAGGACGAGGCCTAACTGATGGAGGATAATAGCGACGTGGTCGAAAGAACGACTTCTTACAGTCCTTCGTTGGTGGTTGCTTGGAGGACACGTCAGGTGGGACAGACGAGAGTTGTTTCAACGTCTCATGGTGATCTTTTTACTCTATCAATCACAAACCTCTACCCTTTCACACACTGTATTCCAGCGTACCTTATATGTGAACCCACAAAACCAAAAACAATTGTTACACTGGTAATTAATTCATATGAATTAATCTCGCCAAATATATGTAGGCCCCTCACTCTAAGGGTCTGTCAAAGTCATACAGACTCCTAATTAGGTATAGGGCCACCTTGCTTTAATTGTAAACTATTTAAATTTTTTGAACTTTTTTGCAGTTTTTTCTTTTTTAAAATGTCAAGCAAAATGATCACTACTGGGCATTAAATCACCGCTGTTCATAGCACAAAAGTATCAAAAGATACGAGAGGAACCGCAATACTCATCTGTTGCCAAATTTTGGCTGGTCTCCCTCTCCCCGACACGCGCGTGTTTCGAACCCGAAGTTCTGCCTCAGGGGGATGTCCTTCTGTATCTGGTACTCAAAGAATTACCCGGCTTTCAAATCGCGATTTGCCTCCTTCACTCAATTTCTTGGCTTCTTTAGAGCTACCTTCATTTTCCAGCGGCCGCATCTCGCCGCTCTTGTATTTTAAATGGCGTCCCATTGAAGTGAAACTTTTATACCCTGGACCGGAACTAACGTCACCGTGCACGGTTTTCCTTCACGTCGGAAGTCCCAATGGGGGCTACAGTAGCCCCTGACATTGCCAATCTATACATGGTGGAGTTTGAGGTCGAGAAATTGTACACATCACATTGGTTCGCAGATATTGTAATTTACAAAAGATACATAGATGATATATTCTTCATCTGGGGGGCATCTGAAGCTAAACTGCAATCGTTCCTTTCATGGATTAATACAATTGATAACAATTTACAATTTACTGCACATATAGACCGACAATCCATTGCATTTTGGATATTTTGATCCAACGTGATAAGGATCGCATAAAAACCACCCTATATAGGAAGACAATTGATCGTAACAATTATCTTAGATACTCGAGTGATCACCCCTTGGGCTTGAAGAAGGGACTTCCCATTTCGCAATTCTTACGTTTAAGACGCATTTGCTCTACAGTAGCTGAATTCAAGGTACAAGCTCCAGAACTAACAGCGAGATTTGTTCAGCGTGGATACCCGAATATAGTTGTGAAGAAAGCTTACAAGAGGGCGCTATATGCAAATAGATCCCTATTGCTACAATACCAGCAGCGTCCTTTCTCACAGAAGACCACATGCACTCTGCAATATTGCAAACAAGCCAATATAGTAATGAGCATTATCAAGTCACACTGGAACATTTTGTCTCTACATTCTATCTTTCACAAGGGACCAAGATTCGCATTTTTCAGGGGTCAGAATATAAGAGACATGGTGGTTAAATCCACCTTTACATCCACTAATATACCCCCGTCAACTGGTGGCCACCGGGAGTGTGGCCACTGCGATATGTGCAGTCTGGCTTGGAAAGGTAGTCAGTGGAAAGTACCAAATTCAGACAGGGTTCTGAAATTGAACACACTTACAGATTGTGATTCTGAGAAAGTCATATATGCTATTCAGTGTCCATGCAATTTGCTATATATTGGCCGCACAAAACGGAAGATCAGAACCAGGCTCATCGAGCATAGAAGCTGTATTAAGACGGGAAAGATTACGGCACCATTGGTACAACACTGTATCAATGCCCAACACAAGTTTGTTGATTTGAAGTGGCTAGTTGTGGAACAGGTGTATTGTGGCCCACGGGGTGGAGATATCCAAGCCCGTCTAAACATGCGGGAACAGTTCTGGATCTATTGGCTCAATACAATAGACCCGGCGGGTCTGAATGAAAAGATAAACTGGTACTCTTTGATCTAGTTCCCGCTGTTCTCTTTTCTACTGGTATGCTTGTTACCGATAAAATATAGTGAATCTTATGCTTGCGTTCTTCCTCAAGAATTTTGCATAAAGAGAGTCTTGGTATCAAGCTCCCGAATGCGAGATGACTATCAAAATAGTATACTACAATATAAGATTCAATTGTTTGCAGAAATCTCTGATCAGTTACTGACATTGATTGTCTTGGACTCACACACCCCCGGTGACGTCAAAAGCGGACGTGATAGAGGACTCCCCCGTTCTGGGTAGACCTATTGTTGAGTTATGGCAGACGCGGACTGTGAAGCCTAGAAATGCCCGTTTGGATATATAAGCATATGCTTCTTTGAACACTGTGAAACCTCTGAGTATTGTGAAATCGTGGTTTAAACGACATCATTGTCTGGAGATGATAGGGACGTACCAGGGACTTCCGACGTGAAGGAAAACCGTGCACGGTGACGTTAGTTCCGGTCCAGGGTATAAAAGTTTCACTTCAATGGGACGCCATTTAAAATACAAGAGCGGCGAGATGCGGCCGCTGGAAAATGAAGATAGCTCTAAAGAAGCCAAGAAATTGAGTGAAGGAGGCAAATCGCGATTTGAAAGCCGGGTAATTCTTTGAGTACCAGATACAGAAGGACATCCCCCTGAGGCAGAACTTCGGGTTTGAAACACGCGCGTGTCGGGGAGAGGGAGACCAGCCAAAATTTGGCAACAGATGAGTATTGCGGTTCCTCTCGTATCTTTTGATACTTTTGTGCTATGAACAGCGGTGATTTAATGCCCAGTAGTGATCATTTTGCTTGACATTTTAAAAAAAGAAAAAACTGCAAAAAAGTTCAAAAAATGTAAATAGTTTACAATTAAAGCAAGGTGGCCCTATACCTAATTAGGAGTCTGTATGACTTTGACAGACCCTTAGAGTGAGGGGCCTACATATATTTGGCGAGATTAATTCATATGAATTAATTACCAGTGTAACAATTGTTTTTGATCTTTTAACTCTGCCACAATCTGTTGAATTTGTTCTCCAAATAAATTGTCGCCTAAGCAGGGTAGATCAGCAAGACGATCCTGGACCTCTTGGCGAAGGTTAGACGCCTTTAACCAAGCCCAACGTCTGGCTGAGATGGCTGTGGCTGAAACTTTTGTGGAAGCATCGAATATGTCGTAGGCAGTTCTAATCTCGTGCTTCCCTGCCTCAAATCCTTTATGAAGAAGGGCTTGAAGCTGTGGTTGGTACTGGTCCGGCAACGTGTCAGCATAGTCTTGCATCTGCTTAAGGATGGCTCTGTTGTATTGAGTCATGTAAAGTTGATATGAAGCTATGCGTGAAATCAACATAGCTCCATGATATACTTTTCGTCCCACACTATCCAGGAATTTATTGTCCTTGGTAGGTGGAGTGGAAGAGTGTGGCTTAAGACGTTTGGCCTTCTTCTGCGCAGACTCAACCACAACAGAACGATGATCCAGTTGAGGCTTTTGAAAACCTGGTGCTGACTGGACAAGATATGTGGAGTCAGCTTTTTTGTTAACTGGTGAAATAGATGAAGGAGATTCCCAGTTTTTCTTTAGCAGATCCAAAAACACCTGGTGAATAGGGATGGAAGCGATGATTTTTGGAGCATCAAGAAATTGGAGTAGTTCCATCATCTGGTGTCTGTCATCGGCTTCAGATTGCAACTGAAAAGGTACAACTTCTGACATCTCTTTTACAAAATTAATGAAAGAGAGATCCTCAGGAGGAGATCTATTTCTACTCTCTGTAGGAGATGGTGGTGAAGGCAAATCTGTGTCAGAAGATGTATCATCATCATCACCCCAGGTATCGTAGGGATCATGTGGGACTTGAAGCCCTGAAGGACCTGGTTGAGGCTCTGAAGGCATCGATGGAAATCTAGATGGAATCGGTGCTGCAGGTGGAACTAGGAATGGCATCGAGGGCTTCGGCGCTGCCGATGGAATCGGTGCCGGACGCGGAATCGATGGAGCCGAAGGATAAATCGGTGGAGATATACCAGAAGGTACCGATGGAACCACCCCGGAAGGGGGAATCCGGAACGGTGTTTCTCCTGCCGATGAGAATCCAGTCGGAGATGGTGGTGTTGTCGATGGTACTGGAATTACCGATGGAAGGGCCGTCATAAGTGCCTCCATGCGGTGCAGTAGAGGTGCTAGAGCTTGCACCAACGGCTCGGTGGTCGATTCCCTCCTCGGTGGCGAAGTCGGTGCCGGCGTCAGTGCCGGAGATGGTGCCGGAACCGGTGCCGGAGACGGTGCCGATGGAGGTTGTAATTTCTTCATCGCTTTCTCGATGGCCTCCTGGACCAGCCGGTCCAGTTCTGCCCGGAGACCAGGGGTAACAATACCCGGCTCGACGGGAGAGGGAGGCTGAGGCAAGGCCGGAGGGACCACCGTAACCGGTGGGATCACGGCCCCCACACCCCGAGAGGGTGAGGGTTTCCTCGGTGCCTGCGAACGAGACGTGGAGGGTGTCCGGTCTGATCGCGGCTTCTTAGTCGGTGGCTCGGCTTGAGCGGAGGTCGATGGCTGTGGATCCTCGACAGGCCGAGACTTGTGCCGTTGATGGCGATGCTTTTCTTTCCGATCCCCTCGCCCATCCGGGGAAGGGACGGGAGTCGACGGCCGAGAAGCGATCGATGGTGGACGGTCACCGGAGGGTTGACGGTGATGGTGCAACTTCGACGGTGCCGGTTCCGATGACGTCGATGCTATCGATGGCGTTGGGGTGGGTGCATGGAAGAGGAGCCCCATCTTCTCCATCCTGGCTTTGCGACCTTTGGGTGTCATTAAGGCACATTTGGTGCAAGTCAGGACATCATGCTCACTACCCAAACACATAACACAAACCCTGTGGGGGTCTGTGATTGACATAGTCCGGGTGCAATCCGGACAACGACGGAATCCCGTTGCCATGGCTGTAAGCCAAAATTTAGCCTGGGGATCGGTAAGTGCCAACAGGCCTCGAGGGCCAAAATCGACGGTAGTCGATGGAAAATGGCAAAAAACTTACCGGATTCCGTAAAGATGACAAAATTTGTCGAAGGGAGACCCCTGAGGGGCAAATTTTCTTAGGAAATTAATTTCCAAATTCCTGTCAGGAACGTGGTAAGAGAGCTCCTTTCACCGCGTGGCAACTGCTGCGCGGAAAAAAGAAGACTGAAGGGAGACCCCTGCTGGCTGCAGGGTCAGTGCCTTGCTGGGCATGCCCAGTAGGGGCCAGTCAAAGTTCTGTTAAACTTTGACAGAAGTTTTCTGTGGTGGGCTCCATCCTCGATGTCACCCATTTGTGAGGACAACCATCCTGCTTGTCCTGTGAGAAAGACTTGAACACTAAATTGACCCCTCAAGAGTGGTTATGTTTTAATATAGCTAAAAAATGCTCAGTCTCAGCTTTAATAATGGAACAAAATTACAAAATGCTGTACCGTTGGTACCTTACACTGGAGAAAGTACATAGATATTACCCAACATGCACGGATACCTGCTGGAGGAAGTGTGGGGGAAAGGGATCATTTATGCATGTTTGGTGGGAGTGTGAGGCTATTAGGGGGTACTGGGACATGGTAATCAGGCTCATATTTGAAATAACGAATGAACATGTGCCCATTGATCTCTCAATTTTTCTTTTAAACATATACCCACATGAAATGTGTGAGCAGAATGTATATATGATACAAAAGAAAATTATTCCTTACCTGTTAATTTTCGTTCCTGTAGTATCATGGATCAGTCCAGACAGTGGGTTATATCCCCCGACCAGCAGATGGAGTCAGAACAGAGTTTGAGAGCATCAGCATATAGAGTAGTGCACCCTCTGCTGGAGCTCAGTATTACGCATAGCAAAGCCCAAAAGCAAAACACAACATTTTGGATCCAGATCCGTCCCCAAAAAGGAACAGAGAAAGATATAAGTAAACAAACGGTCAACGGGACCACCAACAGTCAACTTGTGAGGAGCTGTGAACAGTAACAATAATCAGAGACAAACAGAATGAAAGTTACCTGGAAGAATCCGAGCAGGACCTAATGAAACCCCTAGTGGCGGGCGTCTGGACTGATCCATGGTACTACAGGAACGAAAATTAGCAGGTAAGGAATAATTTTCTTTTCCCTATACGTACCTGGATCAGTCCAGACAGTGGGATGTACCCAAGCTTCCCTAAACCGGGTGGGGTCCTGAGAGACCTGCTCGGAGAACTTGATCGCCAAAAGAACCCGTGTACTGAGGCGCCAGGTGTAGTCTGTAATGTCTGGAAAAAGTGTGCAACGACTTCCACGTCGCCGCACGGCAGATTTCCTGGGAGGAAATGGAGCGAGATTCCGCCCAGGACGCCGCATGGGATCGCGTGGAATGAGCCGACACGCTGCGAGGTGGCACCCGCCCCGCCGCAATGTAAGCCGATGAGATGGCGTCCTTTATCCAGCGCGCAATAGTCGTCTTGGATGCCTGAGAACCTCTCCTCGGTCCTGACCAGAGAACAAACAAATGATCGGATACCCGGAAGTCATTGGTAACCTCCAGGTAACGGAGCAGCACACGCTTGACGTCCAGGAGCCGAAGAGACCGGGATTCCTCTGGAGCGAACGCTGGAAGCTCCATTGTTGGATTGACGTGGAAGGCCGAGACCACCTTTTGTAGGAAGGATGGCACCGTACGAAGGGAAACCCCGGAGTCGGAGAAACGCAGATAAGGGTCCCGGCAGGACAAGGCTTGGAGCTCTGAGATCCGGCGAGCAGAAGAGATGGCTACCAGGAAAACCGTCTTGAGGGTCAGGTCCTTGAGGGAGGACCCCCTCAGGGGTTCAAAAGGAGGGCCCGACAGCGTTCGCAGCACCAAGTTGAGGCTCCAAGAAGGGAAAGGATCCCTGACCGGTGGCCGTAGGTGTTTGGCAACCTTCAGAAAACGTGCGATATCCGGCTGAAGGGGTAGAGAGCAGTCCTTCTGTACCAAGACATTCAAGGCCGCCACCTGAACCCGGAACGAATTATAGGCGAGACCCTTATCCAGACCATCCTGTAGGAAATGAAGGATCAGCGGGACAGTCGCCTCCATGGTTTGGACCCCGCGGTCGGAGCACCAGGCTTCGAAGACCTTCCAAACTCGAATGTAAGCGACGGAGGTCGAAGGCTTGCGGGAACGAAGCATCGTTGAGATCACTGTCTCCGGGTAGCCTCTGTGGCGGAGACGGCGCCGTTCAAAAGCCAGGCCGCAAGACAGAAGAGTTCTGCCTGCTCGAAAAATACCGGCCCCTGACGCAGAAGATGAGGAAGATGGGACAGGCGAAGTGGGCCGTCCACCGTCATCTGAAGTAGATCTGCGAACCATGGCCGACGGGGCCATTCCGGGGCGACGAGAATTACAGTCCCTCGATGATGTTCCAACCTGCGGAGAACCTTGCCGACCAGAGGCCAAGGAGGAAACACATAGAGCAGTTGATCCGACGGACACGGAAGGGCGAGGGCATCCACCCCCTCCGCGCCGTGCTCTCTTCTGCGGCTGAAGAAGCGTGGAGCCTTGGCGTTGAGAAAGGTCGCCATTAGATCGAGGCGTGGAATCCCCCAACGACGGACGATGAGATGCACTGCCTCGGAGAGAGCCCACTCGCCGGGGTCTAGCTGTTGACGACTCAGGAGGTCCGCCTGAACGTTGTCCACCCCGGCGATGTGAGAGGCCGCTATCCGGACGAGATTGCTCTCCGCCCACTCCATCAGAGGAGTTGACTCGAGGGAGACATGCTTGCTTCTTGTCCCCCCTTGACGATTGATGTAGGCCACGGTGGTGGCATTGTCCGAGAGAATCCTCACCTCTCTGTGTCTCACCAGGGGAAGAAAACGCTGGAGAGCGAAACGCACGGCTCTCGTTTCTAGGCGATTGATCGGCCTCTTTGCCTCCTCTGGCGTCCAAGTCCCCTGCGTGGCGCTTCTTTCGCAGACGGCGCCCCATCCCGCGAGGCTGGCATCGGTGGTCACCACCACCCAATTGGTAACCTCGAGTGAGACTCCCCGAGCCAGATGCGAGGGGACAAGCCACCAATCCAGGCTTTTCCTGGCTAATGGTGGAAGCGGCAGGATCACCTGATACTCCTGGGAGACTGGTTTCCAATGGGATAGCAGGGACGCCTGCAGTGGACGCAGGTGTGCAAACGCCCAGGGTACCATGTCGATGGTGGAGGGCATTACTCCCAGGAGATGCAGATAATTCCAGGTGGTTGGTTCTTCCAAAGCCGAAAACTGAGACACGTGCTCCCTCAGGGCTTGCGCCTTGTCCTGGCGCAGGAACACCATACCCTGCCGGGTATTGAAGCTCGCTCCTAAGAAATCCAGGTGTTGCGAGGGCACAAGGGAACTCTTTGGAAGGTTCACCACCCAGCCCAGAGAGCGTAGGAATTGTACTACTCTGGCCACTGAGGTCTGACCATGTGAGAAGGATTTCGCTCGAATCAGCCAGTCGTCTAGGTACGGATGTACTAGGATACCCTCCTTGCGGAGGGCCGCCGCCACCACTACCATGATCTTTGTGAAGGTCCGAGGTGCGGTCGCCAAACCGAAGGGAAGCGCCTTGAACTGAAAGTGTTGACCGAGAATCTTGAAGCGAAGATACCGCCGGTGAGCCGGCAGGATGGGAATGTGCAAGTATGCTTCCGAGAGATCCAATGAAGCGAGGAATTCTCCCTTGTGCACTGCGGCAATCACTGATCGAAGAGTCTCCATGCAGAACTGGCCGATCCTGAGGGCCTTGTTTACCTCCTTCAAGTCCAGGATGGGCCGAAAGGAACCGTCCTTTTTGGGAACGATGAAGTAAATGGAATAGTGGCCCAAGCCCACCTCGAAGGGGATGGGAACGATGGCCCCTATTTCCTGCAGTCAGTGTAGTGTTTGTTGAACCGCTATCCTCTTGAGATCCGAACCGCAGGGGGAGAAGATGAACCGGTCCCTCGGGGGCCGGACAAACTCCAAGGCGTAACCGTCTCTTATGGTGTCCAGCACCCACTGGTCCGTGGAGATAACTGCCCACTCCTCGTAGAAGTCCATGAGGCGGCCTCCGATCCGGGGAGGTGAGAAGTGGGCTCCTTTGGCATCATTGGGAGGACTTTGTGGGCGGATTTCCCTGCCCTAGACCCTCTCTCGCGGGCCTCCGCCCACGAAAGGAAGGAGACCAAGGCTGGGATCTTGTCGGCTGTGTCCGGGAACCGGACTGCCGGTAAGACCTATAACGTCGCTGTGCCCTGGCCCTGGTTCTACCGGAAGAAAATGACCTGAAGGAACGCTGTCTTATCCTCCGGCAGCCGATGCACCGAATTTTCCCCCAGTGACTTGATGATCTGATCCAGGTCCTCTCCGAATAAAAACTTCCCCCAAAAGGGGAGGGAGCCAAGGCTCGACTTGGAGGAAGCATCCGCCACCCAGTTGCGAAGCCACAAGAGCTGTCTGGCTGCTACAACCGAAACCATGGACCGCGCCATTACGCGAAAGAGATCATACAAGGCGTCTGCCCCGTATGCTATGGCAGATTCCAGACGGTCCGCCTGGGCGGCCTCTTCGGGGGGCAACTCCTGAGAGGTGAGAAGCTGCTGTACCCAGAGTAAGCTGGCCCTTTGCGCGAGCGAACTGCACATCACGGCCCGCATACCTAGGGCGGAGACTTCGAAGACCCTCTTGAGGAAGGTTTCTAGTTTACGGTCCTGCGTATCCCGCAGGGCCGTTCCACCCGTGACCGGGATGGTCATCCTCTTGGTCACTGCCGACACCGCTGAATCCACCTTGGGCACCTTGATAAGATCCAAAAAATCCTCAGGGAGCGGGTATAGCTTTTCCATGGCGCGTGTGACTTTCAAGGACGCCTCGGGAGTGTCACACGCCCTGGTGAGAAGCTGTAGGAAGGACTCATAGATAGGGAAAGCCCTTGCCCTAGGACGGAGGGCATCAAGTACTGGATCCCCTTTGTGAGAAGAGGTGGCGACGGCAGGAGCCACAGGGATCAGCGGATCTGGAGGTGGGTAGAGGTCCAGCTCCTGAATAATATGGTGGATGAGTTCATCCAGCTCTTCTTTTTGAAAAATCCGTAGGGCTCGAGGGTCGTCCCCCTCCTTATGTCCATTCGGATGCGCCTCCGGGGGTTCCGGGGAGTCGTCTCTCACCGGCGAAGCCGCCCCCGTGGTACGCCGGGGTGGCACGGGAGAGGGACCCCACAGGCATCCAGGCATAACGGGCGAGGCGGTGAGACCAACAGCAAGTTTAGGAACCTTGGGGGGAGGGGCCCCCCAGGGGATTTGGCACCTGCGCTCCCATACCCTGCAAATAAGCCATGTGCATTGCCAGAATAAAATCAGGTGAGAAAAACGGGGAGCTGATTGGAATCCCTGGGGGGGGGGACCATCCTGGGAGCCCCGGTCGGGCAAATCCCCCGCCGGGGGCAAAGCCTGTTGAGAGCCAGTGCAACCAATCCTGTCTGCATCTGGGAGCGAGTCCGTCTCACGCTGTCCCCCTAAAATGGCCGCCGTTCCCACCAAAGGCGGCGTCGTGGCCGGCCCGCTCCGCCCGGGCTGAGGAGGAGGCAGGTCCGAAATCGCACCGGAGGACTGCAGGGTGCCTTCCCCGTCGGGGAAGCACCGTTCACAAAGCCCCTCCCTCAGAAATTGATTCCCCAGTTCGCCGCAGGCCTCACCTCGAGGACCGCGGCATGTCAGCACTGGGAAAAAAGCCTCGGGGGGGGGGGGGGCCCAAAAACGAGCTAGTGCCGCGGGGGGGCCTGGAATGGCCCTAACAACCCGCCAAAGGGGTCCAGGAACTGCGGGGGAAAACCCCCGTTTCAGTTGAGCACACACCCGCGGGCGGAGCTTGTGAACCACGGGACCCACAAACGACGCATGGAGCGGCCGGAACCACCGGCATCCATGGGGCACCACTAAAAAGAAGCAAACCTGTGGAGAAAGAAACTCAAAAAACTTCCACTTACCCCAATGGAAGAGGAAAGGAGTACAGAATAGAGAAGGCAGAGCCACAGACACACGCCTCCTCAAAAATTAAAAAGTCTTTTTTTTTTTTTTTTTTTTTAATTTTAAGGATCCAAAAAGAAGAGAAACATAAGACAGGGAAATACTGTTGAGAAAAAGAAATAACCAAAAATGAAGAAACCCTGTCAATCTGGGGGAGCTAGTGGATCCCCCCACTCACATCTGCTGGAGTCAGAAGAATACTGAGCTCCAGCAGAGGGTGCACTACTCTATATGCTTACGCTCTCAAACTCTGTTCTGACTCCATCTGCTGGTCGGGGGATATAACCCACTGTCTGGACTGATCCAGGTACGTACAGGGAACAGGTTATACTAGCGGCTCGAGCTGCAGTCGCAAGTTCATGGAAACAGAGGGAGGTACCTCATCGAACAAAGGTACTTACACAGACTGACAAAAGTATGGTATATTTGTAAACTGACAGCTCTAAGATGACAACAGATTAAAAAATTCATGGACCAATGGCATAGATTTGTGTCTTGGCGGAACATACAGGAACACTCATCCATACTTTGTATAACTCATTCTTCATGAGCAATGGACTGTATAGGGGGTAGGGAACTGGAGGGGGGGGGGGGATATGGAGGGACAATTTTCCAAAAAAGATGTATGAGTTACATACTGGAAGAAACCAGACTTGTGCATCAGGAATTTATTATGTATACATGTTTCTTTGTGAACATATCTTGTTACATTTTAAAAATATAAAAAAAAAAAAAAAGACTATTATTGACATGCTGGGCTAGATAAGATGGAGTTAAAATGGGCAGGGGATGGGGAGATAGAAAGAGAAATAACCTGATAGCTTTGAATGAAAGCTCACAGGACTCTCTATAGTAGTGGCCAGCTCCAACTGAACTATAAGGCCAGAAAGCAAGAAAAAGTTGCCTAGAATAAGGGAAATAACTAAATGGTATAAATTTACAAGGTAATTGAGAGGCCTCTGTTTTAAATTTTGTAAATGTATTACCAGAACTTGTATAAAATACCTTACCGACGATACTGCTTCCTTGATATTTCATCTCCACAAAAAAGGCATACAGTGGCCAACAAAGCTGTATTAGGGGTACATAAAGTTTGTTCTCTTCTAGTAGAACAGCATGTTATTGTGACTACCTAAGTATAAAGAAAACATTTTAGTTAAAAAATTTTACATCTTAGAAAATATGTTTGTATTATTTTAAATTGAACTTAATACATATGGCAAAGGTTTCTTATAAGCAGCCTAAAAACTGCCACCAATTACTTAGAACAATTTTCTTGTTCGTTGCTCAAGTTTCACAGAACCTTTTTACCCAATTGTGAAATTAGAATTCTTTTCGTATTAAGTTCCCTTATACTCTTCTCCTCTTATGCCAATCAATAGCCCTAAAACACATCTTCAATACCACAAAAGCCACTTCCCAAACAGCTACCAATCCAGTAGCTCATGTCATGTGAAAATGATGGTGGGGAGGGAGAAACAAATTAGCCCTGTACCAGAAAATTCTGGTACTGCAAAGTTTAAAACTAAAGGATAGGGCCTGAATCTTGGTATAATAAAACTATCATTAATAGTTTGGGGTCTTTTTTCCTATCTTCATTCTTTCTCTTTAACATCAATAAGTTCCACAGCATACAAAAACTTTCTCTAACCAAGATACCAGACTCAAACCTTCCTCAAATCTCATTCAATAGACCCTTAAACCAGGAAACAGATGATCTACAACATAGAGCACCCTTGCCTGAGTTGCGATTGACATTCATATAAGCACATTTAATCCTTAGCAGCACAAGGAATGGGCCTTAAAGCTGGGAGCCGAACCAGGTGTCTAACATAGCTTTTCTATGACCCACTTTTTTTTCCGATGATTACAACATATCAGTTGTAAAACATTTTGGAAATCTCACAATTAAAGCTATCATAACAAGAATGTACTGTATTAATATGTTGGAATAAAATATATTACCACTTGAGTTCTCTCCTTAAGCACAAACTTCTCTGGAGAAACACTTAACACATTAGGGTCCATAACAGTTGTTGTCCGAATGTCTGTGCAACATATTGTTTTGACAAAGGCAGCTCGGGAGCCTGTATTTCTTACACAGAACTGAACTTTGCTCACTTCACCAGACGATATGCCATTCAGTGTTACCACATAATTGTCCAACAATTTTTTAACATCTTCTAAAATGATATTACTTGTTCCTCCATAGCCAGACAAAGGTATCTAATGAAGAAAAAAAAAGGGTAGTTATATGTTTGAATATAACCTTTTCTGCCTCAGTTTACCAATCACACACCAAAACCACAGCTTTCCTTCTTCCCTTTCCTCCTTTGGAGTCCATTATGCAGCGAAGGGGCCAGAAATGTGTCACACCTCTCAGAGAAAAACAGTTTTCTGTAAAGAATGTGGGGACTCCAATTGGATAAAAGATTTTACAGATGGATCATATGAACATTTTTTTTAAATACAATTATAAAACAAATTAATACAGGAATGTTAGTACTGGACAATCTGTGAGAAAACTCAGTGAACAAACAGTACATACTTGCTGTGCCTTACCACTGATGCAGTTTTGTGGAATGTAAAAATAAATTCCTTATTCCATGCTTTAATAGCAATAATGCTCTTTGAAACAGGCATTATCAGATAACTACCCATCTCTTATTAGATGCTATAACCTTGGCTAGAAATTATGGGATGGGAAATTAATTCAATGCGTACTACAGCTTAACTGGTTTACTTGTTTTGCTAGTTTCATAAAAGATACAAAATGAAAGTTGATCAATGCTCAGATTTATTGTGAAAAAATAAAATATAATCTGGAAAATTAAGCAACCATTATGCCTGCACAAAACAGATAAATTAACGGAGAAAAATAGAATGTCTCTTACAGTGAATTTAATTCCTGGTTGAGATGATCGAAGTCCCAATTGCTTGATTTCAAGTTTTGCTAACATACAAGCCACACGAGTGGGCGCAAACATTATAAAGATTTTCCTATCTTCTTTTGGACGGATTACAAGTTCTTGATCACTGGTCAACCTCTCTTCTGGACCAAATATATTTTGCAGCTTAAATGAAACAAAAGAAAAATTACTAAAATGATACCTAAGAACATTAATAGTATACAACCTTCCCTTACCAAATATGAACACTTTAAACCAATTTTGTTTGTTTATTGCACCTCATCCCCTAGCCACTTCAATTAATTTCTTAATGAAGATCAATATATATTATTCCTTTTCTTTTTGGAAAAATCAAGTTTTCCAAGTCTACTCCTACATACTCTCCTTTTTTAAATTTAAAAAAGGACTTAAAATGAGTTCTGGCATCAAAACTGAAACCTGGGTTGCCACCTTGAAAACAATGGGAAAAATGCATTTCAAATTATGGCCAAAATGATTCCATTAAATGGAGCCTCTTCGAATGTTTCAATGGAGCTTAGTTTTGTTTTAATGTTATGTTTATTTATATCATCAAGCATATTTCCTAACTGGTTTGTTTTTATAACAGACATCTAGTATCTCACTTATACAGCATTATAAAGCCTTTTTCTATAGTAGGTAATTTATATTAAAAAAAGTGTAATGTATACCTCAAACTAACCAGCACAAAATAGAAAGTGGAGTGTAATGAAGATGAAGAAAATTAAAGTATTTAGGACCAATGCAATACAGTGTGCTCAGCTGAGCGCACTGTATAACCTGCAGTTATGCAATAAGGGGATTAGTTTGCGCCTCTACAACATGCGTCCAACGCGGAGTGAATCTAATAGCGCTCATCACATGCAAATGCATCTGACTGAAGCTATTAGTCATTCACTCCCGATGCAAAAAAAGTGTGTCTAGGACGCACATTTAGCGATCAGAAATTAATGCCTGCCTTGAACAATAAACTCTGCGCCGGTTTTCCTAACCCCTCCTTGCTAACAAAACCCCCTAATTTAAATACTGCATGGCGCCCCAAGGGGGGGGGGGCACCTTAAGAAAGCGGGTGCTGACTGTTCAGCACCCGCTTTCTGCACATATGTATTGCATCGGCCCCCTTGCTTGGTAGTACAGTTTCATCACACCTTAAACTTTCAGTGTCAGACAATATCTCCCTAACTTCTGGAAACTTTAGGTTGAGATGATCTCTCAAGGCATTCTATTATAAATCTCCAGGTGCCACTGCTCTTACACCCAAGATCCCATCTTATGAACCAAACACACAAGTAGTAAGAAAATCATGCATAAATAACATTTTGTCCTTTGAGATCAAAGGTGACAAATGACATCACTGGTGCATTTGGTTTCTGTGACAATAAGAATGACTTATCAGGCCAATTTGTACTTTGAACTGTTTATAGCACATTCGGCAAGAGATTCCACTTTGATTTGCGTGCTATACACAAGCAGACTAGTTGCTGTTCTGAAATTTACACTCTTTGTATTTGCGCTCTGCTTCAACAGTTCTCTCACTCATTGCTGCTCCAGTATGGACAATGCTTTACCAGAAGTAAGCATGAGCTACAGCTTCCAAACACTTTAAGGTCAGTATTGAAAAGTTTCAGGGATGACTTGAGAGCTTGAATAATTTTTTCTAGCCTCCCTGAAAAAGAAAGTACGCTTTCCCTCTTAGCTTGAAGATTCTTTGGTAGTCGCTCACATGACATCCTACAAACCTCAGCAGTAATTTTACTAGAGCATGGATGTTTGGAAAACATCCAAGTGGGTTCCAAATGGAACCCACTTCGTTTAATATCCAACCCTCAACAATTCAAAAAATCATTAAAAACACATTTTTTCCAAATGGCATTCAATACTCCTCCACAAACAACTCAACATCACTCCACAACCTAGTAATTTCTCAATTCCCATATCTTTATTTCATTTTTCCTTTATTTCCAAACACCCCCCCCCCCCCCCCGCTACCCTTCCTGATCTTAACTTGAATTCAGGCCCAGCTCCATTATTAGACATTTTTGCTAAATTATTTTATTTTTACCTATAAGGTATATATCAGTTTTATGTATTTTTATAGTATTTTTAAGCTCGTTTCATTTATTTTATTTTACTTTTATTCTTATTGTAAACCGTTTTGACAAGATACTCTGTTTTGAAAAGCGGTATATAAATACTTTTAAATAAAAATAAATAAATAAAACCAGCTTGTGTAAAAATGACTGGAATCTAGTCTTGCCATCTTATCCTTATCTGTTTCTTCAAATAATTTTTGAGGAAATGGATCAAGTTAATAACACACCATCAAGTTTCATGGGCATTCAGCAGAGCTAGTAACACAATGACTTTGTAAACCTTCAGTTTTGATTGCTGATTGATGTTTGTGTTCCCATGTAATTTGCATGCAGTTTAATTAAGGTCACACTTGCTTTGACAATCCTGGTACTGGTTTTATCATCTTGAACTGAAATAGTGTACTAGCAAAATAAGAACATAAGAACATAGTTGAATTTTTCCACAGCCTGGAGAACTGAGCCATTCATTATTACTGTTTGTTGTATATAAACTTCTCTGGTGCATCACTTATGTCTTCTTGATGTTAAATTCTAAAATCAAATTTGTTATAAACTAAGAAAAATGATTCATACTCTGATGCACATCACACTCCATCTTAGCATTCAAACAATAGTGCACAGACAGTAGATGACCATAATCACTTTCTATAATTTCCTTGCCTACCTCCTAGAAACTTTGACTGGCAGACTGAGCATGCCCAGCCTGCTATCTGCACATCCACACGAGGTCCCCATTCAGTCTCGTAATATAGCAAAAAAAACCAAAAAACTACGGGCGAGAAAAATAACACAACAAACTGAAGGTGAACCCAATAACGTGGGGAGGCGGGCGGGATTCCTGAGGACTAACATCCTGCTGTCCTAGGAGAACACCTGTTACAGGTTAAGCAACTGAGCTTTCTCCTAGGACAAGCAAGATGGTTGTCCTAACATGTGGGTGATTACACAGCTCCAGACTGCCCCATTCGCCCGAATGGGGCAGTCTGGAGCCCGAAGAGACCCACAGTAGCTAAACAAGGTGCCAACGGGCACAACACAACTGTGGCGCTGTGGGGAAAACAGGGGTGGTCTGGTCTCACAGAAAGCATGATGAAAGACAGTTGGGTTCAGGACTGGAATAGATTGCGCAGGACAGGCTGGCCAAAAGTGCTGTCCTGGCGACTATCCCTGTCAAAGCAGTAGTGAGCCATGAACGTGTGGAGAGAACTCCAGGTCGCGGCCCTATAAATATCAGCGACAGGGACCATTTGCAGATGGGCCACTGACGCCGCCATAGCCCGCACAGAATGAGCTTTCACCCTGCCAGCCAGCTGAAGGCCTGCCTGCTCATAGCAGAATCCGCTAGCCAGTTTGAGAAAGTTTGCTTCCCCACTGCTGCTCCCAGTCTATTAGGGTCAAAATATAAAAAGAGTAGGGTGAACTGCTTATGGGTCGCTGTACGATCCAAGTAGAAAGTGAGCGCCCGTTTGCAGTCCAGGGTGTGGAGAGCACATTCCCCCGGGAGGGAATGAGATTGTAGGAAGAACATTGGAAGGATGAATGACTGGTTGATGTGGAAAGTAATCGACACCTTAGGCAGAAAATTTGGATGTGTACACAGGACCACACAATCATGGAAGAATTTTGTGAAGGGAGCATACGTGACCAGGGCCTGGATATCACTGACCCTGCGAATGGAAGTTATCACCATCAGGAACATGACTTTCCAGGTGAGGAACTTCAGGTAACAGGACTTAAACGGGCACACCAGTGAGCCCCTGGTGGTAGGCGCTGAGAGTGCTGAGGTGTACTTGGACTAAGCTGGTTTGGAGGCCAGACTCTGACAGATGCCAGAGGTAATCCAACAAGAAGGGAAGCAGACAGGAGAACATGTACAGTCCGTAGCCACCGCACCCCATATGGAAAAACGCTTCCACTTCGAACTGTAGGATTTCCAGATGGACTTTTTCAGGACTCAATCAAGACCCTGGAGACACCATCCGAGAGCTGCAAAGGCTGGAGATTCATGCGTTCAACATCCATGCCCTGGAGGTTTGGGTGGCGCAGGATGGCCTGGTTCTGTGATATTAGGTCGGGAGCCATCCCCAGCGGGACTAGATCGCTCACTGACAGGTCCTGGAGAAGAGGAAACCACACCAGCCATAGCCAGGAGGGGTGCCACCAGGATCAGGGTCCCCCTGTCCTCTTGCAGTTTTGACAGAGTCCTTGAGAGGAGTGGGATAAGGGGGTACACATACATGAGACCCTGTCCCTAATGAAGGGAGAAGGCGTCGCAGGCCGGATGGCCCTTCCCCAGAATCAGGGAACAGAATGTGCTCACCTTGTGATTGTGGGGAGAGGCAAATAAGTCCATGTCCAGCATGCCCCAGCGACGGAACAAGTCGGCTGCCACCATAGGGTTCAGGGACCACTCGTGGCTAGAAGGAACGGCTGAGGCGGCCCCACCAGTGTGTTCTGTTAACCTAGCAGGTAGTTGGCCTGTAGATACATCCCTCTGGAAAGGGCCCAATCCCAGACCTGTATCATCTCCTGGCAGAAGAGAAAGGAGCCCATACCGCCCTGCTTGTTGATGTACCACATTGTCACCTGGTTGTCCATTCTGATGAGGATGACCTTGGAGGACAGCCTGACCTGGAAGGCCCACAAGGCATACCGGATCGCACGAAGCTCCAGGAAGTTTATCTGGAAGCAGGCTTTGGCCACAGTCCAAAGGCCCTGGGTATGCAGGCCGTCCGCGAAGGCCCCTCACCCCTGAGGTGAAGCATCAGTGGTGAGGTCATCTGTGGCGGTGTGGGCTGGAATGGAAGCCCGGCTTCCAAATTGGGAAGAGCTTCCCACCAGGTCAGGGAGAGACGGATATGGTCCGTGACCGTAACTAGCACCTTCAGATTCTGGGATGCCTGCCGCTACTGGGACTGCAGGGCCCACTGAAGGTTCATCATGTGGAGGCGGGCCAAGGGGGTCACGTGGACTGTGGCCCAGCAGGCAGAGCAGCAGACAGGCTGGTGCCTTCTTTCTGTTGTGAATGAGGGTGGCCAGCGAGGAGAGGGCAATCGCCTGGTCCTTGGGCAGGAAAGCCTTTGCTTGTGCCTTGTCCAACCCGGTGCGATAAAGTCTAGCCGTGGAGACAGACAGAGGTGCTACTTGGGGAAGTTAATGACAAATCCCAATGTCAGCAAGGTCTGAATTGTCTGGTCCAGTGCGTTCAAGGCAGCGGATCGGGAGTCACTCCCGACCAGCCAAACATTCAGGAATGGAAAGACATGGACAGAGCGATGTCTGAGGCAGGCAGCCACGACTTCCTAGCGGAGAAATGGCCTTTTGAGGGGCTGGTGGAGAGTTGCTGAAGAGTATCATGCTGATCTTTCAGCTGCATATCAATACTCAAAATAATAAGTCCAGATAATGCCAGACACTCATATGATCAATACTAAATTATAGAAAAGTCTAGCTAGAGAATGAGATGATTGTATGTGTTTGAACTGGGGAAACCTCATAAAGTGCCAATAATGGGCTATATGAAGATGCCTATATGGCTACTTAATCCAACTCCAACTTAGTGGTTGTTGGAGAAAGGTTATAATCATTGGAAAACCCCAGAAAGGCAAGATGTTCAATATGTAATTGTAATGACTATCTTGACAGTCCAGTGCAACTGTGGTGGTATACAACACACTGATGTTATACCACTCACGACTCACAGTTTTGACGCAAAGATGCTGTATACCAAGCTTCATGCAATAAGTCTTTTGATCCCAACACTGCAATGTTTCGAGTGGATTCTCTTCATCAGGGAGTAACTTTTAAGCATGGATGCTTAAATGTAGACCCATTGTGTCAGCTAATGGATCTATACTAGAACCATTAGCCAAATTTCTTGATGTATTTTTACAACCGATAGTTATTCAATCAACATCATATATACAAGATACCTCCAATATGTTACAGAAATTATCTCATTTGGGACCAATGCCTTCAGAATCATTTTTAGTGAGTTTGGATGTGGAATCCTTATATACGAACGTCCCACAGGATGATGCATTGGAATTAGTGAAAGAGATCTTGTCCAACCGACCTCGACCACATCGCATTCCTACAGAGTTTTTGTTATCTCTCACGCGATTAGTCCTTTTTAATAATTTTTTTGCATTTCAACAAGAATATTTTTTACAGACACACGGGGTAGCTATGGGTTCTCCCATAGCCCCTGATATAGCAATAGCAAATTTATTTGTTGCCAAATTTGAAGAGACCTTTGTATATCAGTCACCTCATTTTGCAAACATCGTCACATGGGCAAGATATATCGACGATATATTTTTTATTTGGACAAGCACAGAAGAACAGCTATTGCTGTTTCATGCCTGGCTTAATCAAGCTCACCCTTGCTTAAAATTTGCCATTACCAATCATCAGAAACAAATATCCTTTTTAGATATTCTTATCAAAAAATCAACATTAGGAGTGGAAACCACTTTGTACCGCAAACCCACTGATAAGAACAATTTATTACGTTTTGAGAGCCATCACCCACGCCGTTTTAAAGAAGGTTTACCAGTAGGACAATTTTTCCGTATCCGTAGACTATGCTCAGACAAACATGATTTTTACAAACAAGCTGGTCTCCTTCAACAACGGTTTTTGGATAGAGGATATCCCAATTACAGCATTAAAAAGGCATATAAACGTGCCAAATATTCTGAACGTGAACAACTGTTAAATTATAGAAGTAGATCAACAGAAACTAAGTTGATATGTATGTTACCACACACCAGTTGCACTAACAAAGTTAAACAAGCCATATTACATAACTGACATGTACTTAGCCCACATCGAATTTTTCACACCCCACCGATGTTTGCATATTCAAGAGGGACTAATATCAAACAACATGTAGTTCAAGCAGCTCCCACTTCCCGACCAGTTTCTAATCTGTCAGGACAAATTATGTGTGACAAATGCAGTTTTTGCACTCAAGCAATTACAGGTCTTGATTGGACGGACCCTAACACTGGTACAGTTGTGTACAGGAAACAACAGGTAGACTGCAACACCGATTTTGTCGTATACGGAATCATCTGTCCATGCCCGCTTATATATGTGGGTCGTACCAAACGGAAAATCAGAACGAGACTCACTGAACACAAGAATCGTCTCAAACATAAAGACATGAAAGCACCCATTGTTTCACATTGTGTTGATCACCTACATGGTTTTGAAGATCTTAAATGGTTGATAATAGAACATGTTCCATCATCATGGAGAGGGGGTGACAGAGTATCTATTTTAAATTACAAAGAGAATTAGTGGATCTTTCGACTCCATTCTGTTGAACCCACCGGTCTTAATGAAAAGATCGAATGGTACACTCTTATTTAGGATGTTCAGTTTTTGAGTATCATCAGTTTTTTTATCGTGTCCCACTAGCTGGCTTCATAGTCCCTCTTTTTTAAGGACTTGGTTAGACAGAGTATATGATCCCGTTAAACTTGTATCCAATATGGCCGATGGATGACGTATGGATCCTTTTTTGGATAGATTAAAGTCATTTTTACATCCAATATGGCTGACAGATGATGTCTAACTCCTTTTTTGGATAGTTTGGAGGCGTATTCCGAGCCAAAATGGCCGATTGATGACGTATGGATCCTTTTTTGGATAGATTAAAGTCATTTTTACATCCAATATGGCCGACAGATGACGTCTAACTCCTTATTTGGATAGATTAGAGGAGTATTCCCATCCAAAATGGCGCCCGACAACATTTAAAACCAAGTGTGGTTAGGGTTTCCCAAGCAATCAAAGATGGCGGATTGATGACGTAGATGACCATAATTGGTCTTTCACGTCATTTCCTTTTAAAAATCGGCGGGAATTTTTCAGCCTTATAGCCCAGCGTTTCGGGCCGCCGTCTGTCAGTGCCATAGCAGCGATATGAACTTATCACAATCGCGCATGTAAGTACGTTTCCTTTTACTGCTTATCACACGGTTTGATTACGATGTCTGTTCGAGAGTTCTATTATGGGCAAAAAATTTTTTTCATTTTCATTTGTACACTCGGTTAGTCCGAGAGAGGAAGAAGCACTTTGACCCAGAAAACAGCATTGCTACATTTTCAGTGTAAGCATAACATCTGAATGAAGAAGCAGATTTGCTATCATTCTTTGAGTGAGTCCTATATTATCCAAAGCATGCCATGTTTAGTATAGATGTTTTTTGCATCATTATAAGGATTGTATTTATTTGAATATTGTTTCAGATGTATTTTCACAGCCAAGACATATAGATACCATCCATGCTTAAAAGTTACTCCCTGATGAAGAGAATCCACTCGAAACATTGCAGTGTCGGGATCAAAAGACTTACTGCATGAAGCTTGGTATACAACATCTTTGCGTCAAAACTGAGTCGTGAGTGGTATAACATCAGTGTGTTGTATACCACCACAGTTGCACTGGACTGTCAAGATAGTCATTACAATTACATATTGAACATCTTGCCTTTCTGGGGGTTTCTAATGATTATAACCTTTCTCCAACAACCACTAAGTTGGAGTTGGATTAAGTAGCCATATAGGCATCTTCATATAGCCCATTATTGGCACTTTATGAGGTTTCCCCAGTTCAAACACATACAATCATCTCATTCTCTAGCTAGACTTTTCTATAATTTAGTATTGATCTTTCAGCTGCGCCATGACCTCTTTCACCTTATCCACAAACAGGTTCTTGCCTGTACAGGAGAAATCCACGAGCTTGTCCTGAACCTTAGGTTGGAGTCCTGAGGCTCGGAGCCAAGCCAGCCGTCTGGCACTAATGCCCCCGGCGGCTAGGCAGGCTGCAGTCTCGAACACGTCGTAGGTAGACCTCACCTCGTGTCTACCCACCTCAAGGCCCAGCGTGATAAAGCTTAAAGAGACTCCTGCTGTTGCTGGGGAAGGCCATCCGGAAAGTCTTGGACCTGTTTCCACAGATTGCAGCTGTATTTGGTCATGTACAGCTGGTAGGCCACAATGCGGGTCACTAGCAGAGCCCCTTAGAACATTTTCCTTCCTTGGCCATCGAGCTCCCTGTGTTCACGCCCTGGAGGGGCAGAAGCGTGTGTCCAGGAACGTCTGGCCTTTTTAAGCGCGGACTCCACAACTGCCGACTGGTGGGGGAGGTGCCGCTGTTCAAAGCCCACAGCCTGTTGCACCAGATAGGTTGCATTGGCCTTCCTGTTAACTGGGGACACTGACACTGGGTGTTCCCACATATGGAGGAGGTGGTCCTTAAAGATCTTGTGGACCGGCAACGCCATAATTTCCTTGGGAGCATCGATAAATTGGAGGACCTCCAGCATCTTGTGATGGGTATCCTCCTCTGACAGGAGTTGGAAGGGGATGGCCTCTGCCATGGCCCTTACAAAGCTGGCAAATGACAGGTCTTTGGGCGGAGACAGACGCCGTTCCTCCGAAGGGGAAAGCTCCGAGAATGGGTCATCGGAGGATGAGTCCAAGGAGTCAATCGCACCAGAGGTTATAAGGACCTCCTCTTCGCTAGGGCCCAGATGCCGAGAGTGGGGACCTGGATCCCAAGGGCACCGGAGGCTATGGGGGCAGCACTGATGGAACCCCCGGCATTGAGGAAGGCATCGGTTGCGGTATGCCGGGAGGAACCGGTGGCGGCCAGGGGAACCGCGGGCAAGGGCGCGTTGTCCCAGAGGCCTCATCCTCCTCCTCGGACCTGGGAATCGGGATCGCTCTGGAAGAGGGCCTTGGTGGCAGAGGAGGCATCGAAGGCCTCTCAGGCACCAGTTGCGTTGGTAGGGTGCCAAGAAGGACATCCAGACACTCCAGCAGAGGTGCAAGCATCCTGCTTTTCCTAGGAGAAAATTATCTCCTCAGATAGTCACAAATGTTCACTTTCTCACTGTACTCTCAAAGTAATTTTCATTGTGATTTTGATGGTCAGCAGGCAGCCATTAAGCACAGAACCTAAGTATTAGAACTGGACTGCCACAGTGGATGCAGTATTAAAAAGGGAACTAAAAAAAGCTGGAAACTTAGCATATCAGCTGTGATGAAGACATCAAATTGAAGAATTAATTCTCGCAATGTTTGCAATTGACAATCAGCTGTTTGGGTCCAGCGAACAGGGCTATCTGTGAGTTCATTACTGAATGTATAGACTATTTGAATATAAATAAATGAAATTAATAAATAATGCCAGTCAATTTTTTCATTAAGATTATCTGGTGTATTAGTTTTTAAAGTAAATATCCAAAATTGTTCGCTTTTGAGAATCCACTTCAAGTCTCCTCCTTGAGGTGAGGGTCTAAGATTCCCAGATAGTCCATTTCAAATGTAAGAAATCATGACTATGCTCTAAGAAGTGTGGTACAATTGGTTATAGTTTCACTGTACTTAAATAAGAACAGCGATTCATGAGATGCACTCTGATCTTACAACTAATGCATTCTACATAGAGTAAGTTGCATGGACACTGCAATAGTTACACTACATTTTGAGACTTGCAATTTGTGAGATTCTTTAAATGGACAGATAGGAGTTATCTTTAACAAGTACTTCTTGTAAACTCTTAAGATGATTTACACTCCCCATTTATGTCACAAATGTGTCCTAAGTCCTGCCACTGAGATTTCCAAAAAACCACACAGTTATCCAGGATAGAGCTTTTTACCAATGTAGAAGCCATTTGAGTCATGACCGCATTCTTCAATCCTTCACCCTTCATCCCAAAATAGATTCAAGTGAAAAAACAGAGGGTCATATTCATTTGAAGGTCTCCCAAGCCAGAGAAATGTGTGTAGCTAAAGGATTCTACACACCAACTCATGAAATGTCACCCCTTACTGGAAAAATACTCTGGTCCATCTGAGTATCTCACCCAGCTGTTATAGCAGACTCTTTAGCAGCTCCGCCTTCCTCCATGCTCCCTGTTGTGGGGCTCACTATAACGTTATCCATCAGCAACTCGCCCTGCTGCAGAACAGAGGTCCTGCATATTGCCAGATCCATGGGAGGTGTCTGAATTGCCAGACTCAGTGAAGCTGATGATCTTGGGGGAGATGAAAACAAACTTTCCTTTTCAGCACTGAATGGATCTCTTACAGACAAGATAGCTCCCTAGGAAACATGAGCATCTAACTGGACCTCTCAGAGGTAGCAGGAAGCCCCACAAATCTGGCTTTCCTCATATGTCCCATGAGGTAATCACTTTAAAATAAATGCCAAGGGGAGGGAACTCAGAAAGGTACAAGCAGGCTGCTGCCATTCTAAATCCCTACACCTTGACACCTTAAATGTTATTTTTTTCTCCCTCTTATGCTCCCCAATTTTCAGTTAAACCCTCTTTCCTGATTTTCTGCTCTCTTTTGTTCTTCTGTTACCATTTCTATGTATTTACTTCTCCCACATAAGGAACTAAAATATTTGTTTCATAATATAAATTTTAAAAATAACTTTAATCTCTCCCCAGTTTTATATCATACAGGTTCTTCTTTGCTTCCTCAGCTGATGCTAGCAATGTGCTTCAAGGTCATAAATCAGCAACAAATGCACAGAATAAAACTTCAATAGTCAGGGTTTATTTTAGCTGAAATGAGTGTAGAAAAAAAACTTTACTTAGTGGTAGGTTGGTCTATATATACATACACATATATACACACATATACATATATAATTTTTATTTACATGTCTTGTGTCTTTGTAAGAGGGAGACCAGGTTCTTGTGTTGCAGAAGTGCAAACAGGAAGAATAGCAAGGGAAGATAACATTAAATGCATTTTCTATCAATCAATTAATTTTATTCTTGTAGTGAAACTTCTATTCTCTTCTAAAAAACGGATGGTACATAAGGACTCATTTCACTTGCACAGGTAGAAATAATACAACATGGAGACAGACAAGTAAAGAAGATATTAAAATACAGAAGGAAATACTATAGATGATAAAACAAAGTCATAAAGAGAACAAAAATGAAGAAAATATTGTCAGACCAAGTGTCAAGTTCTTGATACCAAGAGACTTACTGCTGTAGTGTAATGACATTTTGGTCAAGTGAGTGCCAATAATCACTGAAATACTATTTTTATTTAACCATTATTTAGAGCTGTTTTTCTGCTTAAAAACAGATTTACTTTACTAGCTGGCACACAACACTTTGCCAAATTAGTCTCATACATGTATCAAAGTGAAATTGGGGAAACAAATTGCTTACACTTTTAGATCTCCAAATTTACTTTATCCTTTTCTTCCATTAATAATGGAAAATTATAACATATGCATAAGGAGAAATTACTACTTACTAATAATTTCCTTTTCTTTAATGAAGATATGTTAATCCACAACAGTGGGTTATGCACTTCTCCAGCAAATGGAGATACAGCAAAGCTGACATTATGGTATATATACCCCTGAACTGATATCAGCCCGCCAGTATTCTTTGCAAAAGCCATCTATGGACAACTAAACAATTCATGATCAAAACTATTAACAGACAACAAATCAAACACTCAGTTAACAGGAAAAATACTGAGTTCAGACAAGAAATGTAATATCACTAATCTAGGGAGTAGATTTGACCCTTACCAGCATCACCATCCAGCATCCAAAGGCGGGAAGGTGGATTAAACTGTCTTCATTAAAGAAAATGAAATTATCAGGTAGATAGTAATTTTACCAGTGGGATTGTCAAAGCTACTCCCGAACAGGGTAGCAGACTGCCTGTGGACCGAGCAACATCACACACGCGAAGGCTGCATCCTACTGAGCTTGCACTTCCAGGCGGTAATGCCTGGAAAAGGTATGTAAGGAGGACCATGTCACAGCTCGGCAAATCTCGACGGGAGACAATCTAATCTCTGCCCATGACACTGCCTGAGCCCTAGTGGAATGAGCACTAACCAGGTTGCAGCCCGCAACTGCCAAAAAGGCGACTGCTGGTTCCTTCACTATCCTGGAATTCAAACTAGATTCAGTGACTTTCTGAGAGAGAAGCAAGTAAAAGTGAGAAACCAGGGAGCAGCAAAAAGCTATCTGCAAATTCACTGCTACCGCCTCAAGGCCTGCTGAAGGATAGCCTCTATTCTCCTATCCAGAGCATCTTTCAATGCCGCTTCCCCTTCTACAGGGATAGATGTCCACTTGGTGATGGCACCAGTGCATCCAGTTTCAAAAAGCGCAACTGCTCTTTCACCGGATATAAGAAGTACAGTGCTTCCAAGGTACATCCCCCTTTAAAATTAGCTTCCAGGGTGCCCCTTTCAAGATCAATCAATTCTTGTAAAGCTTTACACAAAGAAACTAAAATGGAATTCTTCTTTCGGTTCAGACATGGAATCAGCATCCGCATCTTCAGAGTCTGGGAGATCAGAGCTGGCGATCCATACCAAAACCAGGAGACGTTGATCCTGTGCACATTGAGTTGCCTTCCCCTGATGACAAATTAGTTAGGGGAGCCCCAAAAACAGGTGAAACCTCTCACTGGTCCCACTCCAGTCCCATTTCCATATTAGGCTGGGATCAGCAAAATCAGCCAGAGCTAATTCTCCCTGAGCCTCCAAGCAATGATGACAAGTTAGAGGGGACACCAGGCTGAGATGCCGGAATATGGCACACAGCACAAAGGTTAAGGCGCTTAGGCTTCTTTGCTACTGGTGCCATGGATAAACACCCACTAGCAGCACACTCCGAAAGGCATCTGACAACTATGTACCCAACTACGCATGTGAACAAGCGAGCCTGGACAGGGCACCCAAAAACAAGCTCTGTCAAATAAGCACACACTACGGACATCCAACATTTGGCTCCAAATACACAGTCTGAGTAGGTGAACACCTGAGCATGCAAGTACAAAATATCAGATGCTGTTATGCGCAGATCTGTGCAAACGCCACTGCGGCCTACCACACAGCTTCTGAACAAAGCCTGAAAGCAGGGCTAAGCTAAAAGGCTGCTCAACCCACGAAGCTGCCACAACTCCTCAAGGTCCCTCGGAGACGGGAATGGATGTCGGATTGGCACACCAAGGCTTGGAGACCAAAAGGGGAAGGGAATCCCTTCACTATTTTTTTATATTTACTCTTTACCTGAACTCAGCCAAGTATAGAGTCGGTCGTTGGCTGTGGAGGAAAGCAGAGTTGCTTACCTGTAACAAGTATTCTTCCAGGACAGCAGGATGATAGTCCTCATATATGGGTGACATCATCGGATGGAGCCCTATCACGGAACACTTTTGTCAAAGTTTCTAGAACTTTGACTGGCACACTGAGCATGCCCAGCATGCCACTACCCCTGCATCCTGTTTGTAGCAACAAGTATGAGTGAAAAATAAAATAATAAAACGTTAGCTAACCCAAGTCCGCAGGGTGGCGGGAGGGTTTCGTGAGGACTAACATCCTGCTGTCCTGGGAGAACACCTGTTACAGGTATTCAACTCTGCTTTCTCCCAGGACAAGCAGGATGGTATTCCTCACATATGGGTGAATAATGAGCTACAGGATGCCCGAAAAGCAAAATTGCTTACCTTGTAATAGGTGTTATCCCAGGACAGCAGGATGTAGTCCTCACATATGGGGTGACGTCAATGACGGAGCCCTAACACGGGAAAAACTTCTGTCAAAGTTTCTAGAAAGCTTTGACTGGCAGCCTGAGCATGCCCGGCATGCCATGATATTCTCTGCCACAGGGGTCTCACTCCAGTCTCGTATGTAGCAATAAGATTTTAGCAAAAATTAAAAATAATAAAAGGCATAAGACCTAACTCCGTGGGGTGGCGGGTGGGTTTCGTGAGGACTACATCCCAGGACAGCAGGATAACACCTATTACAAGGTAAGCAATTTTGCTTTATCCCAGGACAAGCAAGATGCTAGTCCTCACATATGGGTGATTAGCAAGCTAGAGGCTGATTCATTGTGTAGTGAAGCAACAGTGAAGTATTGTTTTTGAAATGAATTAGCCGAAGATTACAGCAGGTTGGATGTAGAAGGAGTTGCGATTACACTGGAAACAAGTTCTTTAAGACAGATTGTCCATAGGCTGAATCTTGTTGTCTTTCCTTGTCTAAACAGTAATGAGCTGCAAAGGTGTGAAGGGAACTCCATGTTGCTGCTTTATATATGTCAATGATAGGCACTGAACGATGGTGTGCTACTGAGGTTGACATTGCTCTTACTGAATGTGCCTTTACTCACCCTTGGAGGGGGAAGGCCTGCTTTTTCATAGCAAAACTGTATACAATCTGCCAACCAGTGGGTTAGAGTATGTTTACCCACTGCTTTACCCGGTTTGTTTGGGTCATAAGAGACAAACAGTTGATTGGATTTCCTGTGGACTGCAGTGCGGTTTAAGTAAAAAGATAGTGCATGTTTACAGTCCAGGGTATGTAAAGCCCGTTCTCTTTGGTGAGCATGAGGCCTTGGGAAGAATGTGGGTAAAACTATGGATTGGTTTAAGTGGAATTCCATAACTACCTTGGGAAGGAATTTTGGATGTGTACGGAGAACCACTCTGTCATGTAGGAACTTTGTATAAGGTTCATATATGACAAGTGCTTGTAGCTCACTAACCCTCCTAGCTGATGTAATAGCTATGAGGAAGATAGCTTTCCATGTGAGAAATTTAAGATCACAGGAATCTATGGGTTCAAAAGGAGAACGCATGAGCCGTGTTAAGACCAGATTCAGGTCCCATTGTGTGACTGGTGGCCAAATTGGTGGCTTAAGTTGAGTCAAACCTCTCATAAATCTACTGATGAGAGGTTGTGTGGATATAGGTGCATCTGCCATCTTATTATGGTAAGCTGAGATGGCACTTAAATGCACTCTTACAGATGAAGTCTGCAGACCAGAGTCTGACAGGTGACATAGTCTAGTAGAGAGGAGGTGGAGCAGGAAAAAGGGTCACTATTACTTTGCCTGCACCACAAAGTAAACCTTTTCCATTTTGACGAATAATTTTTCCGAGTTGAAGGTTTCCGTGAAGCTATAAGCACTTGAGATACTTTTGTTGAAAGGTTTAGTGGTTTTAAAATTAAGCTTTCAACATCCATGCTGTCAGGGAGAGGGATTGAAGGTTGGGATGGCGCAACCGACCTTGATCCTGAGATATTAGAGTGGGAGCTACTCCCAGGCGAATTGGATCGCTGATCGAGAGGTTCTAGTGTGGGGAACCAGACTTGTCGAGGCCAATATGGGGCTATGAGTATCATGGACCCCTTGTCCTGTTGTAGCTTCACTAGAGTTTTGGTTATGAGCGGTATCGGAGGATACGCGTATAGTAGGCCTGAGTTCCAAGGGCGAGCAAAGGCGTCCTTGGCTGGCTGATTGTTCTGTTTGTGTAGTGAACAGAAAATGTCCACTTTGCGATTCAGATGTGATGCAAAGAGGTCTATTGTCGGCTGGCCCCCAACGCTGAAAGATCCTGGTCACTACTGAGGGATCCAGAGACCACTCGTGTGGTTGGAATAGACGACTGAGTTGATCTGCTACTGTGTTGTGTATGCCTGGCAAATAAGCTGCCCGAAGAAACACTGAGTGTGTTAGGGCCCAGCCCCAAATCTGTGCAGCTTCTTGACAAAGGAGATACGAGCCCGTACCTCCCTGTTTGTTGATGTACCACATGGCTACTGTGTTGTCCGTTTGGATCAAAACAGTCTTGTTGGAAAGGCAGTCTTTGAAGGCATGTAGCGCATAGCGTATAGCTCGAAGCTCAAGGAAATTGATTTGAAAGGTTGCTTCGAGTTTCGTCCAAGTACCCTGGGTGCGGAGATTGTCTATGTGAGCTCCCCAACCCAAGGTGGATGCATCTGTAGTTAAAGTTATTTGTGGAACTGTTTGCTAGAAGGTTTGGCCCTTGCGCAAATTGTCCTTGTTTATCCACCAAAGCAGAGATGAGCGTAGCTTGGGAGTGATCTGAATTAGAGCATGAAGTGGTTGAATGGCTTGGATCCATTGAGATTTTAAAGTCCATTGAGTGATTCGCATGGCTAGTCTTGCTAGAGGAGTAACATGAACTGTGGAGGCCATGTGGTCTAATAAGGTTAGAAGCTGACAAGCTGTAGCTGTGGTTCTTGAAGAAATCAAATTCGCCAGGCAAGAAAGTGTTTCTGCGCGATCCTCGGGAAGAAATGCTTTTGCGAGGATGGTATTTAAGTCTGCTCCTATGAATTGAAGGAGCTGGGATGGAGTCAGATGGGATTTTTGATAATTGATGAGAAATCCCATGTTGTGAAGGAGAGTAATTGTGTACTTCAAAGAAGTTAAAGTCCCTTCTTGAGACTGACTTCTGACAAGCCAGTCGTCGAGATACGCAAAAACGTGGACACCTTGTTTGTGCAAGTGTGCTGATATTACTGGCATGCATTTGGTGAACACTTTGGGGGCAGAGGCAAGGCCGAATGGCAGAACTCTGTACTGGAAATGCTGATGGCCTACTATGAAGCGTAGGTACTTGCGATGAGGAGGAAAAATTGGAATGTGAGCGTAAGCATCTTGAAGATCCAGAGAACAAAGCCAATCCCCTTTTTGAAGAAGTGGAAACATGGTTCCTAATGAAACCATTCTGAACCTTTCCTTCTTTAGAAATTTGTTGAGATTTCTGAGGTCTAGGATAAGTCGAAGACCTCCTGTTTTCTTTGGAATGAGGAAATACCGGGAATAGAAGCCTCTGCCCTCCTGAGTCCAGGGGACCTGCTCGATGGCTCTGGATGTCAGAAGGGTGGATAATTCTATTTGAAGTTGATGAATGTGATTTTTGTTGAGGTGAGAATTGCTTGGTGGAAATTCTGTAGGGGTTGAAACAAAGTTGAGCTGGTATCCTCGACGTATAATGGAGAGGACCCACTGGTCCGATGTTATTGTTGTCCAATTGATGTAGAATTTGGACAATTTGCCTCCTACCGGAATGTTTGAGTGAGGATTGATATGAAGGCCTTGTTCTCTGGGTACACTTTCAAAAACCGGTAGTAGGGCCAGTTTGTGAAGGTGGTGGTGCTCTTGCCGCTCTTTGCTGCCTTTGTTGAGGTCTCTGCTGAGACCTAGGCTGTCGTGGTCTAGAGGCAGGGGGATAGTACTTTCTCTGCCTGTAGAAAGGACATCTGGATTCTCTTTGTGGTCATCTCATGGTATCCGTAGCAGATTCATGGTGCAATGTGGAGAGATGATGTAACGTTTCCGTATGATCACGGAGCTGAGAAACTGCGTCCTGCACCTTGGACCCAAATGGATTGTCACCAAGGTAGGGTAAATCTACTAGCTTGTCTTGGACTTCTGGGCGTAGATCGGATGCCTTAAGCCAGGCCCATCGTCTTGCAGCTATGCCAGATGCAGCTACTCGGGAAGCAGTGTCATAACTGTCATAGGCTGCTCTCACCTCGTGCTTTCCTGCATCTAATCCCTTGCCAATTATAGCAGATGCAGCTTCCTGATACTGAGTGGGCAGTGAAGGGATAAAGTCTTCCATCTGTTTCCAGAGGTTCCTCTGGTACTGTGTCATGTACAAATGGTATGTTGAGATCTTTGAGTTCAACATTGCTCCCTGGAAGATTTTGCGGCCTAGCTGGTCTAGAAATCTGTTGTCTTTTCCAGGAGGGGCCGAAGAATGGATTCTTGTCCTTCTGGATCTTTTTTGTGCCGACTCTACCACTACAGAGTGGTGGGGTAGTTGAGTTTTCTGATAACCAGCAGTCGGCTGTACCAGATATGTTGATTCTATCATTAACTGCAGGAATGGTACATGGGTGTTCCCAGAGCCTTTGTTGCAGTTGGAGGAGAATGTCATGAACTGGAATGGCCATAGTGTGTTTCGGCGGGTCCACGAATTGAAGGACCTCTAAGGTCTGCTGCCATACATCCTGTTCAGTCTGTATCTGAAAAGGGATAGAATCTGCCATTTCTTGGACAAAAAGTGGAAAAGACAGATCCTCTGGCGGTGATTGTTTTGCAGCAGGGGGTGGAGATGGGTCTGACATGAAGTCCTCTGAGGAGGGATCTGAATCTGTGTCAGACCAGGTGTCATATTGAGGTATCTGTTGTGGAGGTACGACCTTGGGAGGAGGAACGACTCCAGAGGGTCTTGGAATTGGTTCTTCCTGTGAAGAATCCTCCACTTGTGGTTCTTCTGGACCACATGGTAAAGAGGATATCAAATCCCGATACCTCTTAGTCAAGATGTCATGCAATTGCTTCTCTTGTGAAGATGGAAGTTTAGGTTGTTGAGGCATCAACAATTTTTGTTTAATCGATGACTTAAACCTCGATTTCTTATGCAGTGATATAGAAGGTGCTGTTGTATAGAGTGACCGACTGTGACGTCGATGGAACGGTCGATTCCTGATGAAAAATGGGAGTCGAGAAAATCGGCCTCGATGACAAAGAAAAAGTTGGCATCGATGGTAAGACGGCAGGCATCGAGAACGATGGATGCGGCATCGCTGAAGTCATCGCTGAAATCATCGAGGGCTGCAGTGGCATCGGTATCGATGTATCCTTCGATGCTGTCGATGACACATGCTTGAAAGTCTCCGTTGAGGTAACTGGAGATATCTGCAGTAGCGGCCTCGGCACAGCTGCCGGCATCGATGACATCAGCATCAGCGTTCCTGCCGGCATTGACAATACAGTCGGCATCGGCGATGATGCTGGCATCGGCAATATTGCCGGCATCGGCGTCACCGCCGGCATCGGCACTGGTGCCGGTAGTTGTTTTTGGATGGCATCCATAACTAGTTTTTGGATTAGATCAGTTAAGTCTGGTGCGGCGGAGACAGGTCCGATGCCGATATCGATGACGGTGCAGTTA
Source organism: Rhinatrema bivittatum (assembly GCF_901001135.1). Taxonomy (NCBI): domain Eukaryota; kingdom Metazoa; phylum Chordata; class Amphibia; order Gymnophiona; family Rhinatrematidae; genus Rhinatrema; species Rhinatrema bivittatum. The sequence continues at coordinate 570,060,039 of NC_042616.1, forward strand.
TCGAGGTTGGCACCATAATCAGCGATTTCTTTACGCTTTGCCGTCGGTTCTATCGATGACGGAACCAATGAAGATTCCGAAGGTAGACGATGTCGATGCTTGTGTTTTATTCTGGGTTCAATCACTGACTTTGTCGATGACATAGATGGGGGTTGGTGAAGTGGCATCCCCGGAACCTTCGATATGTTTCTTCTTTAGGAGAAGCTTTTTAGTTCCACCCACCGGGGTGGAGTTCGTCGATGTCGATGGTGAGAGGACTAGCTGAAAAATACTAGCCATTTTTTCACGTCTAAGCTTTCGACCCTTTGGGGTCATTTCTTGGCATTGAGGGCATGAAGCGATGTCATGCTTCTCCCCCAAACAGATCACGCATTCTAGATGCGGATCTGTAACCGACATGGTTCGGTTACAAGAAGGGCATTTCTTGAACCCGGAGGCCATGTTGGAATCGACGGCCGTCGATGAAAGTATTCGAAAAAAAGTTTCCAATTTGAAAAAATGGAATGTTATTCCTGTCACCGCCAGGTGGGAAATGAAAAGTGAGACCCGATGTGGGAGAAAATTGAAATTTTTGAGTCAAAAAATGTGAGGGAATCTCACAGGGCTCCGGTAACCGTGATGCTTATGGCAGCGCGGAAAAACAAATACTGGAGTGAGAACCCTGTGGCAGAGAATATCATGGCATGCCGGGCATGCTCAGTAGCTTCAGGCTGCCAGTCAAAGCTTTCTAGAAACTTTGACAGAAGTTTTTCCCGCATTAGGACTCAGTCAATGACGTCACCCCATATGTGAGGACTAGCATCCTGCTTGTCCTGGGATAAAGAGTGAATCAACCAGCATCCAATGACGTGCAACAGGAACAACAAACGGGGTGCTGTTGGTTATGAGGACAGCATGAATTTCACAGTGGGTCGTAGGTAAGAAGTTGGGTTATTAAACAGGAAACAAATTACGTAGTATAGACTGGCCAAAGATGGAATCTTGCCTGCCAGCCTTGTTGAGACAATAATGAGCTGCAAAGGTGTGGAGAGAGCTCAATGTGGCAGCTCTACAGATGTCAGCAATAGGTCGGAACGGAGGTGCGCCACTGACGTTGCCATGGCTCTGACTGAATGCGCTTTCATGCGTCCCTGTAGAGGAAGGCCTGCTTGTTGGTAGCAGAAGGAAATACAATCCGCCAGCTAGGTAAACAGGGTCTGCTTGCCCACCGGAATTCCCAGTTTGGTCTTATCAAAGGAGACAAAAAGTTGGGTGGACTACCTATGGGCTGCAGTGCGGTCCAAATAAAAGGTGAGCGCACGCTTACAGTCCAAGGAATGCGGTGCCCGCTCACCTGGGTGTGAGTGAGGTTTTGGAAAAAAGGTAGGAAGTATTATGGACTGATTTAAGTGGAAATCAGAAACTGCCTTTGGCAAAAATTTAGGGTGAGTGAGGAGCACCACACGATCGTGGAGAAATTTGGTATAAGGTGGGTATGTTACCGTGCCTGTAGCTCACTGACTCTGCGAGCAGATGTTATAGCAACTAGGAATATCACTTTTCAGGTGAGATGTCAGAGCTCGCAGGAGTGTAGGGACTCGAACGGAGGTCACATGAGCCATGCTAGCACAACATTGAGGTCCCATGCCACAATTGGGGGATGCGGTGGAGGCTTCAGCTGGAGTAAGCCTCTCATAAAGCGCCCTACGGGTGCACTGAAATTGGGGCGGCTATGGCACTTATATTACTCCTGGGGGAATTCTGCGCTACTGTGGAATGCAGAATTTGCGCAGAATTCCCCCTTCCAGCAGATTTCCTCTCTCACCTTACAAATTTCCTCCCTCTTCGCCCTTCCCGCAGATTTTCACCGTTGCCTCGCAGATTTCCTCCCTCCAAAACCGGAAGCGCATGGACAGCGGCCATCGCAGAGTGGGGGCATCTCAGCATGGCAGAAAATAGCAGAGGAGACCTTGGCATGCCGCGAACGGAGCGTGTCTCGCGGAACGTGCTCCGCAGCAAAGATGAAGGCCCGGCGTGCCGTTCGCGGTAAAAAGGGAAGGCCCCTGTGTGCTGCGAACGGCACGCCGGGCCTTCCTCTTCGCCAAGAATGGAGTGTGTCCCACGGCATGCTGGTGAGAGAGAATGTGTGTGTGAGAGAGGGAAGGGTGGCAGAAAGCATGGTTGGTGAGAGGGAGGGTGGGGAAGGTGAGAGAGAGCGCAGGAGGGTGTAAAAGAGAGCATGGGAGGTAAAAGAGGATGGGTGGGGGGATGCTTGAGTGTGGGTTTCAGAGAGAGGGAGCCTATAAGAGGGGAAGGGGATGCCGGTGAGAGAGAATATGTGTGAGAGAGGAGGGGGGGGTGACAGACAGCTTGGTTGGTAAGAGGGAGTGGGGGGGGGGGGGTGCTTGTAGGTTTCAGATAGGGAGCCGAGGGCAGGGGAGGGTGACAGAGCAGGAGGGTGAGAGAGCATGGGAGGTAAAAAAGGGAGGCTGGGGGGATATGGAGTGTGGGTTTCAGAGAGAGGGAGCCTATATGAGGAGATTGTGAAGGAGTGTGTATGTATGTGAGAGATTGGGAGCTCGTGTGTATGAAAAAGGGATTGTGTGTATGTGAGGGTGCTAGCCTGTGTGAAGGGATTGTGGTGTATGTGAGGGAGCCTGTATGAGGGTGTGTGTATGTGTATTAGAGAGAGGGAGCATGTGAGTGAAAGAGGGAGGAACAGAGGGAGCCTGTGTGAGGGGCAGTACTGAGAACAGGGTCAAAGTCTGGGACTGGCAATAGAGTGGAAAGGGTTGAGCCTAGAGGTGAAGGGGAGAGATATTGGCAGGTGGAGGAGTTGGGGCCTGAGAGGGCAAACTGGCAAGGGGAGTAGGGAGAGCGAGTGGAAGGGACATTTACAGTGAATTTTTAGGGAAATTCTGCTCAAAATATTTAAAATTCTGCAACATTAAGTAACAACTTTTTTTTGTAATAATTTAAAATGTAGTTACTTAAAGACTGTTGTGTAAATTGTGTTATTTTGACGAATATAAAGTTTAAAGAATTTTCAGTTTTTTTGCGCAGAATACCCCCAGAAGTATTATATGCACTCGGATGGAGGAAGTTTGTAGGCCAGACTCCGAGAGGTGCCAGAGGTAGTCCAGGAACCTTGTTGTGGGGCTGGAAAAGGGGTCTATTTCCATTGTCGTGCACAAGGAGAATCTTTTCCACTTTAAACGATAAGATTTTCTAGTAGAAGGCTTCCGTGAAGCCATGAGGACCTGGGACACATCGTTAAAAAGGTTAAGGGACTGTAGAATCAACCTTTTAACATCCATGCTGTCAGAGACAGGGAGTGGAGGTTCGGATGACGTAATAGTCCGTTCTGTGTTATTAGAGTTGGATCTGTGCCCAGGCGAATTGGTTGCTGAAGTGAGAGGTCGCGTAAGATAGGAAAACAAACCTGTCGCAGCCAGTATGGGGCTATGAGGATCATTGTGCCCCGGTCTTGTCGTAACTTCACGAGAGTCTTGCTGATGAGTGGAATAGGAGGATATGCGTACAGAAGACCCGTGTTCCACGAATGGGTGAATGTATCCATCGGTGGTGTCTCGCGGCTGTGGTGTAGAGTAAAATAGATCTACTTTGCGGTTGTGAATTGATGCAAAGAGGTTGATGTGCGGGCAACCCCACTGGTGGAAAATTCTGTTCGCTACAGTGAGATCTAGGGTCCATTCGTGGGGATGAAAGGTCCAACTGAGACAGTCTGCCATCACATTGTCTATGCCTGCTAGGTAGGATGCTCTCAGCAGCATGGAATGGGAGAGAGCCCAGGCCCAGATCTGCGCCATCTCCTGACATAGCAGGTAAGAGCTTGTGCCCCCTTGCTTGTTGAGATACCATATCACTACCTGGTTATCTGTTTGAATTAGGATTACCTTGTTGGATATGCAATCCTGAAATGAGAATAGGGCATACCGTATTGCCCGAAGCTCAGAAAATTTATCTGGTGGTTTGTTTCTGTCCTGGTCCAGGTTCCCTGGGGTTGTAATTGGTTCACATGGGCTCTCCAACCTAGGTTGGAGGCATCTGTAGTCAATGTGATCTGAGGATTTGGTGGTTGGAAAGTTAAGTCTAACTGAAGATTGGACTCCTGTATCCACCAAACCAGTGAGTGGCGAGGCTGTCAGGTGACGTGGACAGTCTGTGACAGATCCTGATTTGATTGGGACCACTGTGACTTTAAAGTCCATTGTGTCACTCTCATTGCTAGTCGAGCCTTTGGGGTATCGAACTGTAGATGCCATGTGCCCTAGTAGGGTTAGCAGGTGACGATTCTGCGTGTTTTGGCCAAGGTTGACAGTGGCATGCATGGTCCTTTGGAAGGAACGCTCTGGCTTGAATGGTGTTTAGATCTGCTCCGATGAACGATAGGGGGCATGATGAAGTCAGATGAGATTTGGGATAGTTTGTGAGAAAACCTAATGACTGTAGCCATTGTATGATAAGACAGAGGAATTGAAGTACTACTTCCTTGGATGGACCTCTGAGTAGCCAGTCATCTAGATGCGGGTAAATATGGATATTGCATGGTCTTAGGTAAGCTGCCACTACTGCCAGACATTTGTTAAATACACGGGGAGTTGATGCCCGGCCGAACGGCAGCACCCGGTATTGGAAATGCCTTTGACCTACTATGAATCTGAGATATTTTTGATGAGGAGGGGATATGACTATATGGGCGTAAGCCTCCTGAAAATCTAGAGAGCAGAGCCAATCTCTCTTTTGCAGGAGAGGGAGCATGGTGCCCAAGGTGACCATCCTGAACGTTTCCTTGCGGAGATGTTTGTTTAGGGCATTTAGGACCAATATAGGACGTATGCCACCCGACGTTTTTGGAATCAGAAAATAACGAAAGTAGAACCCTTTTCCTCGATGCAGTCGGGGAACCGGTTCCACAGCATTGGACTGCAGGAGGATAGAGCGTTCTGCCTCGAGAAGTGAAGTGTGGTCGGTGAGACGCCATGCCGGACATGGTGGAGTGTCTGGTGGTAGTGTAAGGAAATTTAGATGGTAACCGTGGGATACTATAGAAAGGACCCATTGGTCAGTTGTGATTGTGTGGCATTTGTTGACAAAGTGACACAGGCAGCCTCCCACAGGAAAAATGGTAGGAAGCAGGGGGTTGACTGCTGCTCTCTAGATAGAAGTCAAAACCCCAAATCAGGACCAGTCTGAGGAGCTGGTTGGGCTTCTGGGGGCCGGTGCTGACGAGGCAGTCTTCTGTGAAAGGGTCTGGTTGGTCTAGACCGGGATGGAGGAGAGTAATACCTGTGTGGTTTATAAGTTAGTCTTCTAGGTTCTCGTCAAAATGTTTTCTTGGTGGTAGATGAGAAGTCCGAGGGAACAGTTGGTGCAAGTCTCGTGGTGGTCTTTGAGTTGCGCAACTACCTCTTGAATTTTGTCACCAAACAAATTGTCCCCTGTGCATGGAAGGTCTGCTAACCTGTCCTGGACTTCCTGGCGTAAGTCAGAGGATTTAACCCATGCCCAGCGTCTGGCGCTTATTCCTGCCGCTGAAACTCTGGAGGCAGTATCAAAGATATACGCTGTTCTGACCTCGTGTTTTCCCAGCATCGAGTCCCTTCTGGAGGATGATAGACAATCCTTCTCGAATTCTTCAGGCAGGCATTCAGTGAAGTCTTGGACTTGTTTCCAGAATTCCTGGTGTATTGCATATTGTATAGCTGGTGTTGGTAACACAGGGGACAGGGGTTGGAGGTTGAGCAGGCACTGCTGGAGGGTCCACAGGGATTTGTGGAGTCTCGGCACCTGGCACCGTTGCAGGTGGGGAATGCCTCGGTGTCCCAGGTCCGGAGGAGGATGGGGGTGCCTCTCCCCGGGACTTCTTGGACGGCGGCTCACCCAAAGTCTATGCCGATGGTTTGTCTGTGGTGGCACCGGATGAGGATTCGCGTTGGTGCCGGTGCTTCTAGCGATGCTCGGTCCAGTCCTTCTCCGGTGCAGAGGATGTTGAAGCCTTTGAGCGGGACGATGCCGGTGACGGCCGGTCACCGGTGTTCAGATGTTGATGGAGAAGGAGTCAAGAATGAAGAAAGTTTCCGACTATGCGCTTTTGGCTGGAGTCGATGGAGACAAGCGCTTAGAGGCGAACAGGTGCTCCATTTTCTCTGGGCGGGTGCGGCGGCCTTTTGAGGTCATTTGGGTACAACTAGTGCACCGTTGGAACGTCGTGGGAAGACCCCAAGCATAAGACACAGAAGTCACGAGGGTCCGTAATGGACATAGCCCTCGGACACTCGGGGCACTTTCGAAAACCAGTCACCATTTCGAAAAAAAGGGGTGGCACTTGGTCGGCACCGATAGGAACACAGCCAGGAACCAACCACAAGATACGTGGTAAACTTGCTGGTGTTAGCAGAGGTCAGCGGTCGATGGGGGACCCCGGGACAGGGAAATATTTTTTAAAATTGAGGAAAAAGTTCCGTGAGGAAAAAAATTGTGATAAATTCTCACAGAGCTCCTAAGAACCGCGAGGAAACTGCTGCGTGGAAAAAATAGACTGAAGGGGGACCCCTGATGGATGCAGGGTTAGTGGCATGCTGGGCATGCTCAGTGTGCCAAAGTTCTAGAAACTTTGACAAAAGTGTTTCGTGATAGGGCTCCATCTGATGATGTCACCCATATGTGAGGACTACCATCCTGCTTGTCCTGGGAGAAAGAGCAAAGGCCTTTACCGCTGCTAGTCTTTCAGTTGTTTCTTTCTTTATAGCTAAGTCCACACCAGAGAGCCAGCTAATGGAAAGAGGCACTCTACTGAGGGAAAGATCCGCAGATATCACCTCAGGAAAACCTGACTGAGGGAGGGACCATAAGGTATCACACCACAGAAGAGGGGGGGCAAATTAATTTCATTTTCTCCTTTAAAAAAAACTTTTTTAGGGAGAAGCATATCTACCATCTGCTGGAGATGGAGAATACTGGTGGGATGTCAGTGCAGGGGTATATATACCATGATGGCAGCTTTGCTCCATCTCCATCTGCTAGTAGAGGTGAATAACCCACTGGCGTGGATTAACATGTGTGAATGCTAAGAAAAAAAGTTGTTAGTACTTGGCATTATAGTTTTCCCATTTAAAGGAAGTAGACAAAACTCATTAGAAAGTTGGTCTTATACAATGCCATTAAAAGAAACATAAACCCAAACAACACTGGTAAATTGTATGAGGATCCAAAATATATATGTTTTTTTGGTTTTTTTTGGCTATCAACCCGACCTCATACGTTTTTCAAAGAGCTTTGAACATCAATGCTCTTAATACTGAACACCACATATATTGAAATTCGCATGTGTGTTGTGGTTTTTTTAAATCATTGGTCATGGTTGTAAGCCCATTTTCTTTCATTTAAATTATTTTTCATTTTTCTTCTTTTATAATTTTTGTTAAATCCTTTTTAAAATATATTAAAATACTGTAGAAAGTACTTATCTTTAGTGATAGTTATTATCTCAGTTAACTGCTGAGTGCCATGAACTCTATATCAGAACGCCGGAGTAATGAAAGAACTGTGCCCAACACGGCTCGTGTTTCTTTTTCGCTTCTTCAGGGGCATTGTAAAGTTATATTCAACCTATTTCTTATGTCTGCCGACTTCCAACCACAACACACATGCGAATTTCAATATATGTGGTGTTCAGTATTAAGAGCATTGATGTTCAAAGCTCTTTGAAAAACGTTTGAGGTCGGGTTGATAGCCAAAAAAAACAAAAAAACATATATATTTTGGATCCTCATACAATTTACCAGTGTTGTTTGGGTTTAGAGTTGAGATACATATGATAGAAGCAGTTTTTTTGAAATTAAAAGAAACATGGCAGATAAAGACCATATGGCCTGTCTATTCTGCTCATCTTAACCAACTACTCAGCTCTAAAATCCCTACCCCTTCTTTCAGAGATTGCTTGTACTTAGCTATCCCATGCCTTCTTGAATTTAGGTACTGCCCATGTTTCTACCACTTTCGCTGGAAGGCAGTTCCATGCATCTATCATCATCTCTGTAAAGAAATATTTCCTTAGAATTACTTCTCCGTTCACTCCCATCCTATGATCCATGCATGAGCTATTATACATTTTTCTAAATCAACTTGATTTTTGCTAAAGCAGCAATCCAATTGCTTCACTGAAAAATACATGACAGTCCACTTGTAACATTGGAAGCATGGAATTAGATTTGAAATCAGCTACCTGGGAATTTAAAAACACTGTACTTAAAAAAAAAAATCTGGGTTTAGCACTGCTCACACACTAAACTGTTGACTGGGTTATGCCACATCTCATGTAAACGCCATCCTGTATGTCATGACTATTTTTATGTTTTCAAATAAAGGTTTCATGTGAATATGACATTTCATTACATATTGTATAATCTTCCAGCTAGTTCAATACCAACCTGAAAGCAATCGTGATCCTGACCACGTATCAGTAGGCGTAAGCTCTGAGTTGCAGATGGAGAGTCATTTCTAAGGACTAGTTTCTGTTGACTAAAAAGCACATTTATTAAACCTAATTTGTTTTTTTAATGAAAAAAGTGAAACATTAAGTCCAAAGCACAAGATTACTGCTTAATACAAATACCACAATAAGCACATCTATATCATTTAATGGTGAGTAGAAAATTGATAAGGCTCCTCTGTCGACATGCCAAATTACACAAATGAAAAAAAGATTAACATTTTGGAGCAGTATAATTCACAAAACATATTTGGAAAATGTAAATCACAACACTTTGTAGACAATTCGGTTGGTTGTTAAAATCATTTGCAATAGTTTTACATAAGGAAGTTGCACTGTGCTCCATTTAATTCTTACAAGGAAATATTGCTAGTTTTTTTTTAAACTCCTCTTACTATCATGAATCTAGTACAACAAAGTTCTGCTCTGCTGATCCTCATCAGAATTACATGCATTATTCAATCAGATATACTAGACAGGAATATAGGTTTGGCAGATAAAAAGTGGACTCAATAAAGGAGAACTTTACACAAATTTAAAAGCTTGACAAGAAGTGAAAAATCCCTGGCACCCTGTCACACAGATGACTAAAATGTCATTCCTAGTGCTTGCTTCACCCTCAGTCATGCTGCCCTAAGGAGAGAACAGATATTGGAACAGCCAGGACCTAGGAAAGAGTGATGTTGGTGCAGTCAGAGAAGGGGGGACAATCCTATTCCACCAGACGGTGGCTTTTACTAGCTAGTAAATACTCCTTGCAGATTGTGGTGCTTTCGTTTCTCCCTAAGGCCTGGTTCAAAGCAACCATTTTCCCTCCATGATGTTCTGACACAGTAAGGTGTTTTGTTTTTTTTTAAATTTATTTATTATTTTTATATACCGACATTTGATCTCAATTGAGATATCACACCGGTTTACATTCAGGTACTGTAGGTATTTCTCTATCCCCAGAGGGCTTACAATCTAAATTTTTGTACCTCAGGCAATGATGGTAAAGTGACTTGCTCAAGGTCACAAGGAGCGACAGCAATATGGCCTGTGCATCTGTGAATCGAGAGATGAACACTGTCATTTCTTTTTTCACATTTTAGTATGATCATTGCTGTGATTTGTAGGCTGAAATATTACCCTGTGAAAACTGATTAAAAAAAAAAAAGCCAAAATTAAATACTTTATTCTCAATTCAAGCATCCTCAGACTGTACAACTTTTCTTTTGGTTCCATATCCTCTCTTCATTAGTGAAGATTCCGAAAATTTCAACGGACTCTTATAAGCTTCAGTAGGATGATGTTTATAGATTGTATTGTCCAAATGCTTGAACATTTTCTTTCATCTTTTTTTCTCACATTATTTGTACTTGATGATTTATTACATCCTGTCTACTACTACAAGATACCGAATATGTTTTTTTTTTGTTTTTTTCCTTTTTCTTGGCAGTACTCATTCTATTTTATGACACACTTATCCTAATGCAAGCAAACGTTTTATAATGCCCCACAGTTTTTCTTTTTCCCCTTGTTTTAACAGAGATTATTCTTCTGGCAAGACTGTATAAACTCATTGCAATGGGCTGTGGTATATAAATGGCTTTTTCTAACTTTGTGTTACTATCCACAGCTAGGAAATGACTACTTACCTGATAATTTCCTTTTCTTTAGGACAGTCAGATGAATCCAGAACAAGTGGGTTATGCACTTCTACCAGTAGATGGAGCTAAATGACGACACACTATATAAACGCCTGCTGTGAAATCAGCCTGCCAGTATTCTCTTCAAAAGCAACCTTAACCTTTCCTCATAGGGGAATCGTTCCATCCCCATGATAAGGCCATCGCGGAAAGATTAAATGATTTCTGTGCTTCGGTGTTTACTGAAGAGGATGTTGGGGAGGTACCCGTAATGGAGAAGGTTTTCATGGGTAATGATTCAGATGGACTGAATCAAATCACGGTGAACCTAGAAGATGTGGTAGGCCTGATTGACAAACTGAAGAGTAGTAAATCACCTGGACCGGATGGTATACACCCCAGAGTTCTGAAGGAACTAAAAAATGAAATTTCAGACCTATTAGTAAAAATTTGTAACTTATCATTAAAATCATCCATTGTACCTGAAGACTGGAGGATAGCAAATGTAACCCCAATATTTAAAAAGGGCTCCAGGGGCGATCTGGGAAACTACAGACCGGTTAGCCTGACTTCAGTGCCAGGAAAAATAGTGGAAAGTGTTCTAAACATCAAAATCACAGAACACATAGAAAGACATGGTTTAATGGAACAAAGTCAGCATGGCTTTACCCAGGGCAAGTCTTGCCTCACAAATCTGCTTCACTTTTTTGCAGGAGTTAATAAACATGTGGATAAAGGTGAACCAGTAGATATAGTATACTTGGATTTTCAGAAGGCATTTGACAAAGTTCCTCATGAGAGGCTTCTAGGAAAAGTAAAAAGTCATGGGATAGGTGGCGATGTCCTTTCGTGGCTTGCAAACTGGCTAAAAGACAGGAAACAGAGTAGGATTAAATGGTCAATTTTCTCAGTGGAAGGGAGTGGACAGTGGAGTGTCTCAGGGATCTGTATTGGGACCCTTACTTTTCAATATATTTATAAATGATCTGGAAAGAAATACGAGTGAGATAATCAAATTTGCAGATGACACAAAATTGTTCAGAGTAGTTAAATCACAAGCAGATTGTGATAAATTGCAGGAAGACCTTGTGAGACTGGAAAATTGGGCATCCAAATGGCAGATGAAATTTAATGTGGATAAGTGCAAGGTGATGCATATAGGGAAAAATAACCCATGCTATAATTACACAATGTTGGGTTCCATATTAGGTGCTACAACCCAAGAAAGAGATCTAGGTGTCATAGTGGATAACACTTTGAAATCGTCGGTACAGTGTGCTGCGGCAGTCAAAAAAGCAAACAGAATGTTGGGAATTATTAGAAAAGGAATGGTGAATAAAACGGAAAATGTCATAATGCCTCTGTATCGCTCCATGGTGAGACCGCACCTTGAATATTGTGTACAATTCTGGTCGCCGCATCTCAAAAAAGATATAATTGCGATGGAGAAGGTACAGAGAAGGGTTACCAAAATGATAGGGGGAATGGAACAACTCCCCTATGAGGAAAGACTAAAGAGGTTAGGACTTTTCAGCTTGGAGAAGAGACGACTGAGGGGGGATATGATAGAGGTGTTTAAAATCATGAGAGGTCTAGAACGGGTAGATGTGAATCGGTTATTTACTCTTTCGGATAGTAGAAAGACTAGGGGGCACTCCATGAAGTTAGCATGGGGCACATTTAAAACTAATCGGAGAAAGTTCTTTTTTACTCAACGCACAATTAAACTCTGGAATTTGTTGCCAGAGGATGTGGTTAGTGCAGTTAGTATAGCTGAGTTTAAAAAAGGATTGGATAAGTTCTTGGAGGAGAAGTCCATTACCTGCTATTAAGTTCACTTAGAGAATAGCCACTGCCATTAGCAATGGTTACATGGAATAGACTTAGTTTTTGGGTACTTGCCAGGTTCTTATGGCCTGGATTGGCCACTGTTGGAAACAGGATGCTGGGCTTGATGGACCCTTGGTCTGACCCAGTATGGCATTTTCTTATGTTCTTAAGTCCTTATGTTACATTTACCCAGTCAATATTGGGGTAATTTAAATGTCACATTATTGCACTGCCAAACTGGTTTGCTTCCCTGATTTCTCTTAGCATTTCATCATCTGTCTGACCATTTTGTCCAGGTGGATGGTAGTATACTCCTATCACTATACTCTTACCCAACACACATGGGATTTCTACCCATATAGATTCTACTGAACATTTAGTCTCTTGTATGATCTTTATCCTGTTAGACTCTATACCCTCCCGGACATAAAGTGCCACACCCCCACTAAGTTGATCCTCCCTATCATTGCGATATAATTTGTACCATGATATAGCACTTTCCATTGGTTATCCTCCTTCCACCAAGTCTCTGTGATGCCAATTATATCAATCTCATCATTTGCTGCTATACACTCTAACTCTCCCATCTTACTTCTTAGATTTCCGGCATTGGCATACAGGCATTTGGTTTTAACAACCTGCTTTTCAGTTGTTTGGGATAATTCGGAAATCATTAGCTTCGGTGATTTTTTACATATAGGCATATGGACTATGTTTGCTTTTAATGGAATCTCTCTGTTGGGATGCCCTAACTCTCCTGTTTCATTAGTATCCTTCAAGGATACATTTCTCCAAACCATGCACTGCTGAGTGACTGTCGGCTTTCCCCCTTGTTCTAGTTTAAAAGCTGCTCTCTCTCCTTTTTGAAAGTTAGTGCCAGCAGCTTGGTTCCACTCTGGTTAAGGTGAAGCCCATCCTTTTGGCTAAGTCTCCCCTTTCCCCAAATGTTTCCCCAGTTCCTTACAAACTTAAATCCCTCTTCCCTGCACCATCATCTCATCCACGGATTGAAACTCTGGAGCTCTGCCTGCCTCTGGGGTCCTGCATGTGGAACAGGAAGCATTTCAGAGAATGCCACTCTGGAGGTTCTGGATTTCAGCTTCCTACCTAAAATCCTAAATTTGGCTTCCAGAACCTCTCTCCCACATTTTCCTATGTTGTTGGTGCCCACATGTACCAGGACAGCTGGCTCCTCCCCAGCACTGTCTATAATCCTATCTAGGTGACACGTGCGGTCTGCCACCTTCGCACCAGGCAGGCAAGTTACCAGGCGGTCCTCATGTCTACCAGCCACCCTGCTATCTACATTTCTAATAATCGAATCACCAACTATGATGGCCAGCCTAACCCTTCCCTCCTGGGCAGTAGCCCTGGGAGACTTGTCCTCAGTGTGAGAGAACAATACATCACCTGGAGAGCAGGTCCTTGCTATAGGATCACTTCCTGCTACACCAGGGTGATGTTCTCCTACTGGGAGACCTTTCTGATCCAAGGCAGCACTGGGGTTGCCAGACTGGATTTGAGACTTGGCTACTATGTCCCTGAAGGTCTCATCGATGTACCACTCTGTCTGCCTCAGCTCCTCCAAGTCTGCTACTCTAGCCTCCAGAGATCGGACTCGTTCTCTGAGAGCCAGGAGCTCTTTGCACAGAGTGCACACATACAATCTCTCACCGGCGCGTAAAAAAATCATACATGTGACACTCAATGCAAAAGACTGGAAAGCCCCCCTCTTGCTGCTAGACTGCTGCCTTCATCTTAGTTTTGAGTTCCTAGTTAAGTTTAGGATACTAAGGGAGTTGGAATGAGAGTACTTTAAATTTTCAGGTGAATTTACTAATTAATCAGCTAGTGTCCTACAAGGGGATGATTAAACTTTCAGTAAGGGCTGGTACAATAGTATGATTTAGATAAGACTTTGATTGATTTGTAATGAGAAAGTGTCTCGTGCCTAAAAATCAAGGGTTGAGAGGGTGGGAAAGACAGACACTAGAATTAACTATCTCTGGCTTGCTTATTACCTCAGACACACACAAACTCTAAATAATATATCCCTTAATTTCAGTGGAAGCTGGGGCTGTGGAAGTCAATCCCTGGATCGCTTGCGGTGATCTCTGGACTCCTCTCCCGGGGGATGCTGGGAGCAATATGCAGATGAGCCTTCCAGTCCTCCTTTACATCGGTTCAAAAGGTGGGACCGTTAATGCTTCCAATACTATATTCAAGTCCCAAGGTATTGCCGGTTTTGTGATTGGAGGTCTGAATTTTAAGGCACCCTTCATGAATCGAGATACTAGAGGGTGAGAGGATATTGGTGTTCCTTGCACGGTTGTATGGTAGGCTGATGTGGTGCTGAGATTTACTCTTATGGAAGAAACTGCTAAATCAGAAATATATAGGTTATAAAGGTATTCAAGCAGATGCTCCGGGGAGGAAGAAACAGGGTTGAGGTCTGTTGAAGTGCACCAATGACGATATCTTTGCCATTTGCCTGCATAATTTTTCCTTGAGGATGGCTCTCTCAAAGAGATAAGAATGTCTAATCTCTATTGAATCTGGAGATGGCTTAATTCCCTTTCAATCTCCATGCTGTTACTTGAAGGGAGGCCTGCATTGGATGTAGTAGCGTTCCTACGTCCTGTGTCAGAAGGTCTGGTCTGCTCAGTAGGTGGACTGGTGGATGAATTGAAAAGTGCATTAGGTAGGCATACCAGGGTTATCTGGGCCATGCTGGTGCTATGAGAATGAGATCTGTCTCGTCCACTATGCATTTTGTAGTATTCAAGTTAACAGTGGAATTGGAGGAAATGTACATACAGGGTGGTCCATGGAAAAGTAGCCTGCCTGCGTGGCACTGGTATTGGAGGCAGGCTACTTTTCCATGGGCCACCCTGTAGTAGATACTTTGTCCACTTAAGAAGGAAAGCATACTGCTTTATTCTGCGGTGACTTGGGAATAGAGAGCAGAAGTTTTGAAGCTTTGTGTTTTGTTCGGTTGCAAATAGGTATGTGTGGAGTTCCCCATTCCTTGAAGAGGGAGAATACTATCTCTTGGTGAAGGTCCCATTCATGAGGATGAAATATTCTGTTAAGGAGGTCAGCCTCTATGTTCGTTATTCCTGGGAGACAGTTTGCTTGTAAATGTATGGAGAGAATCAGGGCCCACTTTTTATTTTATTTATTTTTATATTCCGCTTTTTACACTTTTTTAAGCACTTCAAAGCAGATTACATTCCAGGTACTGTAGGTACTTCCCTGTCCCAAGAGGGCTTATAATCTAAGTTTGTACCTGAGGCAATGGAGGGTAAAGTGACTTGCCCAAGGTTACAAGGCAAGTGACCTTGCAAAGAATCCGTGAACCTGACTCGCCTTCTTTGTTTATGTAGAACATAGCTACACGATTCTCTGTGTAGACCATGACAGTTTTGTTGTATAGGATGTGGGAGAACATTTTGATTGCATATTGTACTGCTTGCAGCTCCAGAAGATTGATTTGGAACAAGCACTCATTAGGGGACCTAAGGCCTTGTGTCTTGAGGCCTAATACATGAGCTCCCCATCCTTTTGTGGATGCATCTGTGGTTAGTACTATTTGATGAGTCTGGTTCTGAAAAAGGGCGCCCTACTGTAAAGTTCCTGGGGTCGGCCACCACTTCAAGTTGTAAGACATTGGTTGGGTTTGTTTTATTTTCTTTGAAGTGGGATGGCAGTGCTGCAACCATTGAGTTTTTAGGCCTCATTGCAGGCGCATGTTTAGACGAGTATGGGGAACTACATACATGGCCGCTGCCATGTGCCCCGATATTGTTAGGACCTGTCGAGCTGATGTGGAAGCAATAGCAGTGTTGAGGCTAGATTTTGAAACATCTCTATTCTTTCCTGTGGGAGGAATGCCTTGCAAAGGCATGTGTTTAAAATTGTGTGTATGAACTGCAACATTTAAGATGGGTTCAGGTGTGATTTTTCGTATTTGACAATGAAGCCTAAAGTTTTGAGGCAAGTGATTGTTTGAATCAG
Source organism: Rhinatrema bivittatum (assembly GCF_901001135.1). Lineage (NCBI taxonomy): Eukaryota > Metazoa > Chordata > Amphibia > Gymnophiona > Rhinatrematidae > Rhinatrema > Rhinatrema bivittatum. The sequence goes on from NC_042616.1 coordinate 570,076,008, forward strand.
GTGTCTTTGTAATAGACTTGGGTTTTTGGCTACTATCATCCAATCATCTAAGTATGGAAACAGTTGTATTCCTTTCTTTCAGAGGTGGGCCACAGCTACTAATAGGCATTTGGTGAATACTCTGGGTACAGAGGAGAAGCCAAATGGGAGGACAGTGTACTGATAATGGATCGAGTTCACCTATAAACAAAGGTAAAGCCATGAATTTGAGTACATCAGGATGTGGGTATATGCATCCTTGAGGTCCAGAGAGCACATCTAATTGTTGGGTTGTAAAAAGGATTAAATTGTTTTCAGAGATAACATCTTGAACTTTTCTTTCCGAGGGTGTTTGTTTAGAGGCCTGAGGTCCAGAATCGGATGTAATCCTCCACTCTTCTTGGGAATGAGGAAATTCTGGGAATAAAATCCATGATTAATGATGTGGCAGTTCTTGAATCGCATGCTGACATAGGAGTAATTGTATCTCCTGGAGTAGGACTGGAATTTCCTAATTTCTGAGAAGGTGGAGATAGGCGTGGTAAATTTGGACAATGGACAGAACTCACTGAATTGAGGTTAAACTGGGCCACTGGTTCACAAAGAATTTCAGCTTGTCTCCTCTACCAGAGGGTCCAACGTCCCGGGTCCAGGCAGTTGGCATACACTCCCTACGACCCAGGAAAACACTGTCCCCAAAGTTGACTGAGGCGCTTGCTAGTGCTTGGTGGCTTTCTGCTGCCTGGGACAGCCATGGGAGCCCTGTTGACAGAAGCAAGAGAGCGGAGGACAGTACTTCCTTTGGAGAAAGACAGACTTCCTCTGTCCCGGTCTCATCGGCCTCCTAGAAGAGCAGGTTGGGTCCGGAGTGCTGGCAGAGAGGGTTTCATGGTGGTCCTTCAGCTGGGCCACAAAGTTCCTCACCCTATCTTTGAAGAGATTATTTTACAGTACACAGCATGTTGGCGAGTAGTTGGCGAGTAGTTTTTGTACCTCCGGTAGAAGATCCATGGCCTGCAGCCATGTCATTCTGCAGGCGCAAATTCCCACTGCAGAGACCCTTGATGCAGTCTCAAAAACATCGTAGATCGCTGAGACCTTGTGTTTTCTGTACTCCAGGCCCTTATGCACCAGCGACATGAAGGTGTCCTACTGCTGAGGCAGCTGCTCTACCACCTCCTGCACCTGCTTCCAGATGTCCCATGAGTAGTGGCTCATGTAGAGCTGGTAGGAAGCAATGCGGGCAATAAGCATGGCCTCTTGAAAACCATTCCTTCCAAGAGCTTCCGCTGCTCTGTGGTCCTTCCCCAGGGGCACTGAGGAATGGATCAGAGACCGCTTCGCTCTCTTGAAAGCAGATTCAATCACCACAGACTGGTGGGGCAACTGTTTATCGAATCCGGGATCCTTCTTGATGAGTTAAATCCAGTCAGCTTTCTTATTCCCGGAAGGCACTGCGAGCAGTGATTCCTTAAGGATCTCGTGTACCGGGACTGCCACAATCTCTTTAGGAGGCTCCATGAACTGAAGGATCTCAAGAATCATATGCCTGGCATCCTCCATCAACAACTGAAACGGGATGGCTTCCACCATCGCCTTCACAAACCCTGAGAAGGTTTAAGTCCTCAGGTGGGGACTTTCCTCACTCTTCTGGAGAAGGGTCAAAGGGGTATCCCTCTCCCTAGGGGTCACAGAGACCCTCTTCCTCACTGTAACCCACAGGGGATGGGACCCCAGGTGCTCAGTCATTGTCCAGAAGTGCAGGCACTGGCGAAGCTGGATGGGAGGCTACAACTCTTGGTGTCTCCCCCGGCCTAGGTGGAGCTTCCTTTTTGAAGGAACCGGCAACTACCACCATATCAGTAGGAGGAGGCCTCGATGACCCACCGGACACCGATGCATTCCCGGAAACAGACACTAGCTGGGTCAGTAATGCACCAAAGAGCACGCTGAGCATCGAAAGTAGCGGTTCCAGGTACTAGCTCCAGTGCAGTCGTTGCCACAGTACTAATGCCCTGCGGCACCCATTCCACTGCCAGCTCAAATGTTGCCAACATCAACTGGGAGGAAGGAGGGGTGGCCAGATATTCAGACCCATGAGGCGGATTGGTGACTGGCATGGATCCCCGGTACCGATGGAGAACTGCACTCCTTGCCACAGGGTCGCTTCGGAGGCATCGCAGTATGAGCCTGTGTCTCCCCGAGCATCTATGAGGGCCAGCACCAATGTTTCTTTGGCTTCCCTCGATGCTCGGACCAGTCCTTCCCCGGTGCTGAGGCCGATGAGGAAACAGACTACCTCAGCCTGGAGGAGATAGATGGTGGTCTGTCTCAGTCACCCCTATCTACCAATGGAACTGGTGGTCCTCGCTGATGTCGATGGCGCATTGTCCATCGGTGCAGCTCTAAGGTCCATCGCTGCCAATACCTATGGCTCAATCTTGTTTGGCCTGAAGAGCTGCTCCTTCTTGTCGAGCCAAAGTAGATGTCACTTCGAGGTCATCTGGATAAATATGCAGCAATCCCAGTCGTCATTTGTTCCCCTAGGCAGAGGAACAATTTTGTGATGATCTGTAATGGATATAGTCCTCGGGTATCTGGAGTATTGCTGAAAACTGGATGTGGCCATAACAAGATGAAAGTAAAGGACCGCAAAATCAAACCATGGTAGCGGGCGTCGATGGCTGGTGGGAATCTAAGCACTGCCGCCACGGGGCAATCGACCATGAAAGGAAACTTACCTGAAATATTGAAAACCCTGACTAGGAGTATTATGGGGAAGCAGTGAGAAAGACCAGGCTTCGCAAAATGTGAGGAAAATCTGCTAGGAAAAAATGTTTTCCTTAAAGCCAAAAAACAACCAAAGTGAGCTCCCTCACACCGTGATGATTACAGCTCCTCAGAAAGAGAGACTGGAGAGGGACCCCACTTTGACACATGGTATAGAACATTCTGGGCATACTCAGTGTGCCTAATCAAAGTTCTAGAAACTTTGACATAAGTTTTTCACTTTGGGGCTCCATCTGATTATGTCATCCATGTGGGAGGACTACCATCCTTCTTGTCCTCTGAGAAAGACCTAGAGTCTGTTTTCTATCTTTTAACCAGTTCCCAATCCACAATAAGACAATGCCCCCTATCCCATGGTTTTTTAATTTTGTAAGTTGTTGCTCATGAGGAACTTTGTCAAATGCTTTTTGGAAATCCAGGTCCACTATATCAACTGACTCACTTTCATCCACATGCTTATTTACAACCTCAAATAATGTAGCAGACTGGTGAGGCAAGACTTCCCTTGGTTAAATCCATGTTGGCTTTGTCACATTTAACCATGCTTATGTATATGTTCAACAATTTTTTTCTTTATGAGTCTCACATAGCACAGACAGACTCACTGGTCTGTAGTTTCCTGGATCACCCCTTGATCCCTTTTTAAAAATTGTTGTTACATTGGGAACTCTCCAGTCTTGGGTACCATAGACTATTTTAATGATAGTTTACAAATTACTAATAGCAGGTCCACAATTTCTTTTTTCAGTTCTTTCAGGACTCTGGAATGTATACCATCTGGTGAACACAAAAGGAATAGATGCCGTTATCTTTTCCAAATACTTTATTGATGCAGAGACGTTCCAGATAAATTGCCCGACTCTGGCCGAGTTTCGCGGCCTTCTAGCCGCTGCCTCAGGGGCTCCAAAATTCAAATCATTAATAATTGTTTGATCCACTCAAATCAGATAATGTGCCAACGATGATAAAACAACTTCACAACGATGGGTCCAAACACAGATTTGTGTGTAAACCGCAGTCTCTGCTATGCAGCTAATGTGAGCTGTCTTTCGGTATAGCAGAGACTGCGGTTTACACACAAATCTGTGTTTGGACCCATCGTTGTGAAGTTGTTTTATCATCGTTGGCACATTATCTGATTTGAGTGGATCAAACATTATTAATGATTTGAATTTTGGAGCCCCTGAGGCAGCGGCTAGAAGGCCGCGAAACTCGGCCAGAGTCGGGCAATTTATCTGGAACGTCTCTGCATCAATAAAGTATTTGGAAAAGATAACGGCATCTATTCCTTTTGTGTTCACCTGACGGTATCATAGATCGCCTACCTCTATGTATACCATCTGGCCTAGGTGATTTGCTACTCTTTAGTTTGTCAATTTGCCCTAAACAACATCTAGGTACACATTTGTTTCAGTTCTGCTGAATCATAGGCTCTGAATATCATTTCTAGCATGGGTATCTCTCTCTCATCTTCCTCAGAGAATACCAAAGCAAAGAATTCATTTAGTCTCTCTGCTATGGCTTTTTCACCGCTACGTGCCTCTCTCACTGTCCAGTGTTGGCAGGGAAACTGTTTAATTCAAGTGAAAATCCAAGATTACCTTCGGCAAAAAGAATAGTTCACAGCTGTAATGCCCCCGGAGTCACTTGCAGAAACTGTTCCCAAGAAGACAAGGCTTGCAGTTCGGAAAGTCTAGGTGCAGAACAAACTGCCACAACAAACACCGCCTTCAGAGTAAGTAACCTCAAGGAGAGAGTACACATTGGTAGGAAGGTGAGAACCACCAGAAAATCCAGAACCAGATTAAGACTCCACAAGCACACCGGCAACCGCAAAGGAGGAGTAAGATAGTTCACCCCTTTCAAGAACCGGGACACATCTGGATGGGTTCACTATTCACCTGACTTCAGAAACAGGCAAGAGCTGCCACCTGTACCTTTCAAGGAATTAAGCGCGAAAACCTTAACCCATCCTGCAAAAAATTCCAAACTGAGCAGGATTAACAGAACAAGGATGAACCCCTTGTTCCTTACACCAAGCCTCAAACACTCGCCAAACCCGAACATAGACTAAAGAAGTGGAGAACTTTAACGCTCAAAGCAAGGTGGAAATTGCAGCAGTGGAGTATCCATGCTTCAATAACCGAGCCCTCTCAGGGGCCATACTGTAAGAGAAAAGAGAGACAGAACTTCATGAAGAATAAGCCCATGCCACAGCAGATCCCCATGGACCAGTAATCGGAGAGGGGAGTCCACCAGGATCCTCTGCAGATCTGTGATCCACAGCCTCCTGGGCCAAACTGGCGCCACCAGAAGCACCATCCCCATGGGTATCTTGATCCTCAAACATTCTGCCCAACACGGGCCACAGGGAAAAAGCATATAGAAGCTTGCATTCTGGCCAAACCTTCCCAAGGGCATCAATGCCCAAAGACTTCAGATCTCTCCTGCATATGAAAAAGTGAAGAACCTTGGCATTGTGTAATATTACTAGCACATTTAGAAACAGGAAGACCCAGTGGCTTACTAAAAACTGAAACGGTTTGTTAGACAATTTCCATTCTCCTGGATCCAGACTCTGTCTGCTGAGAAAGTCAGCTTTTACATTGTCTTTTGCTACAATGTGAGAGGCTATCTCCTGAAAATGTACTTCTGCCCATTCCATGAGTTTGGCTATTTCCTGCGACACTTACTGACTCTTGGTTCCTCCCTTGGAGACTGAGGAAAGCCACCATTGTTGCACTGTCTGACATTATTTAGACCACTCGCCACTGCAAACTGTCGACAAATCACAAGCATGCCAGCTGAGTGATACGGGCTTCCAGCCGATTGATGCTCCAGAGAGAATCCTCTGTACTCTAGTGCCCCTGCCTGTCAACTTCCTGACAGTGATCCCCCCCCCCCAACCATGGAGGCTCACATCAGTCATGTGTACTAGTCAGCCAATACAGTGTCCATAGGGCAACACCCTCTCTTAGATCTGCTTGCAACCACCATCGCAGTTGGATGCTGATGTCCACTAGTATGTGAAGCCTTCTGAGTAGTCCTAAAAGTGTGGACTCCAACGTGCAGTGTGTGCTGAAGAGGACGCATATGTGCTCTTGCCCATGGAACCATCTCTAGGGTGGCTACCATCAACCAAAGCACCTGTAAGTGGTTCCATACCATCAGGCATATTTTTTCTGTCAATAGTCGCACCTACTCCATCAGTTTCTGAATGTGGATCTCAGGCAGGAACACCCTGTCTTGCTTCACGTCGAAAACGAACACCACGACACTCCAGTGTCTGGGATGGCAGTAGATTGCACTTAGACAAGCTCACTAACCAATCTAGTTCCTGCAGCAAGGAGATCACCTTGCATGAGGTCTGAAGTCACTTTCATACTCTTGGCCTGAACTAGTCGATTGTCAGCCTAGTCCACTGACTGCCTGAAGAAAGAACTGCAGCCCTTGAAAAAGTTCCACCCAAAAAAAGGCAGAAGGATCCATACCAAAACCAGGGGGCATCGGTCCTGCGCCTGAGTTGCCTTCCCCTGCTGAAGGACCAGTTAGAGGAGCCCCAAAACCAGGTGAAACCTCTAACAGGTCCTCCTCCGGTCTCATTTCCGCTTCATGCTATGATGTGCAGGGCTCCACAAAATCAGTCTGAGACTTCTCTCCCTGAGCCTTTAAGCAGCACTGACACAAGTTAGAGAGGACACCAGGTTGTGATGCCTGAATATGGGAAGAAGCAGAAAGGGCAAGGCGCTTAGGTTTCTTTGCTCCCAGCGCCATGGATAAACATCCAATAGCAGCACGCCCCCAAAGGCGACTGACAATTGTGTGCCCAGATGCATGCCCGCACAAACGAACCTAGACAGCGTGCCCAAAAACAAGCTCTGTCCAATAAGCACACCATATGGACGCCCAAAATGTAGGCGCCCAATATGTGGTCCAGGTAGGAGTTCACCTGAATTGTCCACCTGTTCACCCACTCAGGCATACAAGCGCAAACCGTCAGACACTTTCACGGCAGTCCTGCACGTAGAAAAATACGTGAACGCAGCTGTGGCCTACCATGCAGCATCTGACTAAAGCCTAAGAGAAGGGCCTAGGCAAAAAGGCTGCTCAACCTGTCAAGCTCCCTTGAAGATGGGAACGGATGTTGGATCGGCATGCTGAGGCTCGGAGTCCAGAAGAGGACTGGAATCCCTAAAATTATTCCCCCCCCCCTTTTTTTGTGAAGAATATATATTTACTCTTTACCTGAGCTCAGCCCGTCCAAGCCGTGTACAGAGTCAGTCTCCAGCTTTGGGGGGAGAGGGCAAAGGCCTTCACCGCCATGCCTTGTTTCTCTCTCTACAGATAAGTGCATGCCGGAAAACCACCTACCAGACCAAGTCACAGGAAGGGATCTGCAGATATCACCTCAGGAAAACTCAACTGAGGGAGGGACATTAATTTGCTCCGCTTTCCTCTGGTGATACCTTAATTTCCTTTTCTCCTTCTAAAATTGTTTTTTTTAAGCAATCCCCAGTAGGGAGATGCACGTCCACCTCCAGCAGCTGGAGGTGGACGTGCATCTCCCTACTGGGGATTGCTTAAAAATTTTTTAGAAGGAAATTAATATACACACACACACACACACACACACACACTATGACATCAGCTATGCTCCATCTTCACCTGCTGGTAGAGTTGCATAACCCACTGGTTATGGATTAACCTGCCCGAAAGCTAATGGATGGGGTAATTGAAATCGCCCATTATTACAGAGCTGTTGATTTTGTTAGATTCCCTAATTTCTTTTAGCATTTGTCTATTTGTTTATTCTGGCCAGGTGGATGATAATAAACCCCCACTGCTATTTTATTCCCCTTTTTACCAGAAATTTCTATCCATAAAGATTCAACACTGCATTTTGTTTCCTGCAGAACTTTTATCCTGTTTGGCTCAATGTCCTCTAATACATAGTGCCACCCCTCCACCAATTTGATCCATCTGAAATGTTTTAAATTGTGCATCATCATTGCCCTCAATGAGTTCAATAGAGGTAATAGCACACAAACGGGCCGATACAGTAAAGTCCGCGGGAGAGCTGGCGAATGCCCGCTCTCCCGGTGCGCGCGATTCACTATGCAAATTAGGCCCGGCGGTAAAAACAGGCAAAAGGAGGCGGTAGGGACACTAGCGCGTCCCTACCGCCTCCTTTTGGACCGGAGCGGCGGCTGTCAGCGGGTTTGACAGCCGACGCTCAATTTTGCCGGCGTCGGTTCTCGAGCCCGCTGACAGCCACGGGTTCGGAAACCGGACGCCGGCAAAATTGAGCGTCCGGTTTTCGACCCGCGAGTCGACTTAATTATTTTTTTTTTTTAATTTTACTTTTGGTAACTTTCAGGACCTCCGACTTAATATCGCCATGATATTAAGTTGGAGGATGCACAGAAAAGCAGTTTTTACTGCTTTTCTGTGCACTTTCCCAGTGCCCAAAGAAATTAGCGCCTACCTTTGGGTAGGCGCTAATTTCTGAAAGCAAAATGTTGAGATTACTTACCTGATAATCTTCGTTTCCTTAGTGTAGACAGATGGACTCAGAACGAATGGGTATAGTATGCTTGTGCTAGCAGTTGGAGACGGATCTGACGTCAGCACGGGTATATATACCCCCACAGGAAGCGTAGCAACTCAGTAATCTACCTTGCAAAAGCTGTTATGGATGTGTGTGTACTGACGCTCAGTGAAATAGTGAAACAGAATTCCCCCGACCGATTGATAGTAGCTGGAGACTGCCAGCATTCCCAACCGGAAGAAGTCAACACCTGCCAAAGGGGACGCTCTCATGTAAACGGATGACATGGCTTACCTTGAATCGGTGAAACCCATGTACACAGGCAGCTGGGCGGGATGCTGAGTCCATCTGTCTACACTAAGGAAAAGGAGATTATCAGGTAAGTAATCTCAACATTTCCTGGCGTGTAGCCAGATGGACTCCGAACGAATGGGATGTACAAAAGCTTTACTCCCAGCCTGGGCGGGAGGCTGCCTGAGGACCGTGTAGGACTGCCCTCACAAATGCTGTGTCCTCCCTGGCCTGGTCATCCAGACAGATAGAACCTGGAGAAGGTATGGAGGGAGGACCACGTCGCCGCTTTGCATATTTCTGCAGGCGACAGCATCCTGGATTCTGCCCAGGATGCCGCTTGTGCTCTGGTAGAATGAGCCTTGACCTGTAGAGGCGAGAATTCCCGGCCTCTACGTAAGCTGCTCTGATAATTTCTTTAATCCAGCGGGCGATGGTGGGCCGAGAGGCCGCTTCACCTTGTCTTTTCCCGCTGTGCAGGACGAACAGATGGTCCGTCTTTTGTACTGCTTCTGTCATTTCCAGGTATCTGGGCAGTAATCTGCCGATGTCGAGATGGCGGAGCAAATGCCCTTCTGATTTCTTCAAACCCGCCGTGGTTGGCAAGGATATGGTTTGGTTAAGATGAAACTGTGAAACCACTTTAGGTAGAAAGGAGGGAACCGTGCGAAGATGGATAGTCTCCGGGGTGATCCTGAGAAAGGGATCACGGCAGGACAGTGCTTGTAACTCCGAGATGCGGCGTGCTGAACACACTGCCAGCAAGAATACCACCTTCCAAGTTAGAGAACAAAGAGACAAGCCCCGAAGGGGTCTGAAGGTGGATCCCGCGAGGAAATCCAAAACAAGGTTGAGGTTCCACAGAGGCACTGGCCACTTCAGTGGCGGACGAATGTGCTTGACTCCTTTCAGGAAGCGAGAAACATCTGGGTGCTTGGCAATAGTCTTGCCGTCCCTCCTGGGCCCGTAGCAAGACAGCGCAGCCACCTGAGCCTTGATGGAGCTGAGGGAGAGACCCTTCTGAAGCCCATCCTGCAGGAAATCTAAAACAATCGGAATTGTGGTCGCATGTGGGTTGGTGCCATGAGTGTCGCACCATGCTTCAAATACTCTCCACATCCCTCACCTTACGTAGGTGAGGGATGTGGAAAACTTGCGAGCTCGGAGGAGTGTATCTATCACGGGCTCCGAGTAGCCCCTTTTCTTCAGCCTAGCCTCTCAATGGCCAGACCGTAAGAGAGAATTGAGTCGGATCCTCGTGGAGGATGGGACCTTGACATAGGTGGTCCCGGAGAGGAGGCAGGGGAAGGGGCTCCCCTGCCAGTAGTCTTCTCATGTCCGCGTACCAGGGTCTTCTTGGCCAGTCTGATGCCACTAGAAGAACTAGGCCCCGGTGTTTCTGAATCTTGTGGATGATGGCGCACAGCAGAGGCCATGGAGGAAAGACGTATAGCAGAGTCCCTGGAGGCCATGGCTGAACCAGGGCATCGATTCCGTGTGAGAACGGATCGCGCTTGCGGTTGAAGTATCTGGGTTCTTGAGCATTGGACTTGTCCGCTAGTAAGTCCATGTCCGGAATTCCCCAGTGATCTACAATCATCTGGAAGGCTGTGGGTGACAGCTGCCACTCTCCCGGATCTAGGCTTTCTCTGCTGAGGAAGTCTGCCGCGGTGTTGTCCTTCCCGGCAATGTGGACGGCGGAGATGTCCTGGAGAGTCACCTCTGCCCAAGCCATCAGCGGGGCTATCGCGAGAGATACCTGTTGGCTTCTGGTTCCGCCCTGACGGTTGATGTATGCCACAGTGGTGGCGTTGTCGGACATCACTCTGACTGCTCTGTTCTTCAGTCTCTGAGCAAATCGTAGGCATGCCAATTGGACTGCCCGGGCCTCTAGGCGGTTGATGTTCCACGCTGACTCTTCTCTGTTCCACCGCCCTTGTGCGGTGAGTTCTTCGCAGTGTGCTCCCCAGCCGCTCAGGCTGGCATCTGCGGTGAGCAGAGTCCACGTGGGGGAGGACATCTTCGACCCCCTGCTCATGTGGTTGGGCTGCAACCAGCACCATAGCTGAGTCTGTACTCTGGCTGGTAGAGGTAGATGCATGGAGTAATTCCGGAAGCGGGGGCTCCATCGAGAGAGCAGGGATCATTGTAGAGGTCTCATATGGGCCCTCGCCCAGGGTACCACTTCCAGGGTGGATGCCATGAGGCCGAGCACCTGCAGATAATCCCAAGCTATGGGCCGACTGGCTCCCATCAAGTAGGGGAGACGCGTCTGAAGTTTTAACCTTCTCTTGGTAGTGAGACAGACTGTGTCTGCCTGGGTGTCGAACTGGACTCCCAGGTATTCCAGTGACTGGGAAGGCTGTAGGCAACTCTTGCTGAGGTTGACTACCCAGCCCAAGCTTTCCAGAAGGGCGATCACTCTGTCGGTTGCCCGATGGCTCTCTGCTCGTGATTTCGCCCTGATCAGCCAATCGTCTAGGTAGGGACGGACAAGGATTCCTTCCCGTCTGAGTGCCGCTGCTACCACTACGACCACCTTGGTGAAGGTCCGCGGTGACGTGGCTAACCCGAAGGGCAGAGCCCGGAATTGGAAGTGGCGTCCCAGAACCTTGAAGTGGAGGTAGCGCTGATGATCCTGATGGATCGGGATATGCACGTAGGCTTCTGACAAGTCTAAGGTCATGAGGAATTCTCCTGGCTGTACTGCGGTCATGACGGAGCGCAGAGTTTCCATGCGAAACCTCGGGACACTTAAGTATCGATTGACTGACTTGAGGTCCAGTACGGGCCGAAAGGTGCCCCCTTTCTTGGGTACCATGAAATAAATAGAATAGTGTCCAGAATTCACTTCCCATGCAGGTACTGGAATGATGGCTTTCAAAGACAGGAGCCTCGCCAGGGTAGCTTCCAATGCCGCCTTCTTGTGTATGGGACATGAAGATTCCACAAACCTGTCCGGAGGGAGATGATGAAAGTCCAGATAATACCCCTCTCGGATGATAGCGAGGACCCACTGGTCCGACGTAATCTCGACCCATCTGGGGTAGAAGAGGGTTAACCTGCCCCCTATGGCTCCGTCCCCCAGATGAATCGACGGATTCTCATTGGGAGGCGCGGCCGGGACCGGAACCTGGGCCGGCTCCCCTCTTGCGCTGCTTGGTCCGAAAGGACTGACTCCTGGCCTGAGGACGAGGTGCCTGGTAGCAGCTCCTATAGGGGGTGAAGCGCTGGGAGCTTCTACCTCTGGAGGGCCTTGGAAAGGCGCGCTGGTTCCTTCTGAACCGATCTTCTGGCAGTCGAGGTATTGGAGAGGCGCCCCATGTGCTGGCTAGTCTATCAAGGTTGCTGCCAAACAGGAAAGAGCCCTTAAAGGGCATTCTGGTGAGGCGTGTCTTTGAAGGAGCATCGGCTGACCAATTCCGGATCCAGAGCTGCCTCCTGGTGGCTACGGAGGATGAGATCCCCTTAGCTGTTGTCCGGACTAGGTCAGAAGCAGCATCCGTGAGGAACGAGAGAGCTGACTCCATGTCTGCTGCTGGAGCATTGTTCCTGACCTGTGACAAACAGGAACGCGTCACCACTGTGCAGCAGGTTGCAATCCGCAAAGATAGAGCTGCCACCTCAAAGGTCTGTTTCAGAATGGCGTCCAATCGCCGGTCATGAGGCTCCTTGAGGGCCGCCCCCCCTGCAACTGGAATGGTAGTGCGCTTAACCACAGCGCTAATCAAGGCGTCCACCTGAGGGCACGCCAGCAGGTCCTGAATAGCCGGTGCCAGGGGGTACATACCTGCCAGGGCCCGACCCCCTTTGAATGAGGCCGCTGGAGCAGCCCATTCTAAATCTATCAGTTGTTGTGTGGCTTGCAAGAATGGAAAATGGCGGGCTGTAGGACGAAGACCTTCCAGCAGGGGGTTCTGCATAGAGGGTACTGTAACGCTGGGACCTGTAATATCCAACTCCGCCAGGCATTGAGATACCAGGTCGGAGAGATCCTCTTTAGGGAAGAACCGCCTCATGGTTCTGTATGGCTCAATCCCTGAGGGAAGTTCCCCCTCGTCCGGGGGTTCGGACTCGTCCGGTGAAACATCAGGGTCCGTCTGCACCGGACTGTCTGGAGGCGGGATCCTGCCCACAATAAGGGCGTGAAGGTCCAGGAACAGGATCCGCTGGAGCCGCAACCGCAGCAGCAGGAACAGCAGGACCCGGACGGGAAGCTATTTGCATCTGGACAAAAGCATGAATTCCCTTAAAGAGATCCACCCAGGAAATGGAGGCGGTCTCTAATCGCCGGGGTACTAGGTCCCCCGGGATTCCAGGTTGGTCGCGACTGCCCGCTAAATCCGGGGTAGCCCCCGGGGAACTGTCAGCAAACCGTGGCTGCGACTGGTCCTGGCCCAAGGGTCCCACGGCCTCCTCACATTGGGCACAAAGAGAGTCTGGCTCTTCACTGTGCGTGGCTCTAAGCTGGCATGCGGAGCAGAGGCCGAGGGCTTTAATGCCGGAGGCAGGAGGCGCCCCCGCTGAAGCGTTCTGTTCCATTGAAATATATGCGCTTAATGATATGCGGCAGCAATATGCGTTCAATAGAACAGGCGCTTAATAATATGCGGCAGCAATATACGCTTAACACAACAGGCGCTCAAAATCAGGCGCTTAATAATATGCGGCAGCAATATACGCTTAACACAACAGGCGCTCAAAATAACAGGCGCTTAATAATATGCGGCAGTAGTATACTCTCAATGATATCCAATATGCTCTCAGCAATATGCGGTCAGCAATATACGCACAATAGTATGCAATATGCTCTCAGCACTATGCGCACAAGGATATAGCAAATGTTGCTTACCTGATGTAACAGGTGTTCTCACAGGACAGCAGGATGTTAGTCCTCACAAATGGGTGACATCGAGGATGGAGCCCACCACGGAAAAACTTCTGTCAAAGTTTAACAGAACTTTGACTGGCCCCTACTGGGCATGCCCAGCAAGGCACTGACCCTGCAGCCAGCAGGGGTCTCCCTTCAGTCTGATTTTCAAAGCTACAGGCAGTGCCTAAAAAGTAAAAAGAAAACGAACCCAACACCGCGGGGTGGCGGGCGGGTTTCGTGAGGACTAACATCCTGCTGTCCTGTGAGAACACCTGTTACATCAGGTAAGCAACATTTGCTTTCTCACAGGACAAGCAGGATGGTTGTCCTCACAAATGGGTGAGTACCGAGCTGAGGATGTCCTGACTTGCACCAAATGCACCCAACGGTGTGCAAGAGGCACAACAACTGGGGTGGAATTTGGGAAAGGGCATCCGCACCCTACCGGGCAGGTGGAAGGGTGTTGGTACATCAGGTTGGAAAAAGGTTACGCAAGACAGATTGGCCGAAGATGGAGTCCTGTCTTCCAGCCTTGTCCAAACAATAGTGGGCTGCAAAGGTATGGAGAGAACTCCAGGTTGCAGCTTTGCAGATGTCAGGAAGCGGCACCGATCGAAGGTGTGCCACTGACGTCGCCATGGCCCTCACAGAGTGTGCTTTAACACGGTCTTGAAAAGGAATGCCAGCTTGCTCATAGCAAAAAGAAATGCAGTCCGCCAACCAGGAAGAAAGAGCCTGCTTACCCACAGGTTGTCCTAACTTGTTAGGATGGAAAGAGACGAATAATTGAGTGCTCTTCCTGTGAGAAACTGTACGGTCTAGGTAAAAAGCTAGAGCCCGTTTACAGTCTAGGGTATGCAGGGTCTGCTCTCCAGAGTTGGAGTGGGGCCTGGGAAAAAAGATAGGTAGTACGATAGATTGATTGATATGAAACTCCGAAACTACCTTAGGTAAAAATTTAGGGTGAGTGCGGAGTACCGCCCGGTCCTGCAGGAGCTTAGTGTAAGGCGGATAGGTAACTAGGGCCTGTAATTCACTAATCCTGCGAGCTGAAGTAACAGCCAAAAGGAATAAGACTTTCCAAGTGAGATATTTAAAGTCACAGGAGTGCAGAGGTTCGAAAGGAGGTTTCATTAGACGACCAAGAACCAGGTTAAGGTCCCAGGATGGGGCCGGATGACGCAAGGGTGGCTTTAGATGGAGTAAGCCCTTAAGAAAGCGTGTTACCAGGGGTTGTACTGAAATAGGAGTACCTCCAATACCCTTATGGAAGGCGGCTACCGCACTGACATGCATTCTGATAGAAGAGGTTTTAAGACCTGATTCAGAGAGATGCCATAAATAGTCCAAGAATTTGGAGATTGGACAGGAAAGGGGATCAAGGGACTGAGAAGTGCACCATGATGTGTACCTTTTCCATTTGTATGAGTAAGACTTTCTTGTGGAAGGCTTTCGTGAAGCTATCAGGACCCGAGAAACGGAATCTGAAAGGTTAAATGGTTGAAGGACTAACCTTTCAACATCCATGCCGTCAGGGACAAGGCTTGGAGGTTGGGATGGAGGAGGCATCCGTCGTTTTGAGTGAGCAGATGCGGGTCCTTTCCCAGAGGAATGTGCCTGCGGATAGAGAGATCCTGGAGTATTGGAAACCATACTTGGCGTGGCCAGTAAGGTGCTATCAGGATCATGGTTCCTCCGTCCTGGCGTAGCTTCACGAGAGTCCTTGACACAAGAGGGAGTGGAGGGAATGCATAGAGCAGACCGGTTGTCCACTTGAGGGAGAATGCATCCCTCGGCCGAGAGTGCTGGCTCCGAATGAGAGAGCAGTAATCGTCCACTTTGTGGTTCTGAGGGGACGCAAAGAGGTCTATGCGGGGAAAACCCCACTTTCGAAACAGAGAGGGTCGCTACGAGAGGGTTGAGTGACCACTCGTGTGGTTGGAAGACACGGCTCAGCTGGTCTGCCAATACATTGTCTACTCCCGGCAGGTAAGTGGCCCTGAGGTACATAGAGTGGGAGAGGGCTTCCGCCCAGATCTGCTCAGCTTCCTGACACAGAAGGAAGGAGCCTGGGCCTCCCTGCTTGTTTATGTACCACATGGCCACTTGGTTTTCCGTCTGGATTAAGATTATCTGATGAAATAGATGATCTTTGAAAGTTCGGGAGCGCATAGCGGATTGCTCGAAGTTCCAGGAAATTGATCTGGTGTTCGGCTTCCTCTTTGGACCATAACCCTTGGGTTTGGAAGTCGTCCACATGGGCTCCCCAACTGATGTGAGAAGCGTCGGTGGTTAGGATTACTTGCGGATCCGGTGGAAGAAAAGGTAAGCCCTGAAGGAGGTTGACCTGAGTCGTCCACCAGGTTAAGGATAGGCGCAGCGCTTGTGTGACTGTGACTATGGAGGACAGAGGCTGAAAAGCTTGAATCCATTGGTGTCGTAGAGTCCATTGTGTTACTCTCATGGCTAGTCGGGTCATGGGAGTGACTTGAACCGAGGATGCCATGTGTCCTAGGAGAATGAGGAACTGGCGAGCCGTGGCAGTGTTCTGAGACTGGAGCTGGCGAGCCAGGGATATTAGGGTGTGGACCCTCTGAAGAGAAAGGTAAGCCTTTGCCTGTAAGGTGTCCAAGTCTGCCCCAATGAAGGATAAGGTTTGAGACAGGACTAAGCAAGATTTCTCGTAATTGACAAGAAACCCTAAGGAAAGGAGTGTTTGAATTGTCAATTTTAGGGAGGATTGAGCTATCTGTTGGGTGGAGGCCCTGATTAGCCAATCGTCCAGGTAGGGGTAGACGTGGACACCTTCCTTCCTTAGGAATGCTGCTACCACTACGAGACATTTGGTAAAGACTCGTGGGGCAGAAGCCAGACCGAAAGGTAGGACACGGTATTGATAATGGTCGTGGCCTACTAGAAACCGCAGATATTTGCGATGGGATTGTGTGATCGCAATGTGGGTATAAGCGTCCTTGAGGTCGAGAGAGCACAGCCAATCCCCTCTTTGTAGCAGAGGGAGCAGCGCGCCTAGGGTTACCATTTTGAACTTCTCTTTTTGAAGGTATTTGTTGAGGGCTCGAAGGTCCAAAATGGGACGTAGTCCCCCTGATTTCTTTGGTATTAGGAAGTATCTGGAATAGAATCCCTTGCCTCGCTGAGAGGGAGGAACGGGTTCTATAGCATTTGATTGCAGAAAAAGAAATACTTCCTGTTGCAATTGAGCCAAATGGGTGGATAGACTCCACGCTTGAAGAGGCGGGGAGTCTGCCGGAAGAGTTATGAAGTTGAGGTGGTAACCCTGTGCGATAATTGTTAGCACCCACTGATCTGAGGTGATCTGCAACCAAGGTTGTAGAAAATGGTAGTGTCGACCTCCTACAGGAATGTCTGGAAGAGGGGTTTGGCATGTGTTCCCTACAGGGGAGTCAAAGGCCAGCCGCAGGCCCAGGAGGAGGGGCTACAGTAGGCCTTTGTTTCCTAGGCTGACGCGGCTGAGGCCTAGTAGAGGATCGAGCTGGACGAGGCCTGGCCGATGGAGGGTAGTAACGGCGTGGCCGAAAGAATGACTTCTTAGAGTCCTTCTTAAGTGGTTGTTTGGAGGAAACCTCAGACGGAACAGAAGAAAGTTGTTTTAACGTCTCGTGGTGATCTTTTAATTCAGCTACAATTTGCTGAATTGTTCTCCAAACAAATTGTCCCCTAAGCAGGGTAAATCCGCTAAACGATCCTGGACCTCTGGGCGAAGGTTGGATGACTTTAACCAAGCCCAACGTCTGGCCGAGATGGCAGTAGCTGAAACCTTTGTGGAGGCATCGAAGATGTCATAAGCCGTTCTGATCTCGTGCTTCCCCGCTTCAAACCCTTTGTTAAGAAGGGCCTGAAGCTGTGGCTGGTATTGGTCAGGTAATGTGTCAGCAAAATCTTGCATCTGTTTAAGGATGGCTCTGTTATATTGCGTCTTGTAGAGTTGATATGAGGCTATGCGAGAAATCAGCATAGCTCCATGGTACACTTTCCGTCCCACACTGTCCAGGAATTTATTGTCCTTGACAGGCAGAGTGGAGGAGTGTGGCTTTAGACGCTTGGCCTTTCTTTGTGCGGACTCAACCACAACAGAGCGATGATCCAGTTGAGGCTTTTGAAAGCCTGGTGCTGACTGGACGAGGTATGTGGAGTCAGCCTTCTTGTTAACTGGTGATACAGATGAAGGAGATTCCCAGTTTTTCTTTAAGAGATCGAGAAACACCTGGTGAATGGGATGGAAGCGATGATTTTTGGAGCGTCCAAAAATTGAAGCAGTTCCATCATCTGGTGTCTGTCATCGGTCTCAGATTGCAGCTGAAAAGGTACAATTTCGGACATCTCCTTTACAAAATTAATAAAGGAGAGATCCTCTGGAGGAGATCTTTTTCTACTCTCTGTAGGAGAAGGCGGTGATGGTAAATCTGTGTCAGAAGATGTATCATCACCCCAGGTATCATAGGGATCACTTGGGGGTTGAAGCCCCGATGGACTTGGTTGAGGATCCGAAGGCATCGAAGGAAACCTTGGAGGAACCGGTGGTACAATCGGCACTGGGAACGGCATCGAGGGTTTCGGTGCTGCCGATGGAGTCGGTGCCGGTCTTGGAATCGATGGAGCCGAAGGATAAATCGGTGGAGATATACGAGAAGGCACCGATGGGACCATCCCGGAAGGGGGAATCAGGAACGGTGTTTCTCCCGCCGATGAAAATCCAGTCGGAGACGATGGCGCTGTCGGTGCTACTGGAATCATCGATGGAAGGGCATGTACAAGTGCTTCCATACGTTGTAGTAGCGGTGCCAGCGCTTCCACCAAAGGTTCAGTGGTCGGTTCCTTCCTCGGTGGCGGAGTCGGTGCCGGGGTCGATGCCGGAATCGGTGCCGGAGACGGTGCCAATGGAGGTTGGAATCTTTGCATCGCTTTCTCGATGGCCTCCTGGACCAGCCGGTCCAGTTCAGCCCGGAGACCAGGGGTAACAATACCCGGCTCGACGGGAGAGGGAGGCTGAGGCAGAGCCGGAGGGACCACCGTAACCGGTGGGATCACGGCTCCCACACCCCGAGAGGGTGAGGGTTTCCTCGATGCCTGCGAACGAGACGTGGACGGTGCCAAGTCTGATCGAAGCCTCTTAGTCGGTGGTTCGGCCTGTTCAGAGGTCGATGACTGTGGATCCTCGACAGGCCGAGACTTGTGCCGTCGATGGCGATGCTTGTCCTTCCGGTCTCATCGCCCATCCGGGGAGGGGACAGGAGTCGACGGCCGAGAAGTCATCGGTGGTGGACGGTCACCGGAGGGTTGACGGTGGTGGTGCAACTTCGACGGTGCCGGTTCCGATGACGTCGATGCTATCGATGGCGTTGGGGTGGGTGCATGGAAGAGGAGCCCCATCTTCTCCATCCTGGCCTTGCGACCCTTAGGTGTCATTAGGGCACATTTGGTGCAAGTCAGGACATCATGCTCACTACCCAAACACAAAACACAAACCCTATGGGGGTCTGTGATTGACATAGTCCGGGTACAATCTGGACATCGACGGAACCCCGTCGCCATGGCTTAAGGCCAAATTTAGTTGCGGGCTCGGTAAGTGCCAACAGGCCTCGAGGGCCAAATTCGACGGTAGTCGAAAAAAGGCAAAAAACTTACCGGTTTCCGCGAAGGTGACAAAAATTTGTCGAAGGGAGACCCCTGAGGGGCAAATTTTCTTCGGAAAGAAAAGTACCGAATTCCTGTCAGGAACGTGGTAAGGGAGCTCCTTTCACCGCGTGGCAACTGCTGCGCAGAAAAAAGAAGACTGAAGGGAGACCCCTGCTGGCTGCAGGGTCAGTGCCTTGCTGGGCATGCCCAGTAGGGGCCAGTCAAAGTTCTGTTAAACTTTGACAGAAGTTTTTCCGTGGTGGGCTCCATCCTCGATGTCACCCATTTGTGAGGACAACCATCCTGCTTGTCCTGTGAGAAATATAATATGCATTTAGTCATAGACAGGCGCCTATCATGGGCGCTCAATACCTGAACAAGGCCAACAAAATGGCGTCCTCCA